>NC_133412.1:81425000-81735882 GCF_049350105.2 Macaca mulatta
CTTTCAGGAAATTCAATGACTGTGTTGGAAGCACTAATTACCTGCCTTAAAAGCCAACATTATTAGCCAAGAATAATTATTACTGCAAGGAAAAGGAAGACAATCAGGAAGGAACACATCTTTAAAGCCACTTTCAATTTCAACTCGCCTTCTAGCGGAGGGGGAAAGGTGCAAATCCTTATTCTCCTCTCTATTAAAAAGGTAGTCCTCAACTGTAAGCCATCTGCCACTGAATCCCATTTATATTTTTTACCTGTGGTGTGAATAGCAATTAGATGTAGTGACAAAAACACAACATGTGGAGGTTCATACAACTTTGGTATTTGTTATTTTAAGTTCCTTTTCAGGATATAAATGATTATTGGAGTTTGAGTGAGTTATGGTTGGTGGGTGAAGCGTGTGAAGTGTGTGTGTGTGTGGGGGGGGTGGGGTGGGGGGTAGCATAGGGAGGCTTCATGGTTACTATGGCTACACCACACAACTCCCCTGGCAACTTGAACAGGGTGTAAGGGCAACAAACAGGGGGAGTTGGAAAAGCATACAAATGAAATCAGAGGGGGTTACAAATTTCCAAACTGGAAGACTGTATTTCCTTAAATACCTCTACCATCTGGGCACATTCTCTTTTAAGATTCTGTACTCCAGATGCATTTTTGTCAAACAAAGCAGAGTTATCTTTAGTAATATAAAATTAACGGAGCAATGGCTGAGCGTAACAATTCTAAAGAAACCTTGGGATCAGCCATAGAGTGATGCCTGATTTAGCTGGCATTGTTGGGTCTCGGTGCTACATAAATAAAATAACCCCTGTAATGGGAGCTACCTTGTTGAACTAGGATGGATGAGTGGGTCAGTGGGAAGATTCTCTTTATTATTCTCCTTTAATCTGCCTCCAACGCTGCACCTGCCACATCTCTTCTAGGTCTACCTTGGCCCCAAACCCCACCAAACTCTGTGGGGAGATAACAAAAGGAAGGATGTGAGGATGAAGGGTAACCTTGATGACTCTAATTCTGTTTTCCACTCTCCTCTCTCCTTCCACACAGGCCTAGCTCATGGGTAATCAGATGGAGGAGAGGATGAAAGCAAGTGAAACTTCCTCCTTCCTTCAGGCCACAACAGCCAGATAATCTCTTGCTTATGTGACATACAATTTGTGATTAATTCACTGCTTACCCCTCTTTGTCTATTGCTCCATCCTTTTCTCAACTCAACAGGGACTTCTATTTTTGTCTCTATTTTTTAAAATCTTAATTTTTAAGTTTTGTGGAGGTAAAATTCATATAACATAAAATGAACCATGTGAAAGGACAGGTTGAGTATTCGCTTATTTGAAATACTTGGGACCAGAAGTGTTTCAGATTTTGGATGTTTTTGGATTTTAGAACATTTGTATGTATACAATGAGATATCTTGGGGATGGGACCCAAGTCTAAACATGGGATTAATTTATATTTCATATACGCCCTATATGCATAGCCTAAATGTAATTTTTATAATATTTTTAACAACTTTATACAGAAAATAAAGTTTGTGGTAAGTACTTTACGTGCAGAATTTTCCACCTCTGGTGTCAAGGTAGCACTCAAAAAGCTTCAGATTTCAGAGCATTTCAGATTTTGAATTTTTGAATTAGGGATGCTCACCCCGTATAGCTTTCAGTTGCGTTTAGTATATTCTCTGTGTTTCACAATGAACATCTCTATTTCATTCCAAAACATTGTTACCACCTCAAAAGGAAGCCTGGTACCCGCTCAGCCATCACTCCCCACTTCCCCCCTCCTCCGCCCCTGCCAACCACTAAAACTGTTAATTGTAGTATAAAATACGTGCAGAAAAATGTGCAGGTCATATGTGTGCAGCTCAATGACTTTCAACAGGTGGTCACACCCGGGGTCCCCGAGCTCAGATCAAGATGGAATCTTAGCAGCTCCTCCTGTGGCCCCTCTCACTTCTAGCCCAGCTACCACAGAAGCCACTATCCTAATCATGGATCGTGTGTGTGTTTTTGAGCTTTCATCACATGGGCTCCAACCTTATGTTCTCCTTTGAATCTGGCTTCATATCTTCATCAGTGTGTTTGTATGGTTACGGTTTGCTTATTCTCTTCACATCTTCATCAATATGTATGTATGATTGTGTTTTGCTTATTTTCGTTACAGTATTGTATTTCCTTGGGCAAATTTACTCTAATTTGTTTGCTGGGTGAATATACTTCACTTTACTTATCCATTCTATTGTTTCGTGGTGCCTAGTTTCTCTCTTTAGGACTGCAGGACAAATTCCCCTGCTGTCTCAGTGGAGGAGAGCTGCTTTGCCCAGGTCACACTCCTTTGCTGGGCAGTCCATATCCAGTGCTGATTGACATGTGGGGTATGAAGGCCTAGCCCCATCACCCTAACTTGGGACAACTAGGAAGCGCTATCCCACATTCAGAGCTCTCCCGTGGGGGTCAGCTGAGGCCATGATGACCTGCATTGCAGCCCACCCAGCTTCTCTCTGCCCAATTCTACTCCCTCCCCTTCCGCCATGGGTGACGATTCTTTAATTAATGTCCTGCATGTGAGCATTGCTTTCTGGGTAGGAGTGGACTTTGGATCATTTGTAATTTTTTGCTTTCATGAAGTGGTGCTGCTATCAATATTCTGGTACAGGTGTTCTGGTGAAGATGTGTGTGCATTTCAGTGGGGTATGTATCTCAGAGTGGAACTGCTAGGTTTTAGAATTAGCACTCACTCAGCTTTAATAGATAGTGCCAAACAAAGTAAAGTGGTTGCACCAATTTACCTTCTTGTCAGGAGTCCTAGTTGTTTCACATCCTCACCAACATTTAGTTCTCTTTTACATGTTAGCTAGTATAATAGGGGTGTCATGATATTTCAATCAATGTGGTATTTTTTTGTTTGTTTGTTTGTTTGTTTTTTGAGATTGAGCCTCTCTCTTGTCACCCAGGCTTGAGTACAGTGGTGCAATCATGGCTTCCTGCAACCACCACCTCCCAGATTCGAGTGATTTTCCTGATTCAGCCTTCCTAGTAGTTGGGATTACACATGCATGCCATCATGCCCACCTAATTTTTGTATTTTTAGTAGAGATGGGGTTTAGCTATGTTGGCCAGGCTGGTCTCAAACTCTTGACCACAAGCCATCCACCTGCCTTGGCCTCTCAACGTGCTGGGATTACAGGCTTGAGCCACGGTGCCCTGCCTTCAATGTGATTTTAATTTGCACTTGCATTGCAGCCTATATACTTTTTAGGCACCTCTCTTCAGCCATTGGGCAGATACCCCTTTTTTAAGACTAAATAGAGCATCTTTAGGCCCACAGCAAAATTGACAGGAAGTATAGAGATTTCCCATATAACCCCTGCTCCTACATCTGCATAGCCTCCCCCCATTATCAACATCCCCCAACAGAGTGGCACACTGACGCATCAGTATCACCCAAAGTCCACGGCTTACATCAGCGTTCTCTCTCAGTGTTGTACATTCTACGGGTTTGGACAGATGTGTAATGACATGTATCCATTATTATAATAGCATGCAGAGCATTTTCACTGTCCTGAAAATCCTCCTTGGTCTGCAGACACTCTTTATAGTGATCACATCCCCCTTCGTCCAAGACAGGCATACATTTTCTTGTACACCATTGAGACCAACATTTAGTAATTTTATTTTTTTATTTAGGAAAACTATAAATATAATTTACCATAATTATGATTATAAGTATATAGTTCCATGGTAATAAGTACACTTAAATTCTTTTTTCCCCTTCATTCCCCCAAGATATTTATTACTTTTAATACCTTTCTACCTACTGGGTACAGGTAAGACCAGTATGGTTTTTTAGTGGACTAGTAATATTGTTGGCTTATTAAATTGCAGCAGCTCCCTGAAGTAAGAAGCAGCTGAAGAGGCTGGGTGCGGTGGTTCGCGCCTGTGATCCCAACACTTTGGGAGGCTGAGGCAGGCGGATCACGAGGTCAGGAGATCGAGACCATCCCGGCTAACATGGTGAAACCCCATCTCTACTAAAAATACAAAAAATTAGCCAGGCGTGGTGGTGGGCACCTGTAGTCTCAGCTACTTGGGAGGCTGAGGCAGGAGAACCTGGGAGGTGGAGCTTGCAGTGAGCCGAGATCACATCACTGCACTCCAGTCTGGGTGACAGAGCAAGACCCCATCTCGAAAAAAATAAAATAAAATAAAATAAAATAAAATAAAAAAGAAGTAGCTGAAGGGTAACAGAAACCCCTGGGGCATGCTATCCTAGAGCAAGAGAGGTATCGCTAGTACTAGAAAGGGGCCTGGGGCCAGGGGTGAGGGTGAAGATACCAGAAAAAGTTGGCTGAGGCAGAAGAAGGTCAAGGTAGACGTAAGAAAAAGAACATGAGTATACATAGAAATGGACGTAGGTCTAAGCCCTGCTATTAATCAGCTTGAGCCACTGAATTTAGACCTCAGTTTCTACATGTATAAATTAGCAGGTTTGGTATAAAAAAAACTTCCAGATTATTTGCTTCTCATTTTACATTTTCATTAATTACAAAAGTTATATATATAAAACTAGTAATTGGAGTTCCACTTCTGGCATGACAGCATAAGGAACTCCAGTGACCTGCTCACCAGTGAAGTGGGTGAAAATCATTAAAAAAAAAAAAAAAAAAAGCCAAACAAACTAAAGCCTCTATAAATGGTCCTAATGGCAAATGAAAAGAAAAATATCTTCAAGCAAGCCTATGAATATTCAGCAGGAAAGGAGCGAGTCTCCGGTATCTGCCCCAAGACCTCTTCCTTCCTCTCCCCTCCCAGCTCAGTGAGGCTCTTTGCCTCATCCCTCCTGCTCAGCTGAGTGTAGAGACTCCACTCCAGATGGCTGCGGCCAAGAACACAGGGTTCTGTCTTCCCCCAGCTCCCACTGCTTTCTTCCTGGGAGGAGCAGGATATCAGCATTTCTCATCTTGCCCTCAGCTGCCTGTTGCCGAGGCTTAGTTCCAGGCAAGTGCTGGTGAGAGGCGAGGGCTCCCTTCTTCCGCTCAGCCTGTGCTATGCAACAGAGGAGGCTGAAAATACCAGGGCCCTGATCACTCTTGTGCCACCGCAGCTTGTGGGTTGATGGTTCCACATCAGAAGAGGTAAACCAAGAAGACCCCAGTCTGATGTCACACCCTTGATCCCCCAACTCCACTGAGCACTCAGCTACAGCAGAAAGAAGCTTGTCATCATCCTCACCTCCAGCTCGAGAGCTGTCTCAGAGACTTTGCCTGGGGGAGAAGCAGGCAATACAACAAGCAGCTCCTAATCTCTTCCCAAAGGAACTGACTTCATTTACAATAGAGAGTGGAGAAGTTCAAACCTAAGGGCCCTCTCTGGTGAGAGGCAATTGATTCATGGGTCTAGGTCTTAAGACAATACTGTCTACCTGGTGGGCCAGTTTGTCTGCAGGAGACAACTGGAGAATAAAACAGCTGGGAGAAATCCTGTTGGGGTCAGAACAAATCTCAAACATGAACCTCAGGAACTGTGTCTCCAAAGGAGTCATAATTTGATTGGATTACTTTATAAAGAAATTTATGCCCCAGGGAATTGCTGAAAACAACAGAATGATTAGCAGGCAATTAGCAGAGTTAAACAGCTAGGAGTCAACAGGTAAAGAAAGAGAACTGAACCAATATGATTCATCCTACAGTCATCTCAGGGTGACTGTGGTCATAACCAAATCTGTATCTCCCTAAGGAGCAACATCAGAGGTTTAACACTATGGAGTAGGGGTAGGGAGTAGGGAGTGGGAGAAATAGACTTCACTAAAATCTAATCACTTAAAAATAAACAAGGAAATAACAAACACAAGTGTTAGAGGGGAATTCCAGTACCCAGCACTGCTACAATATATTATCTAAAATGTTCAGTCTCAAAAAAATATTGCAAGCCACACACTGGAGGAACACTGGAGCAAAGAAGGCAATAGAAACTGCTTGTGAGAATAACCAGATATCATATTTAGTAACAAAATACTTTAAGATAGCCATTATACAAATATGTTCACAGAACTAAAGGAAACTGTGATTAAAGAAGTAAAGGAAGGTAGGATGACAATGTGACATCAAATAGAGAATGTTAATAAACAGAAATTACAAAACAGAACCAAATGCAAATTCTGGGGTTGAAAATTACATAACTGAAATAAAACTTTTACCAGAGTGGCTCAACAGTGGATTTGAAGTAGTAAACAAAAAATTAACAAACTTGAAAATAGATTATAATTCTTTTATGTTCAAAATCTTATATGATGTTGGCCAAACTGATAACATTTAAATGTGAAGACCACAGCAAGACTTGTACTGGAACAGGTTTAATAGACTTTACTGTCATTTGTAGGGCATGGACCAGCCTAATTTGAATATTTAGGTGTGGGAGGTTATAGTGGGAAAGCAAGAAGCATGAAAAAGACTAACTTGTTCAATATGTCATTTGGTTCAGCCTGATTGCCCATGTATCAAGTGTGATTTTGAAAAAGTTTTAGACTTTGATTGTATTACTCAGAAAAATAGACTATGGATTTTGAGGTCTGGGTTTGACTTCTAACTTAGTCACTTTTCAGTTTACCTTGGCCAGAACCGAGTGCTAGGTAGTAACCAATCACAAAATTTCAGTGGCATGCAACAGTAAGGACTAGTTTAGCTCGTGTGTTGGTGGGCCAGCCTGGGGGGTGCGGGATAGATTGATCTAGGCATGGCTTAGTGGGGGTGGCTCTGTTTTATGTGTCTTTTTGGGACCAGAAGGCTAGACTGACGATGGCAGAGGGGCAAGAGAGCAGGTCCAACTGTAAAAGCACATTCTAAGCCTCTGTTTGCATCCCATCTGCTAACATCCCATCAGCCAAAACAAGACACATAGCTAAACCCATAGTCAAAGGGGCACTGCAAATGTACATAGCAAAGAGTATAGACAGATGATCCTATTACTAGGGGGGAACTAAAGATTTGGAACCATATCACAGTCTACTGTAGTCAACTACTAGCAAGTTATTTTGTGTTATCTGAAAGAAGGAGATGATACTATCTAACCTTATAATTTTGCTGTGAAGGTTAATTACAATATTTTATGTACATGTCATACATAATCAATGGCTATGAATTTCCTTCCTATACAAAAGCTATAATGGATATTATAATTCTTTTATGTTCGAAATCTTATGCAATGTTGGCCAAACTGATAACATTTAAAAGTATGAAATAATTAATAAATTATTTTTGTAACACACTAGTAAAATAATGGATTTCTACCTATTATGTTCCTACTAGGTTCCACTTGCAAAAATATTTTTGCATAGTTGAATCCAGAGTGTATGGCCGTTCTGAATACTGCTATTTTAAATTTCTTACATCAAAACATTATCTGAAGCTTCTACACTGCTTTTCTGTGAATCCCTTCTTGTGGTTGTATGATAGTTTGTCATTTGTTGGACCATAATGAGGCAAACTATTTCATGGAGAGGTTTCAAGGCCTCTGGGCTGGGCATCCATTACCTGAGCTGATGTCCTGTTGGTTTTGGAGTGTTGGCACCTGCTGAGTGATTGTGGCAAGGATCTTAGGGTGCAGGGCTCTCGAGCTCCATAAATCCTCTTTTCCCTGAGAAGAAAAGCTAGCATACTGGAAAAGCAATAAAGTCCTCCATGTTTTATTAGTGTGACTGCTGCCCGTGGGAGGAAAAACAAAGCCATCTGCAGGTGCTGTCAGTGTCAATAACACATGACACCAGGCTCCAACCCCACTGAGTTCATTTGGTGGTCTAAAATATTTTGGCCAGACATAGGACTGCATCTGTGGCTTTGTATATTTGTTGAAGGAGCTACCTAAGCTCATTTGTTAAAATTTTAAAAAGCAGGTGAAACGGATCTAGAATTGGTTTAATGAAGATGTGGCTCACAAGGGCAATGAGCAGCAGGTGGGCTCTGCTATCTGGGCAGGGTTAGTCCAATTAAGGAAAGCTTTGTCAGCAAGCTGTTGATCTCTTTGGGACCCAGATGGCAACCCACTGTTGTCGAGACTAGTTCCATGGCTAGACTCAAAAGGATCCATCATGTCAAACTAGGAGTTCAGTTCAGCCAGGAAAAAAACACAAAACTTCTTTTGCTTAGGATTGTCTAATAAAACATTTGCTCGTGGGTTGCCCAGGGCCCTCTGCCCTTGAGACCGGCTCACTGTGCACTCTAAATTCAATGTCACATAATATCCAACCCTCCAGAAGTGATTATATCATGTTTTGGGTTTGCCCAGAAATTTTTTGTTCAGAAGAGTCTCAGAGAATGGCCTGAGGATTCATCACATTTTTCATGAACATCTTTCTATTTTCCTTTGAAATGTCTCTCTCTTCCATCTCTGTGCCTCACTCTGCACACCCAGCAAGGGGTCCCTGCAGGGATGGATGTATGGTGCAGTAGTGAAGAGCATGGACTCAGGAGCCAGACTGCCTGGGCTTGACACCTTTGGCCACTCAGATGTTGTCACCTTGGTAAGTCGCTTAACCTCTTGGTGTATTCATTTCCTCACCTTTAATATAGGGATAATAATGGCCCTACCTCATAGTATTGTTTCAATAATTAATGGATTATGTAAAGTGGTTGGAGGAGTTCCTGGCAAGTGGTGTTATGTAAGATGACTACTATTATCTTGAGATCTTAATGAACATCAATTAAATGAGATGATGCTTGAGACATTCTGTCATAGAGAGGACACTGAATTGTAAATATTATCACCACTAATAATGTTAATAGGCCAGGCACGGTGGCTCACACCTGTAATCACAGCACTCTGAAAGTCCGAGGCAGGTGGATCGCCTGAGGTCGGGAGTTCGAGACCAGCCTGACCAACATGGAGAAACCTCATCTCTACTAAAAAATTACAAAACTAGCCGGGCATGTTGGCGCATGCCTGTAATCCCAGCTACTTGGGAGGCTGAGACAGGAGAATCTCTTGAACCTGGGAGGTGGAGGTTGTAGTGAGCGGAGATCACGCCATTGCACTCCAGCCTGGGCAACAAGAGTGAAATTCCATCTCAAAAAAAAAAAAAAAGTCAATAATAAGATATTCAAGTTTTATCTCTTCTTGGATAAGATGTCTGAATGTTAACAGGGACTTATTGCAAAGAAAACCTGAATTTGCCTTTTCCCAATTGAGTTTGGCTCTATAGAGGAACGTGTCTTATGGTCACATAAGTTTGGAAAATGTTGCTCGGTTGTTTGCATATGAGTGTGTGTGTGTGTACATATGTGCATGTGTGTGTCTCTAATACATATCCAGATCTTTTAAATATTTTCCCTCAAAACCCATTTTGGAAAAGTTTTTCCATGACCTGTGGAATGGGAGTGGGGATTTCAGATGAGGAGAATCACTGGAGGAAGAAGAGTTCTGAACCCTTCTCAAATAATGCTAATCAAGAAACTGCCCTTCTCACCTCCAAGGGAAGTAATGGGAATTTATTAATATCTCCCCTGTGCCAGACATTGATCTTGGCGCTTCAAATGCATTATCTCTAATAAAAATATGTTAATGGCTACCATTTTTTGACCACCTAGAATGTGCCAGGCATTTTGTATAATTTATCTCTAACATCCATAACATTTTAGCAGAGTAGGTATTATTATTCCTAGCTTCAAGGTGAGGAATTGAGGTTCTGTAATATGTCACATGGCAAGTATTTGGAACCAGGTTCAAGCTCAGGTCTGGAGGCTTCAAAGCATCCCTTTGTGAAACCATGATGGGGGAATTTGGCATTCTCAGCAGCACTTAAGAAGATTAGGGAAAGAAGGGGAAAAGCAGTGATAAGAATAGCAGACGTTCACATTCACGTTGTAATTTAGAAAGTGCTTCCCAATGCAGTTTCTCATTTGATTCCAAAAGTGTGCACTCTGGGTCCCACCTCCTTCCAGTCTCTGCTTCCACAGTTCCCTTAGTGGGAGGCTCTTTCCAAGGAGCTTGGTCTACCCCTCTGAACTCACTTGACTCTTAGGATTTCTTGCCTTTTCTCACATTCACCCCTTCTAATAGTTAACTTGACGAGTCTTCCAAGTTCCAGTTTGCCTTCCCTGAGCAGTTCATCCTAGCTCCTCTAGACAGAATTAATTGTTCCTTCTTTACACTGCGGAATTTTATTCAAACTGATTTGTTGCACATTGAGTTACGATTGAATGGGTGAGCACAAAGTAGCATCTTTCAGCTAGGTCAGGTAGGCATAGTCCTCTCTTGTTTTTGTTTTTAAATGAGAATAGTAAAGCTTAGATTCAGTGACCTGTCCAAGGTCATACAAGTGGTCAGTGGTAGAGCTGGGCCTTCAGACTTGATTTTAGGAACCAGGGATCCAAGAATGCCAACCCAGGATTATAGTCATAAAACTTAAATGCTCTTAAACTAATTTCCCAGTCTCTTCCCTGAAGGAACATAACTTTTAAGCCAGGATTGATCAGCTTAACAAGAGAACTCTTATAGAATCAATGCAAAAAGCATCTATAACCTCCTGTTTATATGCGTCTTAGTTTTCAAACCACCCTCTATTCTACCCACTTCCCTAGTTAGGTCGAGAAGGTCAGTTGGTGATAAGATGCTTTTTTCTAACTTACTGAGGTAAGCAAGTATGTTTTCTGGGGGATCTTTAAATGATAGGAATGCTCCCACTACAAACATCTCGCCCTCTCCCGCTCCCTCTCTCCATCTCTATGTGGATACTTTCTTTGGACAGTCTCACTCCCTCTAATGATTCTGTGGGAAATTTTGCACTTTCACACCCAAGAGGCCAATTAAAATAAATCAATTAAAGTCAGACTGGTGAAGGCAGTGATCCAACAAGGGGGAATAAATGAGCAAAGGATGTTTATCATAATGAAGCTGGAAGGCGAATATTGCCTAAACACTCATTTACAGGCCAGGGGACTGACAGCCAGCTCCTGATTTAGGAGGCCTTGATGAGGCTACAGCTTCAGCACTCTCGCGTTTTCTCGAGAGTTTCCCTCTGCGGGCTGGCTTCAGGTTCAGGTCTTCAATCAGTCAGGGCAGAGAGATAGCACGTATCAGCCAGAGCAGATGGCCTGCCCTGTTTTCCCTTTGAAAGTTGGAATCTGAAGCTATATTAGTGCCAGGCTTAATATTAATTATAACCATGACCTGCCTGGCTAGACTTTCTGATTATTTTTGGTAAATTTTCCTTGGAGATAAGGAGGAAACCGTTAAACTCAGATCATAGTTTGTCAGTTCTAGGACGTCTAATACTGCTCTAGACAATGAAGAAAATAGCCCAACCTTGGGCACGTAAGTGGATGACACACTGCCATTCCTGAGAGCAGCTCCAAGATTGGCCCAGTGGATCTTCCTCATCTTTCACTGTCTAACCCTGGAGGTTTGCCTTCCAATTGCCTTGTCAAGACAGTGGAAATGTGGCTTAAGAATTCTTAAGAAGATCTAAAAAGAAGCTTTGTCTTTTTTATTCATCTTTTTTCCTCCTTGTCTTAGGCTCCCCTGCCCCCACTCTCTCTTAGATCAAGGTCGTTTATTACAGTCTACATGCCCGCTGGTGATAGGGCAGGACTTGAATTTGAAGAACTCTTTGAAAACTGAGATTTTTATTTTATTTATTTTTTTTTAATTTTTAACTCCTGAAGCCAGAATCTCAGCACTGAACTGGGGAACGAGCCCTGTTATATACCTGGGCTAAACCTTTTTCATTAATTTCTCTTCCTACTAATATGAATCCTATGTAAGATTCAGACTTTGATCTCCTACAGTTTCGCAAATCTTTGTTTTTTTTTTTTTTTGAGAACTTAACATTCTTGGTTATTATATCTAAGATGAATACTTTTATGTCTGTACTTTTTACTTGTCATTTTAAAACCTAAGTCCATTAGAGAGTTGTGAGTGTAGCCTCAATTATACCTTAATGAGTGATGACTTTTGGAGTAGTTGCCTTGGGTAGACATACTGTTATTTAGAATCATTTAGGTTCAAGTGGAAGAAAATAACGCTAGTTAAGTTAAGCATAAAGGAGATTTATTTTACAGATACTAGGGTGTCTCACAGAACCTAAGAACACAAATATGATCAGTTCTCAGGACTCTTGGGAACAGGAACTCAGAAGTTCTCAGAATTGACTTTCTATTTCTTTTATCTCTGATTCTGTCTGCATAGCAACATCTTTCTTCCTCTTCCTTGAGTATAAAGGTTTCCTCCATCTCTCTAGTCAACATCACAGAAGACAAAAATGCAGTCTGAGTTTCCCATCCTACAGTAAACTACTCAGGAGTGACTTTTTTTCTTTGTTCTAGTTCCACGATTACTCTGCCAGCACTCTGGTTGGCCTACCTTGGGACAGGTGCCTGACTCATAGGGCTTACATGGTGTCAATACAGATGGAGGTGGGTCTCAGATAGGGGTGTTCAGAAGATGAAAATTAGGCAAGGAAAGAAGAAACTTGTCCATATATTCATAAACCATTCACTAAGCAAATTCATTAGTTTTGCTAATTAAGTCAATTCATTTTCCCAGGAAGTGGTTAGTTGTAGATTTTTAGTCTATGAGTTATTAACCTCTATCATTAATTGGATTTAGTTACTTAAAGAAATCAGTTCCTTTATTGATCAAACATTGATTTAGAAACATCTATTTACATTGTTCTTTCCCTTAAGCAAGTTATAATAATAGCAAACATGTAAAGGGCTAACTGTGTGTAGTAGGCACTGTTCTATGTTGTGTGTATATGTGTGTGTATGTGTGTATGTTTGTGTGTGTATACTCATTTTGGTCTTCAAAACTGAGAAAAATGAGGCATAGGGAATTTGAAAATTTTCCCATGGACAAGAGGTAATTAGTGGTAGAGCTTGGATTTGGATCTATAAAATGAAACTGGGGATTGGAGGTGTATTCAAATGAACAGCTAATAGAATAATACAGTGCAGAATGTGGTACAATGGCTGTATTTTAATCTGTCCTAGAATTTGGAGATGTTTAGGAGCCACATGAACTAGTCTCATGACTTCACGGTTAGTTACTTTATTTATTTATTTTTTTTTGACAAAATTAGTATTCTTAACACAGTTGATCACTACTGTGCTACAATTCCAGAGAAAATAGTTTACATTTTACCAGATAACTTTTTTATGGTAGCCTGCTTGGAAGTGACTATAAGGGAATGAATATTTCCTGTTCAATTTATAGATAGAAAAAGTAAAGACAAAGCCTGGAGAACCAGAATGCTTATGAGCCAGAATGCTGCAGCTACATAATGCTAGGCCCTGTGTTTTCAGAATACATTAAAATTTTGCATTTTGTATTGCTACATGTCAATATCCAAGTCATCTCAGTTTTCTCATTTCCATGATAGGTATAAATATATTTCTATTTCTAATGAAAATAGAAGCTGTTGAGGATAAAACACATCTAAATTAAAAAGCATTTTTATAGATAAAAAATGTTATGGAATGTTCAATGCTATTATCTTCACCATTGATTTTATCATAAGATCTACCCTCCCATATGTTGGAATAGTCTTCTGACATAGGATTTTAATGCTAGGAGGGTCCTTAGAGGTCATTTATTCCAAAGGCTAATTTTACAGATGAACACACTGAGGCCCAGGGAGGCCTATGTGACTTACAAGAAGTCACACACAATCAAAAAAAGAAGAAAGTTCTCCAATATTAGACTTCTCTAAGGGTAAACATCTCATGGAGTGGCTCCTTTGAAATGTGTGCACAAAATCAGGCTGAGACTTTTGTCTATTTCACATATAATGTCTCCTCTGGTATTTGACATCACAAATGAAAGCACAAGGCCAGATGCTTAATTGCTTCTAAATGGAGGCTATTAAATGATAAGCAAGTTTTTGCCATCTTTTCTGTGGGTCATTGTGTCTTCTCCAAAGTCATTGTATTTTTGTTGTTTGTTAGCTTATTTCCAAACTGGGAATTATGAAAACGATTTTTAAAGCACTAGAATGACTTACGGAAAACTATAATATAGGGTTTCTAGATTTTTTCAGGGATTATGCTCTACCTTACATTTCCATTTGGTATGCGATTAAATGTCCGTAATTAGTACATTTCTAGTCAGCTTTTAGCACAACATAAAGCTGTAAATGCAAAGAACAAGGTTATTCCTGGGTAAATAGTCATTGAGAGTCTGCTTTTCTTTCCTTCTTTAATAAGCAGAACTTATTCTTATCAGATTATAAATAAAATTTATATTTATTGTAGAAAAATTTAAAAAATGTTTTAAAAGTAGGAAAAAGAATAAAAATATATAATCTCACCTCAGAGACAATCTTCTTTATTATTTCAATGCATTTCATTCTACTCTTTTTATTTTTTACATTTTTATGGTGATAAAATATATAAAACAGATATGTAGGCTTAACATATGGTAATAATAATTAATGAATATTACTAAACCAAATGCCTGTGTTAACACCAATTTCTTACTCATTCAGGTCAGGAAATACAACATTATAGGCACCCCAGAAAACACCTAAGTGATCACAACCTCCTTCCTTCCCCTTAGGTAATCATTATTATTATTATTTTTTAGTTTTAGTTTTTTTAGTTTCTTTGTATAGTGTTACTACTGTTACATATAGCTTTAAACCACACACACACACACACACACACACACGCACACACACACATATTTCTCCTATTAGTAGCATCTCATATTAGTATGGTACATCTGTTACAATTAATAAACTAATATTGGTACCTTATTATTAACAAAAATCTACAGTTTATTCAAATGTATTGCAATTTTTACCTAAGTCCTTTTTCTCCACCAGGATCCCATTCAGGATTCCACATTGCATTTAGCCATTATTGTCTTTCTAGACTCCTCTTGGCTATGATCGTTTTTCAGACTCTCTTTGTTTTCGGTGGCCTTGACAGCTTTGAGGAGTACTGGTCAGATGATTCATAGGATGCCTTTTTACTGAAAGTTATTTGATGGTTTCCCTCAGGATTAAACAGGCCTTACAGGTTTTTTTTGGAGGAAGATCACAGAGGCAAAGTGCCATTTTCACCTGATCATCTAAAGGGTATGTATCATCAGCATGATTTATGATGTTGACGCCGACCTTGATCACTAGGCTGAGGTAGTGTCGGCCAGGTTTTTCTGCTGTAAAGTTGCTGTTTTCCTCCTCTCCATGCTGTACTCTTCCGAAGAAAGCCACTAAAAACAGACCACACTTAAAACGTGAGGAATTATGTTCCCCCTCCTTGAGGAAAGATTGTTTACATAAATTATTTAGAATTCTTCTGCATGGAAGATTTGCCTTTACTTCCCCATTTAATTAATTTATTCACTTTGTATTTATAGATACATCAATTATGTATTTATGAACTCATGAATATTATGTGTGTTTATTTTGGGTTTTAATATAATACTACTTAATTTTGTTGCTCAAATTTTTCCATTTGGCCACTGGGAGCTCTTTCAGTTACCTCCTGGGCCCCTTTGATATACTCATTTCAATGTATTTGCTGGGATTTAATAAATTTATTTGTATTTTCATCTATTTTTTTGCTGGTACATAGTAGGAGTATATATTTACAAGGTGCATGAGATATTTTAATAAGGCATACAATGTATAATCATCATATCAGGGTAAATGGGGTATCCATCACCTCAAGCATTTATCCTTTCTTTGTGTTACAACAATCCAATTATATTATTTTAGTTATTTTAATATGTACAATAAATTAATGTTGACTGTAGTCACCCTGTTGTGCTAGCAAATACTAGGTCTTACTCATTTCATCTGACTATATTTTTGTACCCATTAACCACCCCCAATTCCCCTACACAACTACTACTCTTCCCAGCCTCTGGTAAGTATCTTACTCTCTATCTCCATGAGTTCAATTGTTCTAATTTTTAGCTCCCACAAGTCAGTGAGAAGATGCAAAGTTTGTCTTTTGATGCCTGCCTTCTTTCACTTAACAACGACCTCCAGTTCCATCCATACTGTTGCAAACGACAGGATCTGATTTTTTTTATGGCTGAATAGTACTCTGTTGTGTATATGTACCACATTTTCTTTATCTATTCATCTGTCAACGGACACTCAGGTTGCTTCCAGATCTTGGCTATTGTGAATAGTTGCTGCAATAAACATGTGAGTGCAGATAAGCCTTTGATACACTAATTTCCTTTCTTTGGGGTATATACCTAGAACTAGAATTGCTGGATCATTTGATAGTTCTAGTTTCAGTTTTTTGGGAACCTCTAAACTATTCTCTACAGTGGTTGTACTAGTTGACATTCCCACCAACAATGTACGAGAGCTCCCTTTTCTCCCCATCTTCACCAGCATTTATTATTTCCTGTCTTTTGGATAAAGCCCATAAAATGATATTTTCACCCCAGTTTTGATTTGCATTTCTCTGATGATCAATGGTGTCGTGCACCTTTTCATATACAAGCTTGCCAATTGTATGTCTTCTTTTGAGAAATGTCTATTCAGATCTTTAGCCCATTTTGGAATTGGATTATTCAATTTTTTTTTCCTACTTAGTTGTTTGAGCTTCTTATATATCCTGGTTATTAATCCTTTGCCAGATGAATAGTTTGCAAATATATTCTCCCATTCCATGGGTTGTTTTTTGACTTTGTTGATTCTTTTGTTTGCTCTGCAGAAGCTTTTTAACTTTGATATGATCACACCAGTCCATTTTTGCTTTGGTTGCCTGTGCTTGTGGGATATTACTCAAGAAATCTTTGTTCAGTTTAATGTCTGGGAGAGTTTCCCCAGTGTTTTCTTCTGGTAGTTTCATGGTTTGAGGTCTTAGATTTAAGTCTTTAATTCATTTTGATTTGTTTTGTATATGCAAGAGATAGAGTCCAGTTTCATTTCTGCATACGAATATCCAGTTTTCACAGCACAATTTTTGAAGAGACTGTTTTTTCCCTAATATATGTTCTTGGCACCTTTGTTGAAAATGGGTTCACTGTAGATGTATGGATTTGTTTCTGGATTCTCTCTTCTATTCCATTGGTCTATGTGTCTGGTTTTTTAATGCCAGTATCAAGCTGTTTTGGTTGCTATAGCACTGTAGTATAATTTGAAGTTAGGTAATGTGATTTTTCCAGTGTTGTACTTCTTGATTGGGATAGCTTTGGCTCTTCTGGGTCTTTTGTGGTTCCATATAAATTATAGGATTGTTATTCTGTTTCTGTGAATAATGTCATTGGTATTTTGATAGGGATTGAGTTGAATCTGTAGATTGTTTTGGGTAGCATGAACATTTTAACCATATTGATTCTTCTAATCCATGAACATGGAACATTTTTCCATTCTTTTGTGTCCACTTCAATTTCTTTCATAAATGTTTTCCAGTTTTCATTGTAGAGATCTTACTTCTTTGGCTAAATTTATGCATAAATATTTTATTTTGTTTGTAGCTTTTGTAAATTAGATCACTTTCTTGATTTATTTTTCAGAATGTTTGCTGTTGGCATATAGTAATGCAACATGTTTTTGTGTTGATTTCATATCTTGCAACATTACTGAATTTGTCAGTTCTAATAGGTTTTCGGTGGTGTCCTTAGGTTTTTCCAAATGTAAGATTATGCCATCTGCAAACAAGGATATTTGGCTTTTTAAAAAAATTCTCTTTTTTATTCTTTTTGAAAAAGGTGTTACCTTTTCTTAGGATTACTTGCACTCTGCTTTGGAGCTCAGAAAAATCTCTCTCAAGGAGTTAATCTCTCTCTGCTTTTAAACGTTTATTTTAGGTACGGGGTACATATGCAAGCTTGTTATATAGGTAAACTTGTGTTATGGGGGTTCGTTGTAAAGTTTATTTTATGACCCAAGTACTAAGCCTAGTACTTAATAGTTATTCTTTCTGCTTCTGTCCCTCCTGCCACCCTTCACCCTCAGGTAGGCTTTAGTGTCTGGTGTTCCCCTCTTTGTGTCCATGTGTTCTCATCATTTAGTTCGCACTTATAAATGAGAACATGTGCTGTTTGGTTTAGTTTGACTTCCTGTCTTTTTATTTGGATGCCCTTTGTTTCTTTCTCTTGCCTGATTGCTCTGGCCAGGACTTCCAATACTATGTCGAATAGGAATGATGAGAGAGGGCATCCTTGTCTTGTGCTGGTTTTCAAGGGAAATGCTTCTAGCTTTTGCCCATTCAGTATAATGTTTGGGTTTGTCATAGATGGCTCTTATTATTTTGAGGTATGTTCCTTCACCGCCTAGTTTCTTAAGAGTTTTAAAACAGAAAGAAATGCTGAATTTTATTGAAAGCCTCTTTTGCATCTATTGAGATGATCACGTGTTTTTTTGTCTTTAGTTCTCAAACAAGGATAACTTCACTTCTTCATTTCCAATTTGAATGCCCTTTGTTTCTCTTGTCTGATTGCTCTAGCTAGAACTTCCAGTAGTATGTTGAACGACAGTGGTGAAAGTGAGCATCTTTGTCTTGTTCCAGATCTTAGAAGAAAGGCATTCAGTTTTTGTCCATTCAGTATGACACTAGTTGTATATCTGTCATTTATGGCATTTATTATGCTGATATATGTTTCTTCTATAGCTAGATTTTAAGTTTTTTTTTAATCATGAAGGGATATTGACTTTTATCAAATACTTTTCAGCATCAATATAAATGATTATATAGTTTTTGTCCTTTATTCTGTTGACATGATGTAGCACATTGATTAATTTGCATATGTTGAACCATCCTTGCATCCCTGGGATAAATCCCACTTGGTCATGATGAGTGATCTTTTTAATGTGTTGTCAAATTCAGTTTGCTAGTATTTTGTTGAGGATTTTTTGCCTCACTATTGAACAGGGTTATTAGTCTGTAATTTTGTTTTATGAGTCTTTGTCTGGTCTTGGTATCAGAGGAACAGTAATAGTAAGATTAGTTTGGAAATATTCACTCATCCTCTGTTTTTCAAAATAGTTTAAGTAGGGTTGGTATTAGTCCTTCTTTAAATGTTTGGTAAAATTCAGCAGTGAAACCATCGGTTTCCAAGCTTTTCTTTGCTGGGAGACTTTTCAATATGGTGTTGATCTCATAACTTGTTATTGGTCTGTCAGGTTTTAAATTTCTCCATGGTTCAATCCTAGTAGGTTGTATGTGTCTAGAAATTTATTAATTTCTTCAAAGTTTTCCAATTTATTGGCAAATAGTTGCTCATAGTAGCCTCTGATGATACGTGAATTTGCGTAGTATCGATTGTAATGTCTCCTTTTTCATCTCTGATTTTATTTATGTGGGTTGTCTCTCTTGTTTTCTTAGTTTGGCTAAAGGCTTGTCATTTTTTTTTTTTTATGAGAAACAGCTTTTAATTTCATTGTTCTTTTGTATTGTTTTCTTTTGTTTGTTCCAATTTCATTTGTTTTGCTCTGATCTTCAATATTTTGCATTTTACTAACTTTGCTCTTGCTTTTCTAGTCTCTTAAGATGCATTATTAGGTTGTTTATTTAAAATTTTTCTATTTTTTTTGATGTAGGCACTTATTGCTATAAACTTGTCTCTCAGTACTGCTTTCACTGTATCCCATAAATTTTGGTATGTTGTGTTTCCATTATCATTTGTTTCAAGAAATATGTTAATTTTATTTTTAATTTATTCATTGATCCACTGTTCATTCAAGTGCACACTGTTTAATTTCCATGTGTTAGTATAGTTTCCAAATTTCTCTGGTTCTTGAGTTCTAATTTTATTTTCTTGCAGTCAGAGAAGGTATTTGATAGAATTTCAGGGTTTTTTTAAAAAAAATTGGATTTCATTGAGCTTTTCAAAACAGCTATTTTGAATTATCTGTTTGAAAGGTCACAATTCTCTGTCTTTTTGGGATTCTTTGTTTGATGAAGTCATGTTCTCCTGGATTGTCTTGGTGCTTATGGATGATTGCGGGTGTCTGGGCATTGAAGAGGTGGGTATTTATAATAGATTTTGCAGTCTGGACTTGTTTGTACTCATCCTTCTTAGGAAGACTTTCTGGGTATTTGAAGGGACTTAAGTGTTGTGGTCTAAGTCTTTGGTTACCACAGCTGTATTTATTTTAGGGGGCACACTAAGCTACCCAGCAATACTGTGGCTTTTGCTGACTCATAGAGGTACTGCCTTGGTGGTCTTGGGTAAGACCCAAAAGAATTTCCCAGATTACCAGACAGAGTCTCTTGTTCTTTCCCCTTACTTTCCTTGAAACAAACGGTCTCTTTCTTTGTGATGAGCTGCCAGAAAGTGGAGGAGGAGTGATGCATGCACCCCTATGGCCACCACCACTGTGCTGGGTCAGACCCAAAGCCAGCACAACACTGGGTTACACCCAAGGCCTGCAGTGACCAGTGCCTGGCTACTGCTTATGCTCACTCAAGGCCCAAGGGTTCTACAATCATTATGTGGCAAATCCAGCTGGGCTTGTGTCCTTCCCTTCATGGCCACAAGTTTCCCTCAGTCTCAATTGTGTCCAGAGATGCCATCTGAGAGCCAGGTCCTGGAGTCAAGAACCTTAGGAATCTACCTGGTGTTTTATCCTATTGTGGCTCAGTTTGGCACCAAAGCCACAAGATTCTTTCCCACTCTTCCCTCCCCTTTCCTCAAGCAGAAGAGTCTCTCTTCATGGCCACCACTCTCCAGGCCCACGGCAAGTACTGCCTGGGTACCACTGATGTTGACTCAAGGCCAAGGGTACTTCAGTCAGCTTGAGGTAATGTTGCCGGTGCTGAGTCTCTCCTTTCAGGGCAGTGGGATCCCCTCTGGCCAAGGGAAGGTCCAGAGACGCCATCCAGGAACCAAGGCCTGGAACTGGGGACCCCAGGAGTCCACTTGGTGCTCTATCCCACTGTGGTCAAGCTGGTGCCCAAGCTGCAAGACACAGTCCCCTTTATCCTTTCCACTCCTTTCCTCTAGCAGAAGGGGCCTCTCCCCATAACCACCACAACTGGGAATGTTCTGGGTCATATCTGAGGCCAGCACAGCTCTGAGTCTCACCCAAGGCCCAGAACAAGTACTATTTGGGTATCACAGCTGATTATCCAGGGCCCAAGGGCTCTTTAGTCAGCAGGTGATGACTCCTGCCTGGACTGGTTTCTTCCCTTCAAGGCAGCAGTTTCCATTCTGGCCCAGGGTTGGTCTAAAAATGTTGTCTGGGAGCTAGGGCCTGGAATATGGGCCTCAGGACTCTGCGTTGTACCCTGTCCTACTGTGGCTGAGCTGGTATCCAAGTTGTAAGACAAATTCCTCTTTATTCTCCCCTGTGGTCTCCTCAAGCAGGAGTCTTTCCTGGAGCAGTGAGCTGTGCTGCCTAGGATTGCGGGAGGGGTGACACGAGCACTTCTCCAGCTTCCCCAGCTGGTGTCTCACTAGGTCAGGTACCCTCCAAGTTCACTGGCTCTGAGCCCAGCACAGCATCAGGACTTGTTCAGGAATTACAGACCTTGTGACCTAATGCTATTCAAATTTATTTAGGATGCCAGAGCACTTTAACCTGTGAGGGAGGGGTTGCCAGAACTTGGGTTTCAACTGCTGCGATGGATGATTTGCCTCTGGCTGGGGCTGGTCTGAATGCTCCCTCTGTGAGTGATGGCTGAGTTCTGCCTGAAGTTCTGTTGTTACTGCACAGCACTGAGTTCCAATACAAAGTCTCACAGCCACTGTGCTTTCCCTCTCCAAAGTACACAGATTCTCTCTCCATGCCATGTGATCATTGCTGGGGGGTTGTGGGAGGGGTGTGTAGGTGGCTGTTTTTCCTACCCTCTTCGTATGATGTTAATATGATTTCTTTAACATCAAGTTGATATGATGTTGAAGCCAGGTATTATTTTCCTTAATATGAAGTTAAAGCCAGGTACGGGGATTACTCACCTGATTTTTGGTTCTTATGAAGAATTTTTTGTGTGTGGATGATTTTTCAGTTTGGTGTTCCTCAGCAGGGACAGTTGCTGGAGGCTTCTATTTGGGCATCTTGCTCCACTTCCTCTGTCTGATTTTTTTTTAAGGCACTTCCTTACTTTCTGGCACTGCAAAATACTCCAAGCTCATCTTGCATGTTTCCTGTCTCAATCCTAGAATCAGCCATTACCTCAGGGAGTGCTGGTTCCTTTTTTTTTCTGAGAATGGTATTATAAATCAAGATTTTGGATCTAGGTATGCTTATTGTTTCATTTAGGCCCTCTTAGCTGACAGAGCAAAGAAATACATGTGTATATGTTAACTGGTATACACATATCTATAAATATCGCTACTATGTAATCACAGGTATCTATGTTAAGCTTAATATGATTCTTATTTATATTCCCAACCTTAATTCATCACCACATCAATCATTCTAGCCTCCACCCTTGCCTATTTGTAAATTCCCACTCCAACAATGAGGAGCCTGGCTCCTACCACCTGCCATCTGTTTACTTAATTGTTCAATTTCTGTTTACGTGTATAGCAGTACCGGAATTGTTAACTTAGAAAATAGATTTTTCTTTTAGAGTTTTTTTTCCTGACTGTGTTGTTAGTGAACATAGAAATGACAACCTGCATACCTAACTTATAAAAAAATCAAAATTTAATACTTTTTTAACTCTGTGATATACCTTAGAATATTTCAACATTAGTTATCCCTTCCCCATATTACTGTTATATGGTGCTATAACTCTTCATGCATGCATGTTTGTGTGTATGCATGTGTGTGTGTGTTTCACTAGGCATTAAGTTTGTATTTACCTATATATGTATAACTTTCCTTTCTCTCCATTCCCTTTTAAGTCTCAGCTGTCAATCACGGATCATTTCTTTTTGCTTGAATGTTATCTTTTAGAATTTCCTTCAGTGACCGTCTTTTGGTCATGAATTTCAATTTTAGCTTGTTTGAAGAGTTTTTATTGCACTGTCATTTTTGAAAAATAATTTTACTGGGTATGGAATCAGGTTTGTACTAATCGAAAATAGCTTTCTACTGTCTTCTGGCTTTCATTGTTGTTGTCGAAGTCAGTTATCTATTCACTGCTGTACTTTCAGAGTACTCTATTTCTTTTTATAAATTTCTTGGTTTTGGTTATTTTTTGGTCACATATTTGATATGCATATAGATGTGGATTTATTATTATTTATCCTACTTGAATTTTCAGCCTGCTTATATGTATTGGTTTCATTGATCAGTTCTGAAAAAAATCTCAGATGCTATTTATTCCAGTTTTTTCTTTCTTCTCCTTCTGGGACTCTAATCACTTTAGGCTTTATATCTCTCTTATCTGTCTTTGTAATGTTTCTGGAAAATGTCATCTTTTTTAATCTGTCTTCAGTTAAGTTAAATCTGCTGTCCAATGTAACCACTGAGCTCTTAAATCCTTTTATTATATATTTTATACCCAAACTTTCTGTTTGTTTTTTTTCAAATCCACCATATCACTCTTTATTGTTTCCTACTACCATTGAATATTTTCGAGCTTACCTTTTATCTCTGTAGACATAATAATTATGGTTGTTTTATAATTAATGGGTAATTCACCTGTCTATTTCTTCTGCTTGTTTTCTTTGATGTTGTCTTGCTTCTTTATGTGCTTGACAACTTGCTTGTCTTTGCCCTTGAAAATTATTTGTTCAGATTCCCCGAGGTCAAGGATGATTGTACCTTCTGGCTTCCCTCCAGAGTGCCTCAGAAGCTTGAGGCTTCCTGGCCTACTCCAGCCTATACATGCCTGTGATACAGGGGTACAGGAGATGGGTTTTGGTGTGGTTTGCCCCTATTTTTAGGGTCATGTTTAATGAGAAAGGACTCCTGTGATTATCCCCACTTTGGGCAGGTTTTGGGCCTGACATTCTGCACTCTTGCTCTGTGAAGCCTTGGGCCCAGAGTCCAAACAGTTGGTATTGGCGAATAGGCTTAGGGAAAATGCTGCAGTCATCACAGCTGTGAGAATGCATTGTATAATATTTGTATTCTGATATTTTTCTGTTAACACTATAACATAGTTGCTTTGCATATATTCTGTATCCTGATATATTCCTGTTATTACTAGATTATTGTTTTCTAGTGTTATCAAAACTATTTTTTTATCTTCACATGCTTTCAATCACAATAATAACTTGAATGAATTGTTTTCAACACAATTATCTACTATCAGTAAATCCTGATTATCTTTTTAGCTCTTATATGATAGACAAATTAAAATATTAAAAATCACAAAATTTCAAGTTAGGAATGAAGACTAGAAAATGAAATGTCATAACTATTATAGGCAAGTAACAACAACAACAAAACCTCCAATAGTATGTCAATTTCAGGTAAGACTAGTGAAGAAGAGAAATAGAGAGAAAGAATGTTAAGGTCTGCCTGGTCAGTAACTGGGTTCTGATTTCTGCACTGCCCTTTGTATTCTTGCTAGGAACTTCTGCTTATTTTTTCTTGCAAGACTAAAACTA
Source organism: Macaca mulatta (assembly GCF_049350105.2). Taxonomy (NCBI): domain Eukaryota; kingdom Metazoa; phylum Chordata; class Mammalia; order Primates; family Cercopithecidae; genus Macaca; species Macaca mulatta. Next base: position 81,449,407 of record NC_133412.1, read on the forward strand.
GCACTCATCAGGGAATGATTCCTGCTCTAATAAGAAACATATATAACTCCCCTGGCCAGTCCTCCTTCACTTCTAAAAGGAGTGTAAACTGCTACAGCTATTCTGAAGATCAATTTGACAACATTTAGTGCAATTAAGTGTGCATATGCCCTGCAACCCAGCAATTTTACTTTTGAATAGTGCTTCCAGAGACACTCTCACACCAGCAGAGAAATATATGTATATGAGAATGTTTGTAGAGCCAAAACCTGGAGGAAGCCCAACTGTTAATCCCTAGAAGAATGGATAAATAAAATATGACATGTGGGTATACCAGAAAGCCTTATCGCAGCCAGGAGGAGTGAAGCAGATCTACAAATAGCAACATCTGAAATACATCATATTAAGTGACAAAAAGTAAGAAACAGAATAATATCTATAACTACAGCTTTATCATCATTGGTTGCTCCTAACAAACCATCCCAAAAATATTGGTTCAGAGTAATTGTTTATTAGCACAATAGTTTGGGCTGGGCAAAGCAAAGCAGTTCTGCTGGTCTCTCCTGGGCTCACTTGTGCCCCTGAGTTTGGTTGGCACTTAAAACAATGGTCCCTGGGTATTCTAATATGGCTCACCCACCCAACTAGCTATTGCTCCTGGTTATTCATGTCTGGGAGAGCTTCATACTTGCAGCAACTAACAGACTAGCTTGGGCTTTCTCACACAGTGGCGGAAAAGTTGTCAGCAGTGAAAGAGAGAAAGCTCCAAGGTACAAGATATTATTAAGTGTTTTCTTGGACTATGTTTGCTAATGTCCCTTTGTCCAGAGCAAGTTCTATGCCAAGCCTGGAGCCAGAAACAAAAGGTGTGTGAGCATCTAATGTGGTGTGTGGTTCGTTGGTTGCAACAATCTATTACAATAACATGATACTTTTTATGAGTTGCATTTTGTCCCTTCCCTGAAAGCTCATGTTAAATCCCTAACCCTTAGTGCCTTAGGATGTAACCATATTTGGAGATAAAGTCTTTAGAAAAGTAATTAAGTTAATATGAGGACTTTAAGGTGGACTAAACATTGAATTTTTATCTAGCACCACTGGTATCCTTATGAGAAGGGAAATTTGAATACACAGAGAAACACCAGGGGTGTGCATGGGTAGAAAAAAGACTATGTGAGGACGGAATGAGAAGGCAGCCATTTCTGAACCAAGGAGAGGGATCTCAGGAGACATCAACCCTGACAACACCTTGATCTTGGACTCCCAGCCTCCAGAACTGTGGCAAAATATATTTCTGTTGTTTAAGCCATTCAATATGTGGGATTTTGTTATGGCAGCTCCACCAAACTAATATAATACTATTTATGTAAATTTAAAAAGTTCAGGCTGGGCGTGGTGGCTTACACTTGTAATCCCAGCACTTTGGGAGACCGAAGCAGATGGATCACAAGGTCAGGAGTTCGAGACCAGTCTGACCAACATGGTGAAAACCCATCTCTGCTAAAAAAATACAAAAATCAGCTGGGCATGGTGGTATGTGCCTATAATCCCAGCTATTTGGGGGGCTGAGGCAGGAGAATTGCTTGAACCCAGGAGGTGGAGGTTGCAGTGAGCCGGTATTGTGCCACCACAAGCCATACTATGTATTTTCCATCGATACAAAGGTAATTGAATAAACATATGTGTATATAAGAAGCATGTAAACACGGGGATGAAGGTGCTTATGAGAGGGAGAGAATGGGATTGGAGTGAGAAATAAAGTGGAAAATAATTTAAAAAGAGGGCCATGGACGGACAGATGATAAGAGCATACCATGTACTGAGCAAGGTGACCAATTCAAATCTGTGTACCTGAGTTCTAAAAACAGGATAAAGTAAAAGAAATATAATCTCTTTTGGCTGAGGCAGAGTTGGTTTCCTTACCAGTATAAGATCAATTTTTAAAACCTAATATTATTGAATACTATTGTATGATAGAGTCTTTTATATCCTTTAACCTTTTACATGAAGATACCATTGCTCCCATTTATAGGAGAGGAAACTGAGGCAAAGATAACTTACATATACTTCCCACAGGTGCATAGTGAGTAAGTGGCTGGGCAGATGGTTGAGCTCCAATCTATCTGCTTCCCAGCCTGGGCCTTGGCAATTCCATTTGATTATCCCTTACTTAGCTATTTGTGTCTCTTCAGTTGCTTAGGCCTGCTCTTTGAGTCTGGAATCAGACTACCCCTTGCCTGTGGTTGCTGGTCATGTTTCTCAGTCATTGCTTTTGTCACCCTGTCTTGTTTTCTGCTGTTTGCCTAGTTCTCATTTGCAGCCTAGCTCTTCCTAGGTATGGGCCTGGCTCCTCCAACTTGCTTCTGCCTCTCATGGTAGGCTCCAAGGTTGCATCCATAACAAGTCATGAAAAGGTCAAGAAGCCTGAGAGCAAAAGAACGTAGCCAAGAGTAAGCAGAAAGGGGCATAGGCTCAGCCTTGACTTCCTCAGTTGTGGGCACTTTGAAATGCAGGTGACCATATTTCAAATATAATACCTAGTGAGAAGAGAACTTATTGTGAAGTACAGAACAATTTTATAAGTTGTTTACCAGCAGTTTGAAATTGGCCCTGGTTGGGGTATTTACACCACAGAAACTGGCAAATGTGACAAATCAGGACTTGTTTTTTGGAGAGTTGGTTTATCAGAACACCAACGAATAGAATATCCACAGGCTATAAAAATTTATTTAGGTTAAAGGACATAAAATTGATGTATTCCAAGTGTCCATGTTGTGGAGTCAGAAGACCTGAGCTCAAATCAAAAACTTCACAATGTTCTCGCCAAGCGATAAAGAGCAAATTATCTTATTTTACCCTAGCTTTGGTTGCCTTAGCTTTTAAAGAGGAATAATAATACCTACCTCACTGAAATGCTGTGGGAATTAAAAAAATACATGAAAAAATTGAGCACTGTGCACAAAATAAGCACTCGAAGAATATTAGCTGAATTTGCCCAAGGAGCAAAGCATAGTTAATAAACCCACCCATAATGCTTTCAGGAAATGCAAATAATCATAATATTTATGAATGTTTACTGTATGCCAGATATTATCTTTCATTCATTGGTTTCCTTCAACTTTTTGAGGTAGGCGCTATTCTTTGTCACCATTTCAAAGAGCATAAAATGCACAGAGCTATTTATTGACAGGGGTTGGGTCTGTCAGATTTCAAAGTCAGTCCTCTTAACCATCCATGCTGCTGGTAAGGGTTGATCAATGCTAAATGACACTAATGCATGCAATAAACATGATTACATGTGATATGTGCGTCTGCCTTGTTCAATTAGGTGTGAGGTCATCTGGAAAACAGTCCCCTTTGTATCAATTGATGTGGAATCACAGCTCTGCCGTAAATTGTGGGTCATGTTTTATGCAGGGTAGTCACTGTGTTTTTTCCATCCTGTGGGAATTAGAGTCTTTCTGGAAAACGTTCTAATAGTCTTCAGCTAAACCAACTCAAAGCCCGATTCTCATTCAAAGATCCTATTAACAGACCTTTGGTATGCCAGCGATACTCTATTAGAGCCTGGGCCAGTTCCTTTAAAGAATATACAGTAAAGTTACTGATTTCATCCCAATCTCCTTACTTAATCAATTATGCTGTTTCTAGGCCATTAGAAGATCTCAATTTAAAAAATCTATCCATGCTGCATTTCAAATATGAGCGAATATATTTTTTCTCTTCTGATATTTTCCCTTCTATTTGGTATCCTGCAGAGCAGGGGTAATGCAAGAAGCTGCCTGTTTTTCTTTCATGGAAAAGAAACCTGGAAAATGAATTTTATTTCATTACCGCTTATGTTTATTTATTCAGCAGCGAATTTATTCCTGTTAGAAGAGAAGCATGTCTTTTTTCCTTCCTTCTTTTCCCTCCACTCCTCTCTTCCTTCTCTTTCTTTGCTCCTTCCTTCTCTCTTACCTTTTTTCCTTCCTTCCTCTCTTCCTTTCCTTCTTTTTCTTTCCTCTTTCTCTCCCTCTTTCCTTCATTCTTTCTTTCTCTTGCCCTTATAAAATGACTTAAATAATAGATCATGGTAAGGCACTCTCTGACAAACTTCACTAATTTTGGGGAAATTGCCAAAGCAACACTCATTCTACTGAGAATAAAACAACTTTAAAGATCCGTTTCTGCTGCAGAGTTTATCAGATGTTGAGAGGAAACTTGACATGAAAGTAGATCCTTAAAATAACCTAGTTACTGAATAGTGTTTCCAAATCACCTTTTACATCTATAACTCAGGCAATGCTGGGAGTTCTTTCTTTGGTGCTTCCCTGTGCGTGTGTGTTGTGCACACATGCACTCCTGAGAGGTTCTGAGGACTGATTTAAAATGACTGAGAAGCACTTGAAGAACCAAGAGGTGACTTTAAGGAGAACCGTAATTTATTTTTCTTTTTAAAGAACGTTCGAAAGAATTGAGAGAGTGAGGAAGGAGGCTGGAGCACAATTCTAATTACAGAGAGAGAGAGACAGACCCTATAACCCCCACTGGCTGCAGAAGAATGAATGTGAGCTTTGGGGTGGAGCAAGCATGTGGCTGGAGTGGAAAGATGTGAAAGTATTTGTCACTCCTCAAGGGATAACACTGTATCCCTTTTTCTTGAGGTTTTCTTTGTTCTTGCTGTTGTTGGTTTCACGTGATAATTCATGGCACATGGAGAATAAGCCGTGACTTGACTCTTTTTTCATTAGAGTAGGAAACTTTATTATAGTAAATGCTGAGTAAAGAGTCCAGGCATTGGAGAAACTGGAATCCTGGTTTTACCTCTTGCTAACTGTGCAAATCCAGGCAAGTTCTTAACCTTATAAGCCTCAGTCTCTGCATCTGGGAAGTGAGACTGCTCAGTATCTACATATAGAGAGCAAATAAAATGATGCCCCCAAATTCCTTTGTACAAGTACCAGACACTAAAGAAGGGCTTAATAAATGTGAGTTGTCTATTTTATTTTAATAATTTTAATAAATTCTTTAAAGATTTTAAAGTTTAATTTAATTTATTTTATTTCACTTTATTTTTTTCTTTTTTGAGACAGAGTCTTGCTCTGTCACCTAGGCTGGAGTGCAGTGGCACAACCTCGGCTCACTGCAACCTCCACCTCCCAGGTTCAAGCGATTTCTCCTCCCTCAGCCTCCCAAGTAGCTGGGACTACAGGCATGTGCCATCATGCCTGGCTTTTTTTTTTTTTTTTTTTTTTTTTTTTGTATTTTTAGTAGAGACAGGGTTTCGCATTTTGGCCAGGCTGGTCTCAACCTCCTGACCTCAGGTGATCCACCCTCCTTGGCCCCCAAAGTGCTGTGATTACAGACGTGAGCCACTGTGCCTGGCCATTTTTTTTTTTTTTAATTATGATATACCAGGTTTTTTTCAGGTTTTTGCTCAGATATCTTTTCAGAGAGCCTTTTCCTGGCAGTAAAGACAGAGCTTAGGCAATGCTGACTGCATGCCTTCATTGGAGCTCAAAACATGTTGCTTTGCAATTTGTCTGTTTTCCTGTCTGTCATTTTTCAGGACCCTGAATTCTCTTGACCAGAGGGAATATTGTGAGTATTGTTCATCTTGGTATGTGACTGACAAGTACCTAGCCCAATACCTACACATATTGTTTCTACTTGTTCCTGAGATATTTACTGAGTGCTTGCCATGACCAGATATTGTGCTAGAACCAGGCATACAATGGCGTATAGACCCTATCTTTAAGAAGCTCACAGTCTAGTGATGGATATGGATAAACAGCCAATAAAAATATAGTGTAATAAAAGAGAAGTTTACTTACTTTTTTTATACTTAGAAGAGGTCAGAGAAGGCTTCCTGGAGGAAAAGCTAATATTTAAAACTATACATGGGTATCTATGAGAACTTGGGGGGTATTGCTTTAAGTTTTTCCAAAAACAGAACCTGAGGAAAGGATTTGGGTATAAGTAATCTATTTAGGAGGTGCTCCCAGGAGGCAGAATTAAGAGAGTGAGGAGAGTAGGGAGGAAAGGAAGAAAAGCCAGGAAAAGGTGCATTGTTGATCTGGGTACTTTTGTTGTCAAATGGAAAGTAGAGCACCCTTTAAATTTTCCCTCTGAGGCTCCAGAGACAGGGGCATTTATCTGTTGACTGACTCTTCTATTGGAGGAGAGTTACTTGCAGCGGTATTAACCCTTTTACGTTCCTGGCTCTGCACAGAGGCTGAGCAAGCTGCCTTGGCTTCAGAAACAATTTAGGGCAGAAAGTGGGGGAATATGTGTGAAAGGAAAGAGGATGCCGTGGGAACTGTCCAGCAGAGATTTGGCTGAAATCACTTCAAGCTGACCATGTACAATGCTGAGGGCCTTGGCCATCTCCCCATTAAGTTAAAAAAAATAAAGTGCCTTGCCCCTAAAACTCATGGGCAGACTTCGTGGATTCAAGACATCTTAAGAGCTATGAAAAGCATCTTAGAAATTCCTGCAGGCTCCCACAACTGCGTATTGTCAAGGCTCAGTGTGGTTTCCTTCTGTAATTACCTAACAATTATAATTGGGAAATAAAGCATCAGTAAAATAAATGTGTAATATATTCATTGAATGTGTTTCATTTAAAATTTTTCAGTATAAATTCTAGGGCTTTGAAACTAAAACGTGTTTTATATTCTCTCAAAGCCTGATTTGTCTCTGCCTCTTACCATGCCTTATCAAATCATCAGCCCCCTGAGGAAGCAACTGATACTGCTTCCTGTAAAAATAACCGCTCTTTTCTTAGCAGGAGAGCAAGTAGTCTAAGGGAAAAGGAGGAATAGAATGCATATAGATTATGTGAAGCATGCACAATATTTGACGGCCACAGTTTCCTCCTGGAGATGTGGAGGGAAGGAAGTGTGCCTCTAAGATCCCTCCTGCTTAGGTATCAGAAGAGATTGAACAAAATCCTCAGTTCCACAAATAATTATTTCCAAAAGAATGGCTAGCATTTATTTTGTTTAGATGGACTCTCGCTCTGTCACCCAGGCTGGTGTGCAATGGTGCGATCTTGGTTCACTGCAACCTCTGCCTCCTGGGTTCAAGTGATGCTCCTGCCTCAGCCTCCTGATAGCTGGGATTACAGGCATGTGCCACCATGCCCAGCTATTTTTTTTTGGTATTTTTAGTAGAGATAGGGTTTTGCCATTTTGGCCAGACTGGTCTTCAACTCCTGGCCTCAGGTGATCTGCCTGCTTCTGCCTCCCAAAGTGCTGGGATTTCAGGCATGAGCCACTGCCCCTGGCCTATTCCTATTAAGGTTTATAAACTTCCCCAAATAGGAATCTTCTCTTCAAACTACTTTATCCATAAGAATTGTGATTCTCTTGTGTGGTAGAAAGTGCCTGTGTTTTGGTGACAGGCAAACCTCCAAATTCTGGCCCTGTTAATTTGAAGCTCCTTGACCTCAGGCTAGACATTTAATCTCATCCTCAAAGAGGGAAAGGGAAATAATACGTGTTTTACTGTTTCGTTGCAAGGATTAAATGAGGTGATATCTGTTAAATTCCAGTTGAAAGGTAAATATTTACTAATGTCAGTTCCTTCCTTCTTCCCTTAGCTAAGGGGTCATGAAGCAGTGCTGGATTCCCCTTGCAAGCTGAGTGCACATCCTTTGGGGATAGCTCTCACCTATAGTATAGTCATCATGGTGGAGTCTCCAAAGCTTTGAGAAGGGGCATAAATTCATTTTATTTATTTACTGGGTTTTAAAAGTTATTTTACCTGCTAGACAATTTATTATTGACAGATTAGACTTTTGTTAGTTAAATGTTCAATGGACTGTCCTCTCCTAAAATAAGTAAAATATGGTGTTGGGTGTGGTGGCTTATGCCTATAATCGCAGCACTTTGGGAGGCCGATGTGGGTGAATCACCTGAGGTCAGGAGTTTGAGGCCAGCCTGGCCAATGTGGTGAAACCCTGTCTCTATTAAAATACAAAAATTAGCCAGGCATGATGGGGCATGCCTGTAATCCCAGCTACTTGGGAGGCTGAGGCAGGAGAATCACATGAACCTGGGAGGCAGAGGTTGCAGTGAGCCGAGATTGCACCACTGCACTCCAGCCTGGGCAACAAAGTGAGACTCTGTCTCAAAAAAAAAAAAAAAAAAAAGAAAAAAGAATATGGAAATAATTAGAAACAGAGCCTCCTAATGGTCACCCAGAAGAAAAGGAAACAAAGGCTATGGACACACAACTGATGGAAGATAAAAGCCAAATGGTCAATAAATATATGAAAAGATGCTCAATTTTATAAGGAACGATGCTAGTGAAAATAAATATTAGGAGATATCATTTGAGATCCATCAATTTGCAAAATCTTACATAAGACTGACCATATTGAGAGATCAGAGGCAGTAGAGCAGTGGAGTTCCCCATGCACTGCTGGTGGTTGTGCAAATCAGCACAACTGGAGAGCAGTTAGGCAGTGTGTGGAAAGTTGAAGGCACACCCACCATTTCATTGAGCAGTCATGATTTTAGATACATTCTCTGGAGAAACTCACATGTATCCAAGGACACCTGTGAGCCTGTTGTTAGCAACACAAAATCAAGGGAGGGGCAATCTAAATGTCCAGCAAGAAACTCGGTTCAATAAATTTTAGTTCTTTTTCAAGCCAGAATACTGTTCAAATGTTAAAAGAATGAGCTATAACATGTACCAGCATAAAAAATCCCTAAGATGCACTATTTTATTAAAAGCGTGTCACAACATTTTCATGTGTATACAAGGACACAAGTCCAAGGATGTTCATGGATGTTTACTGCACCAGTATTACAATCGTGCAAAACTGAAGACAACTTAAATATCTGCCAACAGGAGAATTGATCCATAATTGTGGCAGATTCATAACACGGATTATTAAATGGCAGCTGAATTAAATTAGGACCGTTACATCCATATGGTTAAATATCAAATGCAGAAAGAAATACGTACATTTTTACAAAGTTAAGAGGATGTAAAATAATACTAGGTATTGTTTATCATATGTACATGTAATTATATTAATGATATCTATCTATCTACGTAACTAAAGGATAAGGAGAAACATTGGTGGGCAAAACTAATATGGACTCTTTGTCTTGGAGAATGTAGAAAGGGAAGGGAATATAATGGGATTAGGACAGAAGCGTTTTACCTAACTGAAATATTTCTTAATGAAAAATGGAAAATAAGGGTCCTAATGTGAGAGAAATATGACTCTTCCAATTTAGATAGCATTTTATTTATAACATAAAATGACCATTTAAAAAGTAACTTTTCTTATATTTTTTCTCCCATTAGCTAGGCAAGAAATGTCAAACCTGGTGTTTCTTCACCTTGGACTTTTCTCGGTGTCTCTGTGCCTGTTTCAGTCATGTGCAAAGTTCAATGACAAACCAAGGAAACAGGACAAGCTGGTCTAGAGACTGATGCTCCAAACAGCTGCCAGCACACATACCTCTCCTGTCTGCTCCAGTCACTCGATTCTCATTTCCCCATAAGCGCCTTCGCCTCCCTCGGCAGCCCCAGGACTCCTCGTGACTCTGTGATCTCTACAATCACTAGTGAAGGCTAGGACAACAACATGTTCTCATCATAGTCACCTGCTGTCAACAAAGCTGAATGGTGCCGAATTCTTTGAAACTTCCTTTTAGTCCTTGATGCTGTGACGAATGAGCCTTCTCATCATGTGCTTTGTTTTAAGCTACAACGGATCCAAACGCTAGTCTCCACAGATGGAAAAAGACAGGGGCAAATATATTTACTTTTATATTTATGGGGTTGTTCACAGTCCATGAAAGATTCAGTTGAAAAAGGATTTTTTTTTTTTTTTTTTTCAGACAGAGTCTTGCTCTGTCACCCAGGCTGGAGTGTAGTGGCACAATCTCGGTTCACTGCAACATCCACCTCCCAGGTTCAAGCAATTCTCCTGCCTCAGCCTCCTGTGCAGCTGGGATTACAGGTGCCTGCCACCACATCTGGCTAATTTTTGTATTTTTAGTAGAGATGGGGTTTTGCCATGTTGGCCAGGTTAGTCTCGAACTCCTGACCTCAGGCAATCCACCCACCTCAGCCTCCCAAAGTGCTGGGATTACAGGCATGAGCCACTGTGTTTGGCCGTGAAGAAGGATGTTTTTAATGAATGGAGACTCACTCCTCCACTGTGATGAATCCTCCTCATTCCTGGAATGAACCCTGATACGGGAGGTTTACCTTTCATCTTCAGGGACTTCTCTCCACTGGGGAAAATACAGAATTCTAGACAGGATGCTGGGTAGGATCTTGTTTTTTGTTTCCTTGACAGTCTAAATTATGATGATTGATTTGGATGCATCCCACTGTGTTGACATCCTGCCCAACTGAGCACACGCTGAGGCCAAAAGAGAGCAGGTTGCATGAGTGGGTGCAGGAGAGACTTGCAGGGTTAATCAATTCCCCAGGAGAGTAGAGTCCAATCCATGTCCAGAAGTGTTTTTTAACCTTGAATGGAAGCCATGGTTTCAGGCATGGAATCCTGGGTGAGTATAGTGTGGCTTGTTTGGACAGGTGAGTTTTCTATCTTCACAGGCAGAGAATATAGAAGGCCAGATGAGGAAGTTTGTTTCAGATGGATCTGGACACAGATCTCCAGGCTCTTGGTTCTAATGGGGGAGGATTCCAGGTTCTGGATGCTTTTTCTTCTGGCTGGTACAATTTTTTTCCATTGCATATTAAAGCTGAAGGAAAGCTATCAGGAGGAAGACAAACTCTGCTGAGTGTGATTTGTCAGTTTGCTTGATGAAGTGATCCTGCTGTGGAATTAGTTTAACTCTGTGAGGTCTGGCCATTCATATGCAGGACTCCGGCTTTGTAATTCAATCAACTGCTTAAATATCTAGAATAAGATGCAGTTTGGAACAGGAGAAAAATTCCAACTCTACTAACAACTGCATAATAAGCCTAATATATACAATATATCCTTCCACACATCCTTCAAATCAGCATGACATTCTATGCTACAGGAAGGCTGCCTTATTCTTGGGGCAGAGGATATTAGCCCAGGGAATTAAGGGCATGGTGCTTGAACTTTCAGCTTGAACTTCTTGATGGAACAATGATCTATAATAAACCTTTAGGATGTAGGATCATCAGTATGCCTATGGAGAGGTCTCATTGTTTATAACTGCCACGTGGTTTGCCACTCATGACTGACAGATGCTGTTACAGGTATGATGGATGTTCTACAGCAGACTTCTGTTCTTATTGGTTGTGTGCATTCTGATTTGTTTGTGACACTTTCATGCAGGTTGTTAAGTATAGTTAATTGTTACCCAAATTCCATTGTTCCATGAATATATCATTGTTCATTTGATCTGTTCTATATTCATTAACAGTATTTTCCCAGTTGCGTGCCCTTATGGGTACGCAATAAATATCAATAAATATCATTGTACATATAGAATTTCATACATGTGCAAGAATATTCATTAGGCAAATCTCTACAATTAGAAGTCCTTGATCAAGGGCATTTTTAATTTTGAAAGGTAGTGCTAAATCACTCTGTGGAGGTTGCACTAAAGTCATGAGGTGGAAGGAGCAAAAGGGGGTGGGGACCCCCTGTGTGTAGCAGACCCTTTTGTTGCTGTTCTTCCCATCCTCGAGATCCATCTCTGGCCTCAGCTGCAGCTGTGCTGGATAGCACAACTATCCAACACTTGGAGTGGTGGATGCTGCCTCCTATTTCTCATGCACTGAGAGACTCTTTGAGTTTCTGCTGCAGAGCTTCTTTCGAGGATGTTGGAGCTGGCTCAGCTTGTATACAGTAGCATCCTCAAAGTGGGGTTGGGGTCAGCTAAGTGGGGTTGGTGATATCCCTCAGGGCAGCCCTGTGAGGGGAGAGAGGAGGCAGTGGACAAATGCCCTAGGGCTCAGTTGTGGGAGTATTCTGTAGGTCCACAGGCAGCCTGCAGAGCCCAGTCTCCTTGCTTTCTGCAGCAACTTTGAAAATGTGCCCTCTACTGGCCTTTCCTCTTTCCTGTCTCACTCTGCTCCTTCACTCCTGCACAGTCACAACCTCCCAAATTCCTCACTCAGGCTCTGTTTATGGGGAAATCCAAAATAAGGCAGTATGTAAGGTGCTAACCACTTGGCCACATGCAAAACATGATAGGTATTATTAGGTTTAAAATTTAAAAGTTATGCTGGACAAATAACCTCAACAACTGGCAAATCCATTCTGTTGCCCTGTACTTTGCGTTCTCCCTTTGTGTGCCCTTACAACCTAGGACTTTTCTTGTCATTAACCAGCATTCACAATTCCATGTAGAAAACACTAATTTTGGAGATAATAAAAGAGCCATTCTTCTCCCTCTGAAAACCCCAGGCTCATGAAGGAGTAAGATCAGGGGAGGAGCTTGAAGAGGGGGAGAAAATCTCTACTTGCAATAATTTGGAAGGAAGAATTAATCCTTTATCTACTAAATCTCCTCAGTTAAGTCTTCACTTCCCTTTTCTCTCAGGAATGCCTGCTTGTCTCCACATATTCTAAGCTCTGGGGCTGATCCTTGTTTTTCAACATGGGAGTAAACCACATAGCCTGGGCAACTGAGACCTTTCCAGAACAATCATAAAATTTGAGACTCATCAAGTTGCATATTTCCTTTTGAACATTCTGCTATGGGCAGTCCTGGAGTTAGAGGCTGTTCCCTCCATGACAGGAAACTACTATAATATATAGGATTAATATTAATATATTCTATACACCCTTGCAATTCCTTGGCAAGGAAATGGATGATAGATTAAAAATAACTTCAAATCAAAGTTAATAGCAGAAGATGAAGATGAGAAGTTGGATATACTCTTCAAAGAAGCTCCTGGGATAAGGATTTCGGATTCAAAACTCTGTGCCTCTAGTGTTTTTCAAAATAGTAGACTTCCTTTTCTTAAATTATTCTTTGTTTTTACTTTCTTAAATTATTTCACCATTTTTCCCCTCTAAAAAATAAGAATTGTAAAGAATGGAAAGAAAAGAGTCAAGAATAAGGAGAGTACGTCACATAGTAAGCCTGTATCAAAACATCTCATGTACCCCATAAATATGTATACCTGCTATGTACCCACAAAAATAAAAGTAAAATAAAATATAAAGAAAAAAGAAGGAGCAGAAGTAGAAATAAAAAAAAGAGGGAGAAATTAATTACCAACTTGGGAGAAAATAGAAAGCATGTGTAGAAGCAAGTTTCATGTTTGCCTTACTTGGTTTTCTTCTGTGGGAACAAGACAAATGTTGGAAAAGTTCCAGAGAATTCACCCTGGAAGTGAACATTCCCATCTTCTCTGAAAACTTATCTACAAATGGCTTTTACAGCCTTTTCCTGAGAATGTGGAGATCAATACTCCCAGAGGTAAGACCACGTTAGCAATGGAAGGGTGGCAGAGTCACAGTATTTAAAAAGTCCTTCTCTTACATTGATAGCACTTCAGTCCATTCTCAACCCTGCTTTTGCTTTGTCGGTGATGCTTTGGTTCTATGACCATAGGTAAATGTCCCCTCCAACCTCTTGCCTTCTGTTTGTAACATTCGTTCTCCAGCTGTTAGTGACAGACCTTGCTTTAACAGGAAGCAAGGGGTAGGGCAGGAATTTCTCATCACACTGAGGGTGCATATCTTGTGTGCATGTGTGCAGAAGTATGTGCTTTGTTTGCTTCTCAGATTTTTGAAGGTGAGCCTATGATCAAAAGCCAGACATAAAAGTGTTAAGCGAGTTGCCTGTGATTTTGAATTTTCTCATGTCAGCTTTCCTTTCTCAAGGTACTGAAAGAAGACACGTTTCACTGCTTTCTAAAGAACTTCTGATTGGGCATGAAGGAGTGAACCAACTGATCAGGAAACTGCCAGTCTTCAAAAGGCCTCATTGCCAGTGGAAAGAGGAGAAACAGAAAAAATGACCCTGCAGAAAGCAAATGCTCTGATGATTCATGCATTATTTGCAATTTTTTTGAAGAAGAACTAAAAACTAAACACTGCTTGAGGCTGGGAATTTCTCTGGGGGAAAGAATAAAGAGTTAGTTCTCTCTCAGGACAACACCTAATATGTGCACAGCATGGTAAAGTAAATTTCACAAGTATTATTTTGTTTGTCTATTTTCATCCTCAGGCTGAATTAAGCCTCAGTTTTCATTTTTGATCGAATCTGTCTTTGCTGACAGAAGTTTTCTGGGCGACCCTGACAGTCCTCAGTATGAGATAACGTGATGGAGGATGCAGTGAATCAATCACGTCTCTGCTGGAATTGCTTTCTGGAGACTTTGAGATGTCAGGGTTGGAATGTCACACAGGAGGTCACTGGGCTGGTAGATAACTGGAGATATGACTCCATGAAGGCATTGCTTATCCCTGTTCCAAGCATATCTGGCTGCTTTTGAGAAGTAAATAGGGATGGATGAAGAGGGGGAGAGTTAGTCCTGAATTGTACCCTTACCCTGCCACTTACCAGCTCTGCTGCTCTTGCTAGGGAGATCACGTTAACATCTTAACACTAATAATAATCACTGAAGGTTATGAGTCCTATAAAGTAAGTAGCATTTGCCCCATTTTATAGAAGAGGATACAGTATCAGAAAAGTTAGTTGCTTTCCCTAAGTTCCCTGGGCACATTTATTTTTTTATTTTTATTTTTTATTATACTTTAAGTTCTAGGATACATGTGCACAACATACAGGTTTGTTACATATGTATACATGTGCCATGTTGGTGTGGTGCACCCATTAACTCATCATTTACATCAGGTATATCTCCTAATGCTGTCTCTCCCACTCCCCTCACCCTGCAACAGGCCCTGGTGTGTGATGTTCCCCACCCTGTGTCCAAATGTTCTCATTGTTCAATTCCCACCTACGAGTGAGAACATGTGGCATTTGGTTTTCTGTCCTTGCGATAGTTTGTTCAGAATGATGGTTTCCAGCTTCATCCATGTCCCTACAAAGGACATGAACTCATCCTTTTTTACGACTGCATAGTATTCCATGGTGTATATGTGCCACATTTTCTTAATCCAGTCTGTCATTGATGGACATTTGGGTTGTTTCCAAGTCTTTGCTATTGTCAATAGTGCCGCAATAAACATACGTGTGCATGCGTCTTTATAGCAGCATGATTTATAATCCTTTGGGTATATACCCAGTAATGGGATGGCTGGGTCAAATGGTATTTCTAGTTCTAGATCCTTGAGGAATCACCACACTGTCTTCCACAATGGTTGAACTAGTTTACAGTCCCACCAACAGTGTAAAAGTGTTCCTATTTCTCCACATCATCTCCAGCATCTGTTGTTTCCTGACTTTTTAATGATCGCCATTCTAACTGGTGTGAGATGGTATCTCATTGTGGTTTTGATTTGCATTTCTCTGATGGTTGGTGATGATGAGCATTTTTTCATATGTCTGTTGGCTGCATAAATGTCTTCTTTTGAGAAGTGTTTGTTCATATCCTTTGCCTACTTTTTGATGGGGTTGTTCGATTTTTTCTTGTATATTTGTTTAAGTTCTTTGTAGATTCTGGATATTAGCCCTTTGTCAGATAGGTAGATTGCAAAAATTTTCTCCCATTCTGTAGGTTGGGAGACTCTGATGGTAGTTTCTTTTGCTGTGCAGAAGCTCTTTAGTTTAATTAGATCCCATTTGTCAATTTTGGCTTTTGTTGCCATTGCTTTTGGTGTTTTAGTCATGAAGTCATTGTCCCTGGGCACATTTATTACCTGGATGCAAACTCACATTTTGTGATGCCATGTCCTGTGAGGACTCCATCACATCATCACTGTCTTCTCCAAATGGGTGTGGCCATATAATTGGATGTGAGAGAGACACATTATTAAGGAATGATAGCCACATCAAGAAGTGGTTTGAACCTCAGCATACTGCCCACAAGTAAAGCTCACAAGTATTCTGTTGAGTGGTTTCTATAACTAAAAATGACTGGGTGATAGTGCTTTGATGCTGGCCAGTAACAACAAGACCTTCTGTTCTCTTTTGTCTTATGTTCTGTCTCAGATTCTGTACTCTGATGAGTGGCTGAATCTCTCGTTTCTACCAAATGATTTAATTCCTGTAAACAAGCATATTTGTATGTAGCATTGCCTCTGCCTATGAAAACTTAGGGAAGTAACATCATTCCAATTATTGGTAAAAAAGGGAGACCAGAGCCATCTTCCGTAAGATTATTGGCGAGATTACTGTGACAATGTGTTTATAGTGCTTAACACAGTGCCTGGTATAGAATAGCACCTGTTTTCAGTCATAACTATTATTAGTGCAGTTTTAAACTAGCTGTGCTTGCAAGTACATCACTTGGCCTCAAACCCTCACAACTAGCTGCCGATGTATCTGCAGCAACATCCAGCTCCAATGCACGCAATTGCTACAGTGTCTGACGTCAGGGTTTTGTATGTGAGGATTGCTCACTTCTTTATCTTTCTCAGAATGGTCTCTGCTGTCTTTTCCCATGACTACTGATATTTTTAAGATAAACTAATTTAAAAATGCAAAGCACTCTTGCCTCAAAAGTACCGTAAGTATAAAATAATAATGCCAGACTCATCTTGGGAACCTTATCATACCCTCTCTAAATCTAAATATCTGCTTATTCAGGTCCAACCCTCCACTGAGAGGCAATGAGAGTTAAGCCCCATGCCCATGTCTTGGGCCTGTTCAGTCTTAGAAGAGAACTTCTTCCCTGTGATTCCCAGGGCAGACAGTGCTTAATTAATTCTAATGAACATGGAACAGTCAGCCCCTGCTTGTCCCTGAGATGTGGCCCAGGGAGTTAATCTCCCATCTCCTAGTTAATTGCCTTCATCCTCAGGCTGAGTTAAGCCTCAATTTTCATTTTTGATTGAGTCTGTCTTTGTTGACAGAAGTTTTCTGGGCGACCCAGCAAGTCCTCAGTATGAGATAATATGATGGAAGATGCAGTGAATCCATGTCTCTGCTGGACTTTTGGAGACTTTGAGATGTCAGGGTTGAAATATCACAGGAAGTCACTGGGCAGGTAGATAACTGAAGAAATGGCTTCGTGAAAGCATTGCTTATCTCTGTTCCAAACATATTTGGCTCCTTTTGAGAGATAAATAAGGATGGAAAAAGAGGAGGAGAGTTAGTCCTGAATTTATACCCTGGCTCTGCCACTTACTAGCTCTGCTGCTCTTGCTAGGGATATCATGTTAACATATTAACACCAATAATAATCACTGAAGGTTATGAGTTTTTTATATTCTCACTACCCAAAATGTGGTCCTTGGGCCAGCAGCATCGGTATTTCCTGGATGCTTGCAAGAAATGTAGACTCTCAGGCCACACCCCAAATTACTTAGAGATTCTTATTAAATGAACAAGAATATGCATTTAATGAAATTCTCTGAGTAATTTGTATGCTGTGGACAGTTTGAGAAACACTTGCAATTATCTCATTTCTTCCTCAGTATGATACTAAAGATATTAGTTTTGTAAACTCTGTCTCCTGGTAGTACTAATCACTACTCTGCATTACATGGAAGGAAAATGAGACTCAGAGAGGTCAAATGGCTTGCTTAATGTCATACAACCAGAAGAGGGTTTGAAGTCAGGCTCCTGCCAAAGCAGATGCTCTTAACCACTATGCAGTTGGGAGATTTAAATAAGATGCTAAGTGTCTATCACTCAGCAGAATACCTGGCCCACCATAGATGGATGGTACATGCTGGTAACCTTCTCTGTTCCTTGTATTCTCTTTCTCTGTTCTGATTATTTTCAGACTTCCAGATGTTCCCTTGCCATGGCATATATGTTGGTCCACCCTAGATAGGATGGGACCTGCCTAAATTCCTGGCTCCCCCTTGACTAGTGCAGTGGTTCTTGATTGTGCCTTGGAGGGAGTAATATCTGTTTTCCCTCAGCATCCTAGAGTGTCTCCGGGAGGGTATCGCCTGCCCCTCTTCTTCTTCATCTCTACTGCAAAGAACTTGATGATGTTTGCTCCTGGCCATGAAGCCTGGATAGAAAGCAATTCCCTGATAGGCTGGCTGGCATCTTGTTCCCTTCCTCTTGACAGGTATCATGGGTTTTCATAGGGCAGGCATGGGATGAGTTCAGGATTTTTATCCCTTATTCCTTTTGGTCCAAGGAGTTGCATAAATGGACTAGTCGTTGGCAGGGGGGACTTGTGGTTTTGCAATTTTTTTTTGAAAAATAAAGGGTTCTGATTTATAGATACATTATTTCTAAAAAGGATGAGCACGTTTATAGTTAACCAGTTTCTATGGTTTTGATTTCTCAGTAATAGGAATGTTAAATCATATAGGAGAGGAGAATGGTAGAAGGATTTAAAAAGAAAAACATGGAATCTGGATTAAATGAACAAGAGTATAATTGAGTTCCATGATCCCATCATTTCTAGATTCAATTTTTCAGCCAGATGTATCTCAATTTTTCAGCCAGATGTATCTCAGATCTTATTAGGTGTTCCTTAAAGGACAGAGCAGATATAGAGCCTGTGACATTCACACCACCTAGTCAAACCTTATCTCAGGCTTTCAACATCAGTATATGGTGAGAAAATTGCTTTGGGACAAGATGGAAAACTTCGGGGGCAGCTGGGTGAAGACCATAGTGAATTAGATTATTGAAGTAACTTCTCTCATTTGATTATTATCCTTGGCAATGAGTTTAGGGAACTGATGACAAGTGGATTTGTGACTATATTTAGCGAAAGAAACCTGAAATCAGGAGGAGAAAGGAGAATGCGTGTATACCCTGGAGTGCCTACCGGCCATAACAGAAAATATGTTAGTTATTTATTGTTGCGTAACAAATCACCTCAAAAACTAAGTGACTTAAACAGCAACAAATGCTGATTATGACACAGTTTCTGTGTGTCAGGAATTCAGGAATGATTTAGCTGAGTGGTTCAGGAGTGATTTAGCCGGGTGGTTCTGGCTAAGGGTCTGTCACAGAGTTATAGTCAAGATATTGGCAAGGACTGTAATCTCTGAAGGTTTAAATGGGATTTCTCCTGGGACTGGAGGACCCATTGCTGATTCACATAGCTGGAAAGGTGGTACCGTCTCTTGGGAAGATGTCTCTGTTCGCTGGACACTGAAGAGCCCTTTGGAGTGTCTTGAGTGTCCTCATAATCATGTGTCTGCCTTCCCTCAAAGCACATCTTTCAAGAGAGCAAGACAACAGCCGCAATGTCTTTTATGACCTAGCCTCAGAAGTCACACATTGTCATTGCCACAATATCCTGTTGGTTATACAAGTCAGCCCACTTCCGTGTGAGAGGAAATTATACAAGAGTGTGAATACTGGTACGTGGGGATCGCCGGGGGCCATTTTTGAAGATGGATATCACAAAATATAGTATATAATCATCTAGGGACTGGGGCAAGTGGGGTGTTCTGGGTTCCTAATATTCTCTTTAATTGTGTAATCTTAGATCATTTGGAATCTCTTGATCTCAGCTTCTTAACCTCTAAAGACATTAGAATGATCTCAAATACTCTAATGCTATGGGCTTTTGGTATGATGGAAAAATAGAAAATTTGCAGCCTGAGGACCTCAATTTGAAGTCCAACTCCCTCTCACTTGCTGGAAGGTCTAAGGCAAGTCACTCCTGGCTCTGAAGAATGGATTTTTGATCTGCAAAGTGGGGATGGTCTTGAGGATTAAAAGAGATAATGGATGTGGAAGTGTTTTAAAAAAATCTAAGTTCCATGCACTTGTAAGATGTTTTATTTGCTCGTAAAGAAGCTGAAGTAGAGGAAGCCAGAAGGCAGTATCATTATCACGAAAATAAAATCACCTTCTACTCTTCAATGCATTATGAGCCCTGGAAACAGGCTCTTCTATCTTCTGGGGTAGGCTGTGATCTTTTGAGCTATGCCAGGTGGTTATTATAATAGAAGCTAAAAGCCATATTATTTCACATGTATGCTTTACAACTTATAAAGAGCTTTTACTGACATTATGTTATTTAGGCCTCATTTTTTTTGCCAATATAAAATACCTTTTTTATGAAGGTACTTTTTAAACTAGTGTTTTTCAGAAATGTGAATGTATGATCTTAGAAAATTCATGCCGATCGTTAGTTTTAAGATTACTTATCACCCTCACCCACGAAGCAGCTAAAGTCAGTCAAGTGGGTCTCCTCCATATCTTTTAACACATGAGGAATTTGCATCTCAGAAAAGTTAAGTGGCTTATCAAAGACTCAGAGCCACTCAGAATGAATCTGTAAAGACACATTTATGTCTATGGCTATTTTTTATGTTAAAAACTGTGATTTAAACTACTGAGATGAAAATGACAATCAAACTAATCAAAATTAATATTATTATTAAATTCTATGAACCCATCTTATATTCTTTCCTCACGCCAAGTACTGGAGTCATAAAGATGCAGAAAATGTGGTTTCTAACCTTGTGTAGCCCACTCACTGGTGGAGATGGTGGGTCAGGCTAGACATGCAGGTGAATGATTTCAATATAGTATGATACGTCTCACCATAGAAGTTTATTAAAAAGTATGTGCTCTGGGGAAAAAAACTGGTGATCAAAACACATGATCTTCTCATTAAGGTAGTAAGAAAGTGGAGGAGGTCTTAAGCTGTATGCTAGAGGCGGGAAGGGAGTTGCTGAGTAGATGAAGATGAAGGACATTGCACAGTGTGGGGAGTGGAGCTTCAGGAGGCTTGCTCCACAAGAGATGGGCACACAGGGGCTAGGTGTGAATGCCGTGGTATGCATATCACAACTATTGTGACTTTGTTCTATGAATGACAGAGAAACATTGGTGTATTAAAAATGTGTTTTTCTCTGATTATGAAAGTACAGTCATCCCTCAGTATCCTTGGGGGATTTGTTCCAAGCCTCCCACGAATGCCAAAATTCATGGATGCTCAAGTCCCTGATATAAATGGCACAGTATCTGCATGTAACCTATGTACATCTTCCTGTATGCTTTACATCATCTCTAGATTACTTATAATACTTAATACAGTATAAATGCTACGGAAATAGTTGTTATACTGTATTGTTTATAGAATAATGACAAGAATAGTATACATGTTCTGTATACACGCAATATTTTTGAATGTTTTCTATTCACAGTTGGTTAAATCCACAGTGCAGAACCCACAGATATGGAGCCAATTGTATTTAGAAGGCTTTTGCACAGGGAGATGGCATGAAGACAGTTATAAATACATTTAGAAAATAGGCAGGAATGAGGCGATAAATTTGAAGGAGACTAAGGAGGTGTGTCAGGCTGGAATGAAAAGGAGTTTAGTGTTGCCTCACACTGGGAGGTAAGTGGACGTGTAGCCTTTGCACAGTAATGTGCTGTAGTTCAGGGGCCAGCAAACGTTTTCTGTAAAGGGATAGATGGTAAAAATTTTAGGCTTTGTGGGCCATATGGTCTCTGTAGCAATTACTTAACTCTGCTGCTGTAGCAATGTATCAACAAATGAGTGGGGCTGTGTTCCAATAAATCTTTATTTATAGATACTACATTTTGATTTCATATAATTTTCACATATCATGGAATGTTATTCTTCTTTTGAATTTTTCAGTCATTTAATAATGGTCAAATCATTTTTAGTTCATGAACTTTCCATGATAACCTGTGGGTAAAACAGGTGTGGAACATATTTTACCCACAGACCATAGTTTGCTAACCCCTCTGGTAGCCTCTGGAAATCCCATTGCCATTTCTACCTGCGTCAACTTGGCAAATTAACACACACCAGTCATAGTAAACAGAAACGTCACAGAGCAGTCTCCTGCCACACAGCATTCTTCTCCAGGTCACATCTGGAATTGAAACATACCCATAAATAGCAAAACTTAAAGTGTGAGCAAGGGGAGGTGGGTGTGCCTGCTCAGGTCATTTTCCATAACTGGCTGTTGAGATTCTGTGGGCAAGTCAGGACCTTGCTGAATTCCTGACCAAGACTGTTTTCACATGCCTCTGCCCTGGCCATCCAAGGCTGGTTGCTCTGTGTCTGCTGTCAGGCCAGTGGTTGAAGTAACTTGTCTCCAAAGAAGACAAACGTGCATGCTTCTTGGATGAATCTGGCACCACACTTAGCTGAGTGGTTTAAAGTCAAATCTTTAAAAAGACACATCTGGGACCTTTGTTCATGCATGCTAATGGATATTCACAGAAACATACAGAGTACTTGCATTATGTCATTGACAAAACTCATTGAAAATACTCACAGCCTTGGCTGGGCATGGTGGCTCACGCTTGTAATCCCAGCACTTTGGGAGGTCAAGGAGGGTGGATCACCTGAGGTCAGGAGTTCAAGACAAGCCTGGCCAACATGATGAAAACCCGTCTCTACTAAAAATACGTACACATACACACAAAATTAGCCAGGTGTGGTGGTGTGTGCCTGTAACTCCAGCTACTCAGGAGGCTGAGGCGGGAGAATCATTTGAACCCGGGAGGCAGAGGTTGCTGTGAGCCAAGATGGCGCCACTGCACTCCAGCCTGGGCAACAGAGTGAGACTTCATCTCAAAAAACAAAACAAAACAAAATACCATAGCCTTATTTCATAGGTGAGAGGAAGGGTTCCATTTACAATCCCACAATTAATGGATGGCAGAAGTTGGGGCTCACATCCAGATCGTTTGACTTCATTTATCTTTCTCCTACCCCACCTAGCTTTGTATATGGTACATTTTGAATGGGGTTGGGGAGGCGTAGGTAGAGAAGGGAGGATAAATGGAACACCCAGGAGACTACCTGTCCCAGAGGAGCCTGGCACAGATGTATTTGTTCAGTCTACGAAGTGAGATCGGCTTCCTTAATCTAGTTTTATTTCCTGACTGCCTCCACTCTCCTCCCTACCCTTGCCTCTTCTCTTCATCTTTCTTGCTACCTTCTACCAGCAGGCGGAAGCAATTATTGCTATGCCTAGGCCAAGAGACATGGAAGCAAACAATATCTTAGCAAATATGATTTTTAAAACACAACAATCTAAGCATTTAAACCTCAGCAAACACGTAGCTAATACAGATTCTGTTTCGTATCAGTTATATTTTTGGCAAAAAGCAAAGAAGAGAACTAAGAGGATTTCATGATTTTCCAGTGTGCCATAAGGAAATCCCTGGTTTACTTGTAATTAGGATGGTGAAAACCAATTAGGAACAATCATGAAAATTCTCCAGTTCTACCTCTGTCATCCTCCTTTCTAAACCATCCATGTTCCTCCAAAGATTATCAGGGAGTGTGTGCCTGTGTAATTCTCTTCTAGGCACTGGGGCAGGTTGGCTGGCCAGTTTTGTGAACAAATGATCTGCACCCACATTATAAGCTGGTTGTACGAAGAATGGTATCCTGGAAACCAAAACTGTTTCTCAGATTTTCTCAGATCTGTGTAGAATTGTGTGATTTTTCTCCCCCACTCCCTCTTTTTGCCTCCAGCCACACCTAATAAATACAACCTAATTCCCTAACACCTTTCCTTTCCCCCTCCCCCAACATACAGCATGGGGTCCATTGCTTTCCTGTGAGATGCCTAGTTGGGGGCTGCCCTTGTATGCACTGTTGCCCCCCCTTACCATGTTTATATAGGGATTAGCTTTTTTTTAGAGTCTGTAGACACACATCCATTTATATATAGTCTAGATTTTCATGATGATTCTGAAGGTTGAAGGAAGAGGGAGTTTACATTGTGTATGGGAGCAAATTTCTCAAATCCCTTTGAACATATTCTCCTTCTCACTGTCCCTTCCTCCTTCACTCACCCTTTCTCTGACCCTCCCCATGCGTACTTTATTTCTTTGCCCTTTCTTCTCACGTCTGAATCATCTTCAGGTCACTTGATCTCTCAACCCTTTCTGATGAGCAGTTTGGCTTCTCCCCACTTCTACTTTCAGAATCCTCCAGCTACCAAGACTCACCCTTCTCAGAGAGTTGCTGGAAATTTTAGTAACAAAAATTTGCCCTGTCACATTTAGGACACTTGCTTTCTTATCTTTGTTCTATCATTTACAGGCTGTGTAAAATTACACAAAACACTTTATGTCTTGGAAGCAGTTTAGTCTCCGTAGAATGTAGCTAACCTCTATTCTGTGATCACAAGGATCATCAAAATAAAAAATAATCACAGCTAATATGTGTGGTATACCATGTACCAGGGACCATGTCAAGTGCTTTCTGCACATGGTTCCATTTATATTGTCACCCCTACTTCACAGGCTACTAAAGAGTGTTTGAACTGCTAAGTCACCTGCCCAAGGTTATTCAGCCAGTAAGCAACAGAATGAGGATCAGCATTTGAGATATGAATATTCTATACACAAAAGGTACCATTACAGGGAAACTAGAGTAGTATCGGCCCAGATAAGGGTTCACGCCTGTTTGCTTATAGAACGGGTGGAACTACATTAAATGTTTTTAGGACAATGGGAGACATTGTTTGAATTTCCCAAAAAATCCAGAAGAACTCAAAATTACTCATTGTCTTGGCCTTATTGGTATTTGACTCTGCTATGAATACAATATATCTCACAGAAGCATGGCAGTCTAGTAGGGTGGCTTTGGAAAAAGGCTAGGATTTAGGAGCAGGTTTAAGCAACGTAAGCTTTCTCAGCTTCCATTTTCTCATCTGTACTTTCATAATTCTGATTTTTAAAAGCACCTATGTGGAAAGTAAAGGTTCAATGAAACAGCACAAATGAAGTGTTTAACATTTGGTCTGGCAAGTAGCAGTTGCTCAACATGTCTTATTTATTAACGACAACTACAATGATAATAATGAAGTAATAGTGAATTTATATAATATTATTGTGAAAGTTCAAATGAGTTTTGATCTTGCCCCTCTCCTCTGTTCAGTGGCTGCATGGTTTTTATCATCTCCATTGTATGGTTTAACGTTGGCAGGTGGGAGGTTTTGATAGACATATGATAGAATCGGGAGTCCCAAGACTTGTATTTTAGTCACAGAAATGTCTTAGTTCCTCGTGTTGTGAGCTTCAGCATGTTACTTTGCCTAAGTTAACCTTACTTGTAAAAATACTCATGAATATACCTGCCCTTTCTCCTCCCCTCAGCCTCTCCACACCCAGTGACAGGTCCCATTGATAGTGTATATGAAGGGGCTTTACAAACTCTGGAGTGCTGTATACATGCTATTTTTTTCTCTCTTTCAATTGTGAGTGGTGTTTTCCCATTCCCCTTAAATGACATAACACCACACTCCTGGTAAAATAAATGCATTTGTGCATGAACATTTGGGAAGTAATGGGAGCTGCATTTGCAATAGATGTTTTCCTTTGAACAGCCAAGTGAGTCACTGTGAGTTGCACTGTAGCAGTGACATTTACAATAATCAGTTTAGAAGAGTAATTGCCACCTTGACTATTTTACTAGTATGGAGTACTAGAGACTATTTAGGGTGATTAGATCAGCAAACCAGCAATTTTGTAAAGCCATCAGAGGAGACGGTGAAAATAAATGAATATCTGAGATCCTGAATTTCCAGTCAGATCAAGAAAGAGAAGCATATAAGAATAGGTCCCACTTACTTGGGGGAGAACCATACACCACTTTGTATGGAGGTTTCACTTTCTAGGAACATTTTCTAGTGCTTTCAACAACATGGTGATATAAGTAGGACTATTCCAACTTTACAGATGAGGAAACTGAGGCACAGAGGTTTAAGTCACCAATCTGCTCCTCCTTACATTCTGTTTTTCAGAGAATGGTGCTGCCACCTATCCAGTCACACAAGCCAAAGTCCTGTGAGTGAGCTCTGGTTTATCCCTTTCTCTCACCTCTCATATCCAACTTACCATTCAGGCCTGCTGATTTTAGTTCTTAAATATCATTTAGCTTCTCTTTTCTCTTTCCATTGAAATTCTCATTGCAGCCCTTGTATGGATTACCTCCTGGCCTTCTACCTGTGTGCCTGTGTCTGTGTTGTTCACCAGTCTGTCCTCCACATAGGTCAGACCATGCCCCACACCTCCCAATCCTCCTTAGAATGAGGACAAACCTCCTTACTATGGCCACAGGCCCCTTTCCATTTCTCTGACCTCACTGTGTGCCCCTCCTCTATGCTCTGCACTGCAAAGGCTCAGAGTCTTGTACTGGCCAAGGTCAAGGTCCCCCTGCACCACACCTTTTCCTGGGATGCCTGATCCTCATTACTTTACCCACTTACTGCCCACTTGTGCTTCTGATCTCAGCCCCAGCTGCCCTTCCTAGAGGAAGCCTTTCCTGACGTTTGTAACCAGAGCAAAGCCTTCCCCTGGGTGCTCTCATCATTCCAGGGACCTGCCTGCACAGCACTTGTACCCGTCAATCCTTTACATTAACTTGAGTAATAGATGTGTTAGTGTCTGGATCTGCCTCCCAAGAGTGAAGCCAGGAAAGGTAAGGCCCTATCTGTTTGCATTACTACAGTCTAGTGTGCTCAGTAAAATATTATTTAATGAGAATGAATTGGACATGGCAGCATGGCTAGAAAGTGATGGATTTTGGATTTAAACATACTTCTTTCTGGTTCTAGAGACTTTGCTGTTAACACCATTCACTTTTGGGCAGTGTCATTTTAGCAGTAGCACTGATAAGGGTACTTTATACTAAGATCAAACATATTTTGGATCCATCAGATGAAGTTTGATAAAAATGGGTTATTATGAACCCACTGATAAGCAGAGCTGCCTGACTAAGATTTCCAGATTTTTCATCAAAGAGAAATGTAATGAAAGTGAATCTACCTGGGCTGATGGGAGTGGGCGGAGGGCTGGAGAGTGAATCAAGAAGGGCTACTTCTATAATGCCTTTGACCCTGCCTTTCTCTGTTCTTCACTCTGGCTGAAACTGACCACCCTGAGTGCATTCAGATAATGATAAATTATCTCCATCAGACATTGTGTATGTGTTGGGTCATGTACAAGAGAGGCAACTTCTGTGAATAAATGAAGCCCTGTAATTAAGGAATGTGTAGAAAATTGCAAGGATGCATTGGTGCTTTGTCCTTAGTACTCATCCCTAATGCCACATGTCCTTGAACTGGCTTGTATTTGCCACTGACACTACTAGCAGCAGGATGGAGGGGAGGAAGAGAGAGGCCCAAGTGTTGCAATACTTAGCACCTAATTTCAGTCCTGCTACAAACTAAAAAACCAACTTTGGTTAACTTCCTAACTTCTTTGAGTCTCAGTTTTCTCATCTGAAAAGTCAGTAATGGTTTGAATTCCTTTAGAATCTGACATTCTATTATCTCTCTCTCTCCACTGTGGAAACACTGGGAGCTATTGTTCTTTTATTGTCTCTAGTGGACATTATGACTTCTGCATTACAGAG
Source organism: Macaca mulatta (assembly GCF_049350105.2). Classification (NCBI taxonomy): domain Eukaryota; kingdom Metazoa; phylum Chordata; class Mammalia; order Primates; family Cercopithecidae; genus Macaca; species Macaca mulatta. The sequence goes on from NC_133412.1 coordinate 81,476,722, forward strand.
GTGTCCTTTCCAATCTAAATAACCCCTCAAAGAAATTAAGTCTGCAATCATTTCCACCTGGTAAGCGAAAAGGCAAGAGGAAAGAGCTAGTTGTCAATAGCTCTGTGGATGGCAACAAATTAATTCAGTGGAATGGGATCTGTGCAAACACGTGCATATATAGCCATAATTTGCCTTTCATTTTCCTTTGCAACTCAGAAGAAAGTGAATAATTTCCGATGAGCCTCTCATTTGAACATATTAAAAAAACATGTCATTGGCAAAAGGCATATTTGGTTGCTTGATTACCATATATCTCTGAGTATGCAGAACAGTTATTTTTCAGTTGGGGGTAATTAGCTGAGTAGAAAGCTGCACAATCTTGGGGGGCAGAAAAATCTTTGTATGTCTTATAGTGGCATGGAGAAAGCAAAGTGAAAGGGCAGAGCATAGGAGGTCATTAAGTAACTAGGTAAGGGGTCAGCTGCATTCCCTCCGGTTACTCAGAGATGAGGCCCTAAAGCAATGGCAGCAAAATTGTGGGTGGGAATGTGTTTGTAAAGGGTCTAGATAGTTTACCCAAGAAAAGTGCGAAAGGGAAAGGGCTAAAAAGATGTAGATTGTAAAATTCATGACTTCATTTGCTCTTCTGCCTTTGAAACCTTTTTGCTACCACTCTGTCATGTTCTCAACTTGTCTAAGGCCACCTTGGCTTATCAACTGTGAGGGAAAGTTGTTTAAACTCTCTAAGCCTCCTTTGTTTCCCACTGGTACACTTAGGGGTACTAATTCCTGATTTTTCTGCCTGAGTTATTGTTGTTCAGATCCCATAATTTTTTGCATATGTGCCTTATAAGATGTGCCACCTAACGCATATTGTGGACAACCTCAGGTGGAGGAGTTCGGACATCTGTGCGCCTGGATTTGGCTGTTACTAACTAGACGGAGTGGGGAGGAAGGGCAGAGGAGAGCATTGTAGACTTTTTCTAGATTCTTTTTTTTCTCCAGAAAATGATATTGCTCTTATATTTGAAGACAACTATCTGCCTAGGTATATGGAGATTCTAAGGTTACCAGAGCTTTGCATTGATTCTAGGGCAGTGTTTCAAGATTGCTGGAGCAGCAAAATCATTTTACTTTATAGATTTCAGTCAAAAGGCTGGTCATGGCCTCCTCAATGTGCCAGAATCTTATAGATGGTGGGCGTCAGTGGGCTGGAATCACAGTTTCCATCTCTTAGGCTGGGCAGTCCCATGGGGGCAATGGTAAAAATTTAATTGGAACATATATCAGAAGTAATGAGAAATCCATCTCCTTAAAGGCTTCCTAGGAGATTTCCTGAAGATTTATAAAAGACACTTCATTGATCAAATGACTCTGATGTTTCCCTCCCACTGGAAGCAATTCAGGTCACCAGGCCACTTATAACCGTTGTGTTCCCCTTTCTCAGTAACCTCTGCTCATAGAATTTATTTATGGCATAGCATATACTATTTAACTTAATATTCTGATGACTGGAGCCAACAAACACACAGCATCAATATAAACTGCAGTATCATAACAGACTTCCTTTAAAAATCTTCTGATTTTTCTTTAAAAACACTGATGTTTTTGTAACTCACTTCATCTTTAGGAATGTGAACATTTTATAATGCTGGAAAAATTATTTGAATTTCTTTTCATTTAAAACCTATAGCTTTTTATTTATTCCAGTTTTCACAAATATTTTATTTTCCCACTATAGAAAAATTGAGTTTAGAGATAAACGTGAAGAAAAAAGTCACTCATAGCTCCATCCAAAAGTCAACAACTCTTAATATCCTGGTCTAGTTTTCATTCTTTTTGCTATGTTTCATATGGTTTCATCATATGTCATAAATAACTGTATATATATGAGTTTTAAAATAATATATTTTTATCGTCATAAATGAAATACATATTTAATATGGTGTGATTAGGACATATAGAGAAATATAAAAAGGAAAATTAAAGTCATTTAAAATCTTACCAGAATTAATAACCATAAACATTTTGATGTATTTTCTCAGAATATTCTTTCCTATGCCTTTTATATTTTTCTTTATTATTAAATATTTCATGCATATAGAAAAGACAGAAAATAATATGAGAAACACCCATATATCCACCATGAAAAAATTTAAAATATTGATATTTTCCTACATATATTTCAGATTCTTTACTTTTGCCCTCTCCCCTTTTGTTTTCTAGCAAAACAAAGCATTACAGATACAGTTGCAGCTTCCTATGCTCAATTTTATCTTTCTAAAATTTATTCATATAGAAATGTCTACCTCTGGTCTATTTACTTTCCCTACTGAACAATACTTTACCATATGGAAATACCACGATGTACAATTACAAGCAATAGTGCCATATACATTCCTGTATAGGCTTCTTGGGAAGAATCTCTCTTACTATGTTCCTAGAAGTGGGATTGCTAAATTGTAGAGTAGGCTTGTCTTCATTTTTACTACGAATTGCCAATTGTTTGAAGTAGTTATAACAATTTGTATTCCCACAAGCAATACTGGGAAGCTTGTTTCGTGTTTGGCTTCACTTGATTTTGCTAGGCTTTAACATTTTTTGCCAATCATATGAGTATAAATTGGTATCTTTTAATTTATATTGTGCACATACTTTATTACTGGGGACACACGTAACCTTTCTTTCTAATGCATGGCTGTCATGGATTTGTTTTCAATGTAACTCATTTATTAAGCACTGAAAATTGTAAGGCTTCTTGAAGTTGCTAATCAGGGCTGCAGACAGATTTGATGCTTTAGGTCCATGTTCTCTAACTCTGCCTCTCTGGTGTCAGTATTTCTGCCTTCTAGTTTTAGTGGTTCCCCTTTTCAGGGCCTGGGAACATTCTGGTTGCAGAAATCAGTTGCAGTAATGGGAAGGATTTTTACTAAAGCAACTCAATTGTCTTATTACCTAGTAATTATGCAGACTTGAAAATATATTTATGAAAATAACTCAAGTTATATACAAAAACATACACTACCAAAGCATATGCAAAGTGCAAGTTTTCTTTCATTCTTCTCCTCTTCCTCCTCCGATAAATAACCACATGTAGAAAGCCTCTACTTTTTCCTTTGTATTTGTGTTTATGTACAAATGCAATGAATATTCTTGAACATGTCTCCTTGGCCCATGAGCAGAAGGTGAATGTGATTTTTTAACTTAATTTTATCAATCTACATCAGCGCTGTATTCTATAATATGGAAGTATGAGAACTAATCTAACTCTTCTAATAATGGGCATTTAGGTTGCTTCTAGTTTTTCATTATTTTAAGCAATGTTGCGGAAAATATTCTTGTCAATGTCTTTGGACATCAATGTGAAAATTGTCTTAGGAGACATTTGTAGAAATGCTATTTACAAGCTATTTTTTGCCTACTTTATTAATTTTTATTTAAAACTTTTTTTTTTTTTTTTTTGAGACGGAGTCTTGCTCTGTCACCCAGGCTGGAGTGCAGTGGCCAGATCTCAGCTCACTGCAAGCTCCGCCTCCTGGGTTCATGCCATTCTCCTGCCTCAGCCTCCAGAGTAGCTGGGACCACAGGCGCCCGCCACCTCGCCCGGCTAGTTTTTTGTATTTTTTTTAATAGAGACGGGGTTTCACCGTGTTAGCCAGGATGGTCTCGATCTCCTGACCTCATGATCCGCCCGTCTCGGCCTCCCAAAGTGCTGGGATTACAGGCGTCAGCCACCGCGCCTGGCCTTAAAACATTTTAAAGTACCTTAGGAATTGGTGACTTCCAAGTAGGTGTAGGACACAGTACCTAGATTCACTGAGTTGATGTTCTGTATAAAGTGGAGGAAGTGACAGTAACTGCCTGATAGGGTAATTTTGAGGATTAAATGAGATACTGTGTACAACATTCATAGCATGGGGTTTGGATCACAGTAGAGACTAGAAAGTTCCCTTATGCCTCCTCTTAGTCCGTCCCCAACCCCAATACACCCTTGGATATTTTTCCATCACAGATTTTAGAATTTGATAGAAATGGAATCATATTGTGATCACTCCATGGTATAAGGTTTTTTGCAGGCAAGAAAATGTTTTTGATATTCAACCATGTTGTTGCACATGTCAATAGTTCTTTACTTCTTTCTCTTCCTACCTCAGCTCTTAGAGAAGGAATAGTGTAAAAAGGAGAGAAATAAAACAATATATTTCCACTTATAACAGGTTTTGGTCTAGAGCTGGCATTGTTCTCAAATATCTCTAACAGGTTCCCGTGGAAAGAAAAATTTGTTTTCTATCCAGAACATAACAGGAAACAAAACAGGCAAAAGCCCTCTCCGTCTTCTGTGTGAAAAGCATCATGTTCACTGTATTTCTCAAATGGTAAATGCAGGCATAGGGGCAGCTCTCCTTATTTTCTCACTATCAGCCCCACCACTCCTATTTTTTCATCTGGGAAAAATAATGATGATTATAATAACAATGGAAAAACAATAACAAGGACAGTAGAAAAGGTTATTGAATGCACTGGCTGTGGCAGGGAGCAATCAGAAATGTTTTGTTTTTGTTCTCTTTACTTCTCCAAAGTTGCTATGTGGACTCATTCTTACCCACCCATTGGATAGAATCTTTGACATTTCATATTCCACTGAGTAATTTAAGCTGTTAAGAAATCCTGTCTAATTTAACACAGGAACAGAAAACCAAACACCGCATGTTCTCACTCATAAGCAGGAGTTGAACAATGAGAACACATGGATACAGGGAGGGGAACATCACACACTGGGGCCAGTCAGGGGGTGGGGGACGAGGGGAGGGAGAGCATTAGGACAAATAGCTAATTCCTGTGGGGCTTAAAGCCTAGATGATGGGTTGATAGGTGCAGCAAACCACCATGGCCCACATAGACCCATATAACAAACCTACATGTTCTGCACCTGTATCCTGGAACTTAAAGTAAAAAATAAAAAATAAATTAAAAGAAATCCTGTCTAGTTTAATTTCAAAATTCAAAAATCTCATCCAATTTAAAACTTCACCCTTCCTTGCACATTTTAATACATAAAATAACAACAAAAACTAATGAAAAGAGGCATAGGTTGAGCATCCCTAATCTATAAAACCTGAAATCCCAAATGCTCCAAAATCTGAAATACATCCATATGGATGGCTGAGATAGTGACATGTGTGCTTTCTGATGGTTCAATGTACACAAACTTTGTTTCATGCACAAAATTGCTAAAAATATTATGTAACATTTCATTCAGCCTACATGTATGAGGTGTATATAAACATAAGTGAATTTTGTGTTTAGACTTTAATTCTATCCTTAAGAGATCTCTTTATGTATATGTTAATATTCCAAAATCTGAAAAAATTCAAAATCCAAAACACTTCTCATCCCAAGGAATTCAGGTAAGGGATTTTCAACCAGTATACCTAAAACGTCAATGGATACTTTAAAATGAAATTCCAAAAACATTTAAATTGTCCAAAAGACATCAGTAGAAAAGGAACAGGACAAAAAGTGGGGAGGGAGAGGGGTGTAAACAGAAAACAAACAAAATAGTAAAACAAATAATTAAATGGTAAGCCTAAATCCAGTTACGTCATTCTACCACTAATAAATCTATATTTAATAAAATTAAATGTTAATGAATCATTAAATGTTAAAAAATCTTGTGGTTTTTAAAGTCATTAAAAATTATGTGCTGTATATAAAATATTCAGTTTAAATAGAAAAAAAGACAAATATAAGTAGGTCTAAATAAGTACATTTAATATCTTTCTCCTTCCTTCCTTCCTTCCTTCCTTCCTTCCTTCCTTCCTTCCTTCCTTCCTTCCTTCCTTCCTTCCTTCCTTCCTTCCTTCCTTTTTGAGATAGTGTCTTGCTCTGGAGTTCAATGGCACAATATTTGCTCACTGCAACCTCCACCTCCCGGGTTCAAGCAATTCTCCTGCCTCAGCCTCCGGAGTAGCTAGCATTATAGGCACCCGCCACCATGCCCAGCTAATTGTTGTATTTTTAGTACAGAGTGGGTTTCACCATGTCGGCGAGGCTGGTCTTGAACTCCTACCTCAAGGGATCTGCCTGCCTCAGCCTCCCAAAGTGCTGGGATTACAGGTGTGAGCCACTGCACCTGCAGTAAGTATAAGTATAAATAAGTATAAAAAGATATACTATGCAAACCATCAGTAATGGAAGTCTGAAATAGCTATATTAATATCAAATAAAATACACTATAAGTCAAAGAGTATTGCCAAAGATAAAGAGAGACATTTCATGATAACAGAAGAGTTGTTTCATCAGGAAGATAGATTTAAAAAAATTAAGTACCTAAAATCAGAGCTTCAATTTGTATAAAACAAAAATAGAACTAAATGGATAGATGATCCACAATTTTTATTGGTGATTTTAATACCCATCTCTCTAGCAATTGATACATAAGCTAGACAGAATCTTAGTAAAGATGCAGATGATCTGAACAACACTATCCACCATCTTGAACGAACCTATGGAAGGTTACATCCAATAACTGCAGAATACATATATGTTTCAAGTACATGCAGAGTTCACCAGAATAGGTCACATGCTAGGTTATTAAAAAAAAGACTCAATAGATTAAATCAAATTGAATTCATGCAGTGTATGTTGCCTGACCACATAGGATTAAAATAGAAATGAACAATAAGAGATCTAGGAAAGCCCCAAGTATTTGGAGATTAAATATAATCCACAAGCCCAAGAAGAAATCACAAGGTGGAATAGAAAATATTTTACTCTGAGGGATAATAAAAATATAACATGTCAACACTTGTGAATTACAGCCATGGTAGTGCCCAGAAGGAAATACAGCTGTACATGCTTATACTGAAGCAGAAAAAAAGAGAAAGGTCTAAAATCAATGACCTAAAAAGGTCTATCTAAAGAAGATTGGAAAAAAAAAAAAAAAGCAAAGAAAACTTCAAGGAAGTAGTAAGAAGGAAGCAATGAAGATAAAAGTGCAGGGACCAACCAAATTGAAGACAGACAAAATAATAGAGAAAATTAACAAGGCAAAAAATTTGGCTCTTTGGAAAAATCAACACTAATAAACCTCTAGGTACTCTGATCATGACAAAGAGAGAAAATAGAAATTATGAATATGAGAAGTGAAAGAGAGAGAAGTGAAATTATCACTACAGATCCTACAGACATTGGGCCAGGCGCGGTGACTCACGCCTGTAATCCCAGCACTTTGGGAGGCCGAGGTGGGCGGATCACCTGAGGTTGGGAGTTCGAGATCAGACTGACCAACATGGAGAATTCCCTATCTCTACTAAAAATACAAAATTAGCTGGGGGTGGTGGCACATGCCTGTAATTCTAGCTACTTGGGAGGCTGAGGCAGGAGAATCACGTGAACCCAGGAGGTGGAGGTTGTGGTGAGACAAGATCACGCCATTGCACTCCAGCCTGGGCAACAAGAGCGAAACACTGTCTCAAAAAAAATAAAACAAAACAAATAAACAACAACAACAACAACAACAACAAAAACACCGTTTAGAAGGGGAAAAGATTTGAGGAGCCACTTTGCAAAGATAATATTACAAGTGGGACAAAATGTTCCATATCGGTAAGCATCAAGGAAATGCAAATTAAAACCACAGTGAGATACCACTACTCACTCAACAAAATGACTAAGTTTGGAAAGACTAAACACGAAATTTTGGCAAGAATATGGCATAACTGTAACTCTCCTATATTGCTAATAGGAATATAAAATAGTACAACCACGTTGCCAAATTTCTGGAATTTTCTTATATAACTAATATACATGTCATCTATAATAAATTTTGCTGTTAGGCATTTACCCCAAATTAGTGAAAATACATGTTAATAAAAATACTTATAGAAGAACACAACAGCTTTATCCATAATAATCAAAAGCTGAAAATACTCCTGGTGACCATAAATAGAAGATCAAGTAGCAAACTATGGTAATTCATATCATGAAATACTACTCAGCAATAAAAATGAAAGAGTTACTAATATGTGCAACCCATGGATAAACACAAAAATCCTTTTGCAGACTGAAGGAAGCCTTATATATAGGGCTATCATAATATGATTCCATTTATGTGGAATTTCTAAAGTTGGCAAACTTAGTCTACACTGGAAAAAACCCAAGGGTGTAGAGGTGGAGATTGACTGAGACAGGTCATGAGGAAACTTTCTGGGGTTGTCTTTGTTCGTTTTCCAATTGCTGATAAAGACATACTTGATACTGGGTACTCTATAAAGAAAAAGAGGTTTAATGGACTCACACTTCCACGTGGCTGGGGAGGCCTCACAATCATGGCAGAAGGCAAAAGGCACATCTTGCATGGTGGCAGACAAGAAAGAAATGACAAACAAGCAAAAGGGCTTTCTGCTTATAAAATCATCAACTCTTGTGAGACTTATTCACTACCACAAGAACAGTATGGGGGAAACTGCCCAGATGATTCAATTGTCTTCCACTGGGTTCCTCCCACAACACTTGGGAATTCTGGGAGCTACAATTCAAGATGAGATTTGGGTGAGGACACAGCCAAACTGTATCAGGGATTATGGTAATGTCCTTTATTTGATACAGTTTTGGGTTACACAAATGTATACTTTTGTCAAAATTCAGCAATACATGCTTAAAACTTTTTCATTTCATCATTTGTAAATTTTACACCAAAAGGAAAAAAAAAAGACACCAAATTCTAGTTAATGCATGTTGAGCTACTGATGTCTGCAATTTGCTTTGAAATGCCTAAAAACTAAGATGGATTAGTGGATGGATAGAGAGATGGATCTGTGGATTGACATGAGATAAAACAAGAATCCAAGTTGGTGAAGATACAGTTGTTCACTGTAAAGCTTTTTCACCTTTGCTGTATGTTCGTAAATGGTCATAATAAAGTATCAGCATAAAAAAGCCTTCATCTCTCCTCCTCTTTGTGACAGCCCCAGCCTGAAAAACCCACAGTGGGAAGGGAGAGGAGGGCAGTGTATTTGGCTTCTGATTGTCCACGCCCCCACTCCTTAGCAGTGGTTTCTGGCCCTTCTAGGGCCGGCTAGTGGGGCAGGGAGAAAGGAGAGATAGAGGAACAGATAGGGTCTTAATGAATTGTTCAGTTGTATTATGGTCTCACATTTTGGGTGCAGACATGCAGTTGTTGGCCATTTCTCATGGGTTCCTCAGATATCCCCTGGTAGGGTTCTCTGACAGCAGTTCACTACCTCAGGCAATACATTTTCTGGGTGGCTACTAAGAGCCCTCCTACCACCTGCCTCTGGTGGTCCAGGGCAGCCTCTTCCTGCTGAAGTTGCCTCACCCCTGGAAGGAAGCTTTTTTGGTCAGAGTCTTCCTTAAAATTGATGGCTCATTCTCTATTATGTAGTTCATATTTGACCCATAGAAAACATGCACACACCTTCGCCTGCTTTAACGTGAAGTATGGTCCACTCCCAATTCCAACCTCTTCTGTCTGCCCCGTTATTCCAACTCGGCCACAGCGTTTTGCCCTTAGACTTTATTCAGATGTAATAGCAGTTCCCGAGTTCTTCAAGCTTCAGGGACGTGGGCCAGTCTGTCTGAACGGTTAAAGTTCCTGTTCATGCAGCTCATTTGCCTTAAAATGAAGGAAAAGCATTTTCCCACCCATGAGTATTGGGTAAGGAGGGAGTTCATACAGCACACAACCCTTTGAAGAAGTCCTCAGTGTAATCTTCCAATGAAACTTTAGTCTTAAAAAAAAAAAAAAGAAATTTTAGTTGGCTGTATCTAATAATCTATTCTGGCAAAATTGGCCACATCCTTTGCAAGTTTTGCCCACAAGCTCTAGAACCTGACTGTAAATGAGAGGATTCTTGACAACTACTGTTTGGTGCTTGCTCTTTGGTTCTAACGCCAAACTTGGAGAAGACAGCAAGTTTCTATTGTCCTGTAACAATAGCTAATCTGTGCTTCCCTTTGCTGTCTCGCGTATAGTAAAACATTTATGAGGTACCGATGCTTGCAGAAGTGTTTTAGAAGTGGAAGTCAGAACCCTACTGTGGAAAGGAGGCTGAGAGAACCACACATCCTACTCCTTCCCTTCCCGGAGGAGACTCAGATTTGTGATGTGGTTTCTCTGGGGAAACATGAGTAAGTAACAGAAGAGATCAACTAAACTCTGCCTCACTGTTCAGAAATCAGTTCCCCTCCCCACCCCGCCCCAGACAGAGTCTTGCTCTGTCGCCCAGAGCTGGAGTGCAATGGCACAATCTTGGCTCACTGCAACCTCCGCCTCCCGGGTTCAAGCGATTCTCCTGCCTCAGCCTCTTGAGTAGCTGGGATTACAGGCATGTGCCACCATGCCTGGCTAATTTTTGTATTTTTAGTAGAGATGGGGTTTCACCATGTTGGCCAGGCTGGTCCTGAACTCCTGACTCGTGATCTGCCCGCTTTGGCCTCTCAAAGTGCTGGGACTACAGGCGTGAACCACCGCGCCCAGTCAGAAATTGGCTTTTTTTAACCTCCCCTCTGCCTGGGAAATAATAATTAAAACTGCCCTTTTCCTCTCATTTTTTTTTTTTTTTTTTTTTTTTAACTAGATGAGCCTGTGTTCTGTTGCTGCACTTGGTGAGCCTTTGAACTGAGAGTGGCTGAGCGCAAAGCACCCTGGTAGCACTCCCCGGCCACCTGAAACTGATCGTGCTGCCTTCTTTGGAGTGGCTGCCCCTTTAAAAGAAGACTTAACCTGGGGGGCTTTATTTGGCTCTGCGATTCAGCTGGAAGGAGACCTGAGCAAGGCCGAGGTAGGGTTGCAGAGCAAAGGGGCCGTTTGTCCCACAGCCTAAAAAAAGCAGAACCATGATGAAGCGGCATCATTCGTCTGGGTAATACCCGAAGTGCGTTGCCTCATGCCAAGGAAATCAAGGACACGGACACACATGGAGTGAGGTTAAGAGTGGAGGTTTGAGATGCAAAAGAAAGAGAAAAGAGAACAGCTCTATCTCCTGCAGAGAGACAGGGGCTCCTGAGTGAGTCTTCTGGTTTTGTGGTGAAGTGCACAGGTATTATAGACTGGCTTGAGGAGACAGTATCTGATTTACCTAGGGCCCAAAGATCGGTTGGACCAGGTGAGACGTTTACACAGCACTGGAAGAAGCTGGCCACCCCACCCTAATCTTATTATGCAAATGGGTTTTCTGCTTGGCCAGTGCCATGTTGTCTGTTCCTTACTGTACGTGGAGTTGATAAACCATCGTGGCCAACATGGTGAAACCCCATCTCTACTTAAATATAAAAATATTAGCCGGGTGTGGTGGCAGACGCCTGTACTCCCAGCTACTCAGAGGCTGAGGCAGGTGAATCACTTGAACTCGGGAGGCAGAGATTGCAGTGAGCCGAGATAGCACCACTGCACACCAGCCTGGCGACAGAGCGAGACTCCTGTCTCACACACACACACACACACACACACACACACAAAGGCGAAGCTGGAGCCATCATGTTGAATTACCTAGCCCCCAGGTAGCCTTCTTCCATTGTCACACCTGCAGGCATTCACCTGTGCAAGCTTCCAGCTTGCTTGTCCATGTCTGCAGCTCGATTTTACAGGCTGCTCTTTGCTAGAAAAGAAATGATTTGGGGGCTGCTTTTTATTAAAAGGGAAACCTTACCAAGGACTTCCTTACCCTCACTATCTGCCTAAATATTTCCTTTTTAACTCCTGTATCAATGGGACTTCTGGATTACAGTTGAATAACTAGTTGTGGCTGATCATGAACTCTGCCCCTACTAAATAGTGGAATGCTTTTATTATCTATATTGCAAGGAGGGTCTCTTTGCTTCTTGTCCTTCTGAAGAGCAGGCTGGAAAATGCATTTAGAACACTTGTTGGGCGCAGTGACTCACGTCTGTAATCCTAGCAATTTAGAAGGCTAATATGGGAGGATTGCTTGAGGCCAGGAGTTTGAGACCAGTGTGAGCAACATAGCAAGACTTCATCTCTAAAAAAACTAAAATAAAATAACAATTAGCCAGGTGTGGGGGTGCACACCTGTTGGCCTGTTGTCCTAGCTGCTCTCACGAGGCCAAGACAGGATGGTCACTTGAGCTCAGGAGTTTGAGGCTGCAGTGAGCCATGATCATGCTACTGCACTGCAGCCTGGATGACTCCATCTCATAAAAAACAAAAAAACAAAAAAACAAAAAAAACCAACAAACAAAAAGCCCACTTCCTATCCAGGATGGGAATTGGTAAAGCCTTGTGGCGGTGAGTGACCCAGAGGCAGAGCAGCCATTTGGCCACGGCTTTAATGGTGCAATTTAAACCTCATGTTTGTCCTGCTGACCAAGGCTGTGGCTGTCTTAGGGTCCTCTATGTGGTCTGGCCTTGGAGGAAAAGGAACTGTTATATATTCAACACTTCCCGTGTGTGGAGCCCAAGATAAGAACTTTATGTTTGTTATTTTGTTTCAGCTTCCTGACAGTGTTCTGATACTGTATTTCCCTTTCACAGATGAGAGAAAGGCTAAGTAGCCTGCCCAGAATCACACAACTCAGAGGTAGGAGGGCCACGTTCTTTAACTAGTTTATAAGTAGACATCTTCCTAAGAACCCAGAGCTGACGGCATAGTGTTGACTTCACAACTAAGCTAATCAAATTGACATTTAATGAAAAGCAATAGATTATCTCCTGTAGCCCCAGGAGGAGCCACTTGACTATAGCTAATCAGTGACAGAAATGCCTCTATCAAAGGAATACGTGATCAGAATTCATGGGCAGCAATGGGACATAGGAATGTGGGAATGAGAGGTGTGAACTCCAGGGGTACTGGAGAGGGCTTCTCCCCCAGTGCTCCCTGACTCTGGAATGCTGCTGCCTTTCAAATACGGATACAAACCCACTCTGTTGTTTTGTACTACTCCAAGGCCTGAATCTCTCTTTTGGTGGACTGTATCCTCCAATAACTTATTCAAGCAAGGATACACCGAAGCAAATTGTTCTGAAACATGATGTTATTCCTTATTACCCTTACATGACTTGTTGGGCATAAAATTTTAGATTGGAAATAATTTCCCTTTCAAATTTTGAAGATATTACTCCATTATTTTCTGGCTTCTGGTAGTGCTGTTGAAAAGCCTAAAATCAATCTAATTTTTGATTCTTTGTAAATACTGTTTTTTAAAAAAACTTTGCTGAAAATTTTGGGGAGTTTTCTTTCTGTGTTATATATTCCAAATTTTCAAGATGATGTGCCTTGATGTGGGTTTGTTTTCATGTGTTTCAACCCAGGAAGTTATGTTGTTCACCTTGAGATATTTTCTTTCTTTCTTTTTTCTTTTTTTTAACTTTTATTTAAGTTCAGGGGTACAAGTGCAGGTTTGTTATTTGGGTAAACTTTTGTCATGGGATTTTGTTGTACAGATTATTTCATTACTCAGATATTAAGCCTAGTGTCCATTAGTTGTTTTTCCTGATCCTCTTCCTCCTCCCAGTCTCCACTCTCTGAAAGTCCCCAGTGTGTGTTGTTCCCCCACCTGCCATGTGTCCCTGTGTTCTCATCATTTGGCTCTCACTTATAAGTGAGAACAATTGTTATTTGGATTTTTTGTTCCTGCATTAGTTTGCTAAGGATAATAGCCTCCAGCTCCATCCATGACCCTGAAAAGGACATGATCTCATTCTTTTTTATGGCTGCATAGTATTCGTTGGTGTACAGGTACCACATTTTCTTTATCCAGTCTACCATTGATGGGTATTTAGGTTGACTCCATATCTTTGCTATTGTGAATAGCACTACAATGAACGTATGCATGCACATGTCTTTATAACAGAATGATTTATATTCCTTCGGGTATATACCCAGTAACCTATTACTGGGTTTGCTGAGTCAAATGGTGTTTCTTTCTTTAGGTCTTTGAGGAATCACCACACTGTCTTTCATAATGGCAGAACTAATTTGCACTCCCAAATACAGTGTATAAGTGTTCTTTTTTCTCCACAACCTCGCCAGCATGTGTTGTTTTTGACTTTTTAATAATAGTCATTCTGACTGGTGTGAGAAGGTATCTCATTGTGGTTTTGATTTGCATTTCTGTAATAATCAGTGATATTGAGCTTTTTTCATATGATTGTTGGTTGCATATATGTCTTCTTTTGAAAAGTGTCTGTTCATGTCCTTTGCCCACTTTTTTATGGGGTTGTTTGTTTTCCTCTTATAAATTTGTTTAAGTTCCTTATAGATGCTGGATATTAGACCTTTGTGGGATACATAGTTTGCAAAAATTTTCTCCCATGCTGTAGGTTGTCTGTTTACTCTGTTGATAGTTTCTTTTGCTGTGCAGAAGATTTTTAGTTTCACTTGACCCCATTCATCAATTTTTGCTTTTGTTGCCATTGCTTTTGGCATCTTCATCATGAAATCTTTGCCTGTGCTTATGTCCTGAATGGCATTGCCTCAGGTGTCTTCCAGGGTTTTTATAGTTTTTATAGTTTTAAACCTTTAATTTACCTTAAGTTAATTTTTGTCTGTGGTGTAAGGAAGGGGTCTAGTTTCAATCTTTTGCATATGGCTAGCTAGTTATTCCAGCACCATTTACTGAATAGGGAGACTCCTTTCCCCGTTGCTTGTTTTAGTCAAGTTTGCCAAAGATTCTAACTGGTGTGAGATGGTATCTCATTGTGGTTTTGATTTGCATTTCTGTAATGATCAGTGATGCTGAGCTTTTTTCCTCTGATCATTGGTTGCATATATGTCTTTGGGTTTTACATTTAACTCTTTAAGATAGCTGTAGATTTGTGGTCTTATTTCTGGGTCCTCTATTCTGTTACATTAGTCTATGTGTTTGTTTGTGTACCAGTATCATGCTGTTTTGGTTACTGTAGCCCTGTAGTATAGTTTGAAGTCTGGTAGCATGACGCTTCCAGTTTTGTTCTTTTTGCTTAGGATTGCCTTGGCTGTTTGGGCTCCTTTTTGGTTCCATATGAAGTTTTTAAAAACTGGTGTTCTGAAAAAATTAATAAAACTCATAATCTATTTCTTAAACATTTTCAAGAACCCAAACAAAATCATGACTGTTTTTGGAGATTGCTCATTGAAGGTTTTTAAAAATTTATTTACTTCCCAGTAACTGGTCTATTAAAATCTTATTGGTTAAAAAAAAATAAAATAGATAGACTTGTAGCTAGACTAATAAAGGAGAAAGAGAGAAGATTCAAATAAACAATCAGAAACAATAAGGGCAATATTACCACTGACCCCACAGAAATACAAACAACCATCAGAGAATATTATGAAGAACTCTATGCACATAAACTAGACAATCTAAAAGAAATTGATAAATTCTGGGTCACATCCACTCTCCTTGTGATGCAAGGTTGGTTCAACATATGCAAATCAATAAATGTGATTCATCACATAAACAGAACTAAACAAAAAATCCACATGATTATCTTAATGGATACAGAAAAGGCTTTTGATAAAATTCAATATCCATTCATGTTAAAGACTCAATAAACTAGGTGTTGAAGGAACATACCTCAAAATAATAAGAGCCATAAGTGACAAACCCACAGCCAACATCATACTGAATGGACAAAAGCTGCAAGCATTCCCCTTGAAAACTGGCATAAGACAAAGATGCCCTCTCTCCCCATTCCCACATTAGCTTTGAGGGGTCTTTTTTGCTCTTGGATTTCTAGTTCTTTTAGTTGTAATATTGGGTTGTTAACTAGAGATCTCACTTTTTCATGTGGTCATTTAGTACTATACATTTCTCCCTTAACACTGCTTTACTAGCTGCATCCTGGAAACTCTGGTAAGTTGTGTCTTTGTTCTCATTAGTTCCAAAGAACTTCTTGATTCCTGCCTTAATTTCATTATTTACCCAGGAGGCATTCAGGAGCAAGTTATTCAATTTCCGTGTAATTTTATGGTTTTGAATGAATTTCTTAGTCCTGATTTCAAATGTGATTGCATTTGCTTTGTGACCTAACATATCTTCTATCCTTGAGAATGATCCATGTGCTGAGTAGAAAAATGTGTATTCTGCAGCCATTGGATGAAATGTTCCTTGAATATCTATTAGTTCCATTTGGTCTATAGTGCAGATTAAATTTGATGTTTCTCTGTTGATTTTCTGTCTGGAAGATCTGTCCAATGCTGAAAGGGGGGTGTTGAAGTCTCCAGCTATTACTGTGTTAGGGTTTATCTCTCTCTCTTTTTTAGCGCATGTGTCTGTTCTTATTTCTCTCTCTTTCTGTCTGTCTCTGTTTCTATCTCTGGAATTCTGATCATTTTAGTGTTGAACCTCCTTTAATTTTCTTCTGTGTTTCAACATTTTTCTTATAGCTCTATTTCTGGAGGACATAAGGGTCATCTACTCAACTTTGTCTTCTTAGCATTCTAATGAGAATTTTTTAAACAAGTTTTGCTGTCATATTTTCAATTTCTAAGAGTTTTCTTATTCTTTAAATTGAGTTCTTGTTTCATGAAAATGGTAACTGCTTTTTATCTCTTTGAGAACACTCATATGGGTTTCTGAAGGTCTTATCTCCTAGTTTAGCCCTTTCCATTCAGGCTGCTTTTATTTGTCTGCTTGCTTTGGTCTCTGCCATTCATGTTAGAAGCTTTGCTCAGATGCCTGGTGACCCTTAGCTGTCTGTTTCTGTTAAAAAAAGAAATGGAGGACTGAAAAGCTAAAAGCTGATAGAAGCTCTGTGATTGTAAGCTTTCTTGGAAGGTGATCTTGCAGGGTCTGAGTTTTTCACTTGGGCTGGAGAGATTCTCTCCAGAGAAGAATCATCTTACCTTCTGACCAAGTATCTGCCACCCTCATTGGAACCAAGTGATAGGAAACCTGGAGGATCTCAGTATTCAGTGTGTACATTTAAGCATTTGGTGTCTGGAGAGCTCCTGCCTAGAGGCACCATATTTTACCCTGTAGAGAGGAAACCTCCAGCCTACTGCCACCGTGGGATGCAGTCATCCAGTCTAGGGAGAGGATCTGGGATCTACCTACTACTTAAATAGAATTCAACCCTATTTTCACGCTTATGTTGCTTCTGCCTCCCGAGGTAAATTATGCTGCCAACTCTTGAACTTTTAGGGATCCTGGTTGCCTTCCTACTGCTAGCTTGGGATTCAGCATCCCTGGGTCTGCTGTCAGGTGCCACTCACAGATTCTACTTTCCAGTTTCCTAAATGCTGAAGGTATTGTCTTTCTTTTCTTCTTATCTTTATTGGTTTATTTATTTATTTATTTATTTATTTATTTATTTATAATAATCTCATGTTAATGTGGTTTAATGATGGAGTGAAGGTATATGCATTTATTCAACCAAACATCTTAGTTGAAATCTACGTATTTGTCTCAGAGTAAAATCTTAATCATTCCATGTTTCAATTAATCAGAATTTTATATATGCATTCTAATTTGGGGGTGATGTGGGGGAGGGGGGGGGAGAGAGAGAGAGAGAGTCAGAGAGAGCCAGAAAGAGGATACTGTGACCAACAAATCTGTGGGTCTATGTACTTCGAAGTCAATAGGAATTTAGCCCTGTTTCCTGTCTAAAAAGCAGTGATGTCCAGAAAATGGATCCTGAACTAGTCTAAGAATCTTTGAGGCAATGGGGCAGATTCATTTGTGTTCAATTTTTAGTCCTTAGGCTGAAAGGGGAAAATACTGTAAAGCACATTTTTAAAAAAATTTCTGAAAGTGGAGTTTTCTGATTTGCCCTTAAATAATTGGATGTGGAAGGTAGCCATGCATCTTTGTCTAACTCAGCATTCATTGCTACATTCAGCGAGTTCATCTCTATATTCATGTCCTTTCTCTCCAGCTTAATATCAAAAATTTAAAAGTGAGGAACGTAGAATAGTTGAAATAAAAGAAACAGATCACCCATAACCTGCCTCTTCTCCCTCCCACCCAAAGACAACCATTGTTAACATTTTGCTATATTCTCTTCCTGTACTTTTTTTCCAGGCACCTTTATTCAAAGATATTTTTGACCCTAAAATTGTCTTAGACAATGAATACGTTGTCAGAGAAAAACTCCCACTCTCCTCACACTCCAGACTCCCCAGCTTGAAGGTGATTGACTTGGGAATCCCATATCTTAACTTTATAGTGTTGCTATAATGTCTTTTATCTGGGTATTCTGAGGTGTTCTCTCCTTATCACACTCTCCTTCACTCCCTTCCTCCCTGACACACACACACACACACACACACTCTCTCTCTCTCATACACACACAGTTACATGCACAGACACACACGCACATACACATGTGCACACACACACATATGCACAAACAAGCAATGGGTCAGAGAAGGCCATGTGGAAAACCATTATTACTCTCCAAAGAAGGACACCCACACTTTTACAATGGACAAAAAAAAAAGCTCTGTTTCTGTGAAAAATGAATTTTCTATTAGGCCTGGAAAGAAACTAAAAAGTGTTTCTCCCTCTATCCAATGGGAACTTGTGTGTGTGCACACACCCGTGTGACAGAAAGAGTGAGGCAGAGAGGGAGGGAGAGAAGAAGGGAGGGAAGAAGGGAGAGAGATTAAGGGGCAAATGTACTGTGGCAAGCTCATCCTGACTGAGCGAGGAGCAGGCAGCTGTGGTGCTGAGATAGGAGCTTGAAATGCTTCATGGTGCCAAGACTGTCATAAACGGCTCCTGAGGTCTGAAAAAACGACAGCAGGATTCAGCGTTCCTCTGACAACCACTCAGAAAATAGAATGTGAAGAAGAAGGAGGAAGGGAAGATGCGGGGCCAGCCATCAGAATGCTCCCTGTGGCTCCATGGATGCCTAGAAATGCTGGTCACTTAAAGGGCACAGGTGAGGGGAGGTTTGGACAGGTGGCAGCAGTGCTGCCAAGCTACATAGCCTGCTCTCCCAATGGTGAATATTCTTGCGTAAGTAGTGGGGAAGATAGTCCCCTAGTTGACATAGGCCCCCTTGTCCTAGACATACATTTTAATTTTCTCAGGTGATCACTTGCTTGATTGTCTGTGTAAAAGGTCAGCAATGCTTTTTTCTGTAAAGGTCTAGGTAATAATAGTTTAGGCTTGGCGGCCCATATGGTCTGTGTCACAGCTATTCAGCTCTGCTGTGGTGGTGTGAAAGCAGCCATATAAATACATAATAAAGGAGTGGGGCTGAGCTCCAAAGTAACTTTACAAGCACTGAAAAATTGCATTTTATATAATTTTTACATGTCCCAAAATATTATTATTCTTTTGAATTCTTTCAACCATGTAAAAATGTAAAAATCATTCTCAGCTCATGAGCTGTATAATAAGAGACCACAGGCTGGAACTGGTGCATGGGCCATGGTTGCCCAAACCCTGTGTCCAAACTATGGCATTGCACAGGCGGCAGGGATCTCTGATCCTCTCTGTCTTTTTTCTCTTTCCTTCTCTTCCATTTCCCATTGTGCTGATTTGGAAACCAGGATCAAAAGCTCAGGGAAGTGAAAGATTTCTGACTTAACCCGTTAGTGGCAGTGTCAGGAAAAAAACCCAGTCTCAAGGAGCAGTTCTTATAGCCCAGACCAAGACTGAAGGCTGCTATTGTGATCGCAGAGGGCATGCCATCCTGAGTTACACTAGCTTCTTAGGGTTACACTGAATCTGAAACTTACTTCTTCTTAAAATCTTTCTGTTTTATGATTCCTCAATGCATAATTTGTTAATTTGTGCCAGTTACTCTGCTTAACACAACTGGGATATAGAGATAAGCAAGGTTCAACCCTGCCCTCTAGGAACTAATTTCTTCAGGGTCTGATTTTGATAATCCAGACAAATCTACTTATGTGTAGTTTCACCCTTAAAAATAAAATCCAGTACACTTATGTAAGTTATAATAATAATTAGAATTTGGAGGAAATCTGTTGTTGGAGCAAGAAGGCAACTTTAAAAAGTAAACGTCAAAGTCACCCTCTTACTGTGTGTTGAGGTTAAAACAATAAGACTATTATTTTAAATGAATACACAGAAATTTTGCTACCAAATGAGTACAATTTCTAATAGGAGATACTTCGATTTCTCTGATTCCAGGCATTTCTGGAAGTGTCCTTACTACCTACATTACCTCCTTCTGTAAAGCTCTACTGGTCAAGTCTTTACCTTTTGTGGTTGGATTTTTGCTTTTGGAAATTACAACCTGCTTTTCAAGTCGCATTTTGTAAATTAGTTGAGGCGTCTTGC
This sequence comes from Macaca mulatta, assembly GCF_049350105.2. NCBI lineage: Eukaryota > Metazoa > Chordata > Mammalia > Primates > Cercopithecidae > Macaca > Macaca mulatta. Next base: position 81,496,921 of record NC_133412.1, read on the forward strand.
TGAGTGATAATGTTTGAGTCAAAAACTCATGAAAAGCACGCTATGAATGGTGAGTTGTCATGGCAAAGATCCCAATTGTTGGACTGAGGCAGAGAAGTAGAAAGAACACAGACTTTAAGGTCTGACAGATATAAGTGTAGCTCCCACCTCCACCACGTGTTAGATGTGTGCTGTTAAAAGAGATATTATACCTCTTTGAGCATCAGTTTTCCTATCTGTAAAAAGAAGATGGTAATCCTTTCTTTGCACTATTGTTGTAAGGATTAGAGATGACGTAAATTAAAATGTTTCCAGCATGCTACCTATTCAACATACATTGGATACACTTATTTGGCCAGTTCACTGCAAAGCATAGTATACAGGAGTAAGAATTTTTTTTTTTTTTTCAAAATAGACTTTTTTTGGGATTAAACTCTGAAGCAGTGTTAAATGAATGAATCAAGATCTTTTTCACTTCTGTTGTTGAAGTGTGTGCCTTCTTACATTCAGTAATGTTGGAGTTTTCCACAGAAGAAGTTGACACTTCACTTCTGAATCATACTAGAAATACCATGTTTTAATGTTAGTTACTATTTTCTTTTAAAAAAAAGTGTCATTTGTCTGGCTTCCCTTGAAAGATCAGCTAAATGTCACATTATCCCTGCTTCTGCTCATCTTTCAGAATGCTCACCACAATAGTCATAACGATTTCTTCATGCTCAAGTTTATTTAAAAAATGTTCTAAAGATAGTGTTACTGAATTTGTATTTGTTTAATAAAAATCAGGTTTATTTTTTCCATATAAAAATACAGATTCATTGTAAAACATCTAGAAACCAAAGAAAAGTAGATCTAAAAAAATCTTAGTCTAATCACACAAAGCTAGCCACAGTTAAATTACTGTTTCCATTTTGGTATATTTTATTTTAATCTTCTTACTATTTTTACTATCCTTCCTTGTATCTATAATGGTGGTAACATGATGTATATATATTATATAAATATATGAAATATATGTGTGTCTTTTAAAAATTGTATCTGTTTATTGTTCGTTATATATATATAAACATGATGTATATATCTGATGATATGTATGTGTATATATATGTGTGTATATATATATATCTCCATGATAGAAGTTGAAAACTACTGAAAACTGTATAGAAGTTATGAGAAACTACCTCTAATCTCATTATATAGAAATAACTTTCTTCCCCATTGCTTCTCCACATTTTGGCTTAGATCAAATTTAGAAATAATTTTCTTAACATTTTTTTCTATTGTATTTTTAGAGTGTCTAGATATTGCTGTGTGTTATTATTATTTTTATGTATAGTTGTTACAGAAACACCCACCAAGATAATTGTTCTGGAAAAGAATTTGGTAACAAATATTTTCTGCCAGAAAGTGTTATATTAGCCTTTTCCAGTGAAAAAGATCACCATTGATGACCCAGGTTATTCAATATGGGTTTTAAAAGATAAACTCCTGGACATGAAAGTAGACATTGTGTTTATATCAACAGCTCAATCTTTTTTTTTATAAATAGACTTTAGTTTTAAAGCAGTTTAAAGCTAATAGCAAAGTATAGTGGAAAGTACAGAGAGTTCCTACATGCCCCACCTCCCCAAATGCACAGCCTTCCCCACTATCAGCATTGTTCACTAGAGAGGTATGTTTATTACAATGAATAAACTAACATTGACATGTTACTGTCACCCAAAGTCTATAATTTACATTAGGGTCCAATCTTGCTGTTGTACATTCAGTGGGTTTTGACAAGTGTGTAATGGCATGTGTCTACAATTATAGTAACACACAGAGTAGTTTCATTGCCCTAAACATCCTCTATGCTCTGCCTTTTCATCTCCACCCCCACTTCCCAACCCCAGCAATCACTGAACATTTTACTGTCTCTATAGTTTTGCCTTTTCCAGAATGTAAGTGGTCTTTTCAGATTGGTTTCTTTAACTTAGTAATAGGTATTTTAGTTTCGTGTATGTCTTTTAATGGTTTCATAGCTCGTTTTTTTTTTCTTTTTTTCTGCAACAAAAGCCACAGTCAAGGCTTATTTGTTTTTATTACTGAATAATAGTCCATCGTATAGATGTACCAGTTTGTTTATCCATGCACTTACTGAAGGACATCTTGGTTGCTTCCAAGTTTTGGCAATTATGAATAAAGCTGTTATAAACATGTATGTGCAGGTTTCTGTGTGGACACAAGTTTTCAATTCATTTGGGCAAATACTAGCAAGTGTGACTGCTGCATCACATGGTAAGAGCACGTTTGGCTTTGCAGGGAACTGCCAAACTATCTTCCAAAGTGGCTGTGTCATTTTGCATTCTACTAGCAATGAATGAGAGTTCCTGTTGCTCCACATCCTTGCCAGCAGTTGGCATTGTCAGTGTGATGGATTTTGGCTACTCTAATATGTATGTATTGGTATTCATTTTAATTTGCATTTCCTTAATTATATATGATGTGGAGCATCTTTTCATATGTTTATTTACCGTCTTTGTCTCTTCTTTGGTGAAGTGTTTGTTCAGGTCTTTTGCCCATTTTTTAATCATGTTGTTCGTTTTCTTATTGTTGAGTTCCTGGTATATTTTTGATAATAGTTCTTTATCAAATAGAAAAATATTGATAAAGATTTAATCTAATATCAAATAGAAAAATATTATCTTTTGCAATTATTTTTCCCAGTCTGTTGCTTGTCTTCTGATTCTCTTGGCAGTGTCTTTCATAGAGTAGAAGTTTTTAATTTTAATGAAGTCCAGCTTATCAAATCACATCTTTCATGGATTGTGCCTTTGATGTTGTATTTCAAAAGTCATTGCCACACTCATGGTCATCTAGATTTTGCTCTACTGTATCTTCAAGGAATTCTGTGTATTTTCTGTTTGGATCTATGATCCAATTTGAGTTAATTTTTATAAAGGGCATAAGTTTTGTATCTAGATTCACTTTTTTTTTTTTTTTGCATGTAGATGCCCCATGGCTCTAGTACCATTTGCTGAAAAGACTGTCTTTTCTCTATTGTATTTCCATTACTCCTTTGTTAAAGTTCATTGAATGTCTCTGTGTGGGGTAAACTACTGGGCTTTCTATTCTGTTACATTGATCTATTTGTTTATTCTTTTACCAATACCATGCTATCCTGATTATTGTTACTTTATAGAAAGTATTGAAGTCAGGTACTGTCAGTCCTCTGACTTTCTTCTCCTCTTTCATTATTGTATTGATTATTATGGATCTTTTGCCTCTGCACATAAACTTTAGAATCAGTTTGTCAGTACCCACAGAACAACTTGCTGAAGTTGCATTCAATTTACAGATCAAGTTGGGAAGAACTTATTGACTCTTCGTATTTATGAACATGGAACATCTCTCCATTTATTTAGTTCTTGTATTTCTTTCATTAGAGTTTTGTAGTTTTATTCATGTAGATCTTGTGCATTTTAAAAGGATTTATACCTAAGTTTTTCATTTTTTGCAATCTACCCATCTGATAAAAGTCTAGTATCCAGAATCTACAAGGAACTTAAACAAACTTACAAGAAAAAAACAAACAACCCCATCAAAAAGTGGGTGAAGGATATGAACAGACAGTCAAAAGAAGACATTTTTCGTGAAGGCCCATCTCTACTAAAACTTCAAAAATTAGCTGGGTGTGATGGTGAGCACCTGTGATCCCAGCTACTCGAGAGGCTGAGGCAGGAGAATAGCTTGAACCTGTGAAGCAGAGAGCTTGCAGTGAGCTGAGATCACCCCATTGCACTCCAGCCTGGGCAACAAGAGCAAGACTCCATCTCAAAAAAAAAAAAAAGACATTTATGTGGCCAAGAAACATGAAAAAAAGCTAATCATCACTGGTCATCACTGGTCATTAGAGAAATGCACCTCAAAACTACGATGAGATACCATCTCACGCCAGTCAGAATGGTGATTATTAAAAAGTTGGAAAACAATAGCTGTTGGCGAGGCTGTGGAGAAATAGAAATGCTTTTTTTTTAAAAAAAATTTAAGTTCTAGGATACATGTGCAGAACGTGCAGGTTTGTTACATAGGTATACATGTGACATGGTGGTTTGATGCACCCATCAACCTGTCATCTACATTAGGTATTTCTCCTAATTCTATCCCTCCTGTAGTCTGCCCAGCACCCCCAGACAGGCCCTGGTGTGTGATGTTCCCCTCCATGTGTCCATGTATTCTCATTGTTCAACTCCCACTTATGAGTGAGAACATGCGGTGTTTGGTTTTCTGTTCAAAATAGGAACGCTTTTACACTGTTTGTGGGAGTGTAAATTAGTTCAACCATTGTGGAAGACAGTGCGGTGATTCCTCAAGGATCTAGAACCAGAAATACCATTTGACCCAGCAATCCCATTACTTGGTATATGCCCAAAGGATTAGAAACCATTCTATAGAAACACATGCACACATATGTTTATTGCAACACTATCTACAATAGCAAAGACTTGGAACCAACCCACATGCCCATCAATGATAGACTGGATAAAGAAAATGTGGCACATATACACCATAGACTACTATGCAGCCATAAAAAAGAATGAGATCATGTCCTTTGCAGGGACATGGATGAAGCTGGAAGCCATCATTATCAGCAAACTAACTCAGGAACAGAAAACCAAACACTGCATGTTCTCAATCATAAGTGGGAGTTGAACAATGAGAACACATGGACACAGGGAAAGGAACATATACACCATGGCCTGTCAGGGGTTGGGAGGGCAAAGGGAGGGAGAGTCATCAGGACAAATACCTAATAAATGTGGGGCTTAGAACTTAGATGATGGGTTGATAGGTGCAGCAAACCACCATGGCACATGTATACCTAAGTAACAAACCTGCACATTCTGCACATGTATCCTGGAACTCAAAGTAAAAAAATAAAAAATGAAAAAGGAAGCAAAGAGAGAAAGGGAGAAAAAAAAAAAAAAAACAAGTAGGATTTACCCATTGCATACCTGGGGTAAATCTTGTTTGGTTGTGGTGTCAGACTCATTTTATATATTGTATTTGATTCAATAATATTTTGTTGAAAAATTTTACATCTATTTCATGAGAGATACTGGTCTTTAGTTTTCTTTGCATGTAATGTCTTTGTCCGGTATTCATACTAGGATAATGCTGGCTGATTAGAATAAGTTAGGAAATATTCTCTCTGCTTCTAACTTCTGGGAGAGATTGTAGAGACTTGGTGTAATTTCTTCCTTATATGTTTGTGGAATTCACCAAGATGTTTGGAACAGTAATGCTTTCAGCACAATTTTCCAACCTCATGAGTGGTTCTTCTATTTTTACCAGACATGCTTAAAAGAAGAGAACCATGCATTCTTTATTAGTTTGTTTTTTAAAATACATTTTTGAAAGAGCAGTTTTAGGTTAAAAGTAAAATTGAGAGAAAGGTTCAGGGCTATCCCATATACTACCTTCAGATTTTTTTCTTTCTTCCTATTTCTAAAAAATGAAAAAACAAAAGATGGTATAGGTGTGATTCTTTTTATACTACTTTTGCTTGAAAGACAAATAACTCTCTTCATATACATACTTAACAAATTAGGAAATTTTTCTTCAATTCCTTCAACTGAATTCTTGTCTCTGATTCAGTTGTTCTGATTAATACTTGAGGTTGTTCCTAATAGTTAGGTTGCATATTTGTTCTTTGACCCTTTCACTGCAATTAGTTAATCATTTTCAACATCAATTTCCTCTACATTTTTAGAGTTTCTCAAGTTTGTCCTCTAAACACAGATTCAATTTTGCATAACATGTAATCATTCTCTCTTATACTGTTATTATGCTATGAACATAATACTATTGCAATGTTTTCTCTTGCAGTATTACCTATTTGCATTTTTACCCACTCCTTTGGTCTTCTTAGACTTTCTGTTACTGTTTCATGAAGATTCTCCTCTTGCAATATACTCATTTCTAAAGTGTCTTTTCTAGTTTTTTTCCCTTCTCAGTGACGTACTAGAATTACTAGTATAGTGGAATTGAAAATTAAATTCAAGTACTGCTCAGCATGAAAAAATGTTGCCTATTTATTTTCCACAGCAGATCTAACCTTTGTCATGGAACACCACCTCATGGGTTGAAGGGGGTATAGCAAACATAGATCTTTCTAATAAACAGCACCTCCATTTCTTCCAGTGTGGATGACTTGCTCTCTTTGGGGGAAATGCTCAGTCTTTTATATTCTCCTCCTGCCCTACATGGGTATCTTTGAGACTTTGGGGGACAGGAGACTGTGTATCTATTTGTGCACTCTGGATCTGCAATGGTCTTTGTTGTAGAGTGGTGGGTGGGTCCAGTCTGGTTCAACCTGGATTGTTGTCCACCAGGGAATCACAGGCCTTGATTGACCCTTTCAGGGGTGGCGCTCTGCTGTCCATGACTGAAGTTCTGTTCACTTGTCTTTGGTTTTGATGTCACTACACACAGTGCCCTCTTTGTGCTGACCGAAAGCTCTGCTTATTCATTAGCCTTGTTGGCACTTCTTCTTTCGCTCCCTAGGTCACATGAGGGCTTCTGTGTCCCCTGCACTACTCTTGAGGAACATGACCTTGGTTTCATCCCTCTCAATAGGTCTAATCTGTTTTTTAGTGACATGTCGCTCTGATGACTAGCTGAATGTGAGTCTTTCAAATGAAGACTTAGAATCTTCCAGTCTGTGACTGAGAAAGTGAGGAAAAAAGTCCCACAATTCTGGAGTCCCCCAGTTTATTTAGTTGTTACCATCACAACCTCCTCTGGGATTTTGTCCTAGCCAGGGAATGAGATCAAACTATCTGCTAGTGTGCTTACCCTGTTTCTTCTCTCCTCAAATGCTCCATCTTTCTGTCCTATACCTTCTTCACTTCCTCTCTAGGCAACTTGAATTTCTCCTTATTATGTGTTGAGTTCCCTAGTTTCCTCTTTCAGTAAACTCTATGAGCTTGAGCTCAAGACTTGAATGAGTGCAGATTTCATCTGTACTTTGCATTTAAATTGATTAGCAAAAAGCATTTCTGTTTTGTTTTTTAATTTTTAAATTTCAAAATTCCTTTCATTCTTGATAAAGACTTTTCAATAAAAGTCCAGTTTTAAATAATTTCTGGCTACACTAATCCCAAGAGAATGAATGCTATATGTGAGAAGCAACATGGTAACCAGATTTATGCCATTTAAAAACACACCTGAAAATATTTATAAAGCATTCTTGTTATATGGTGCATTCCCAAATATATTTGGTCACTGGACATTTGTTGACATCCTCGGGGATGCCAATATTCTGTTGAAAGCAGTTCGAATTGATTTTAAAAAAAAGGTTGAAAGTGTTGGTTGTGAAACCGGTGGATAAGGTGTGATGGCTCGGAGGGGAGACTGGCAGGATCCCCAGGGTTGGTGTGACTCGTACATTGTAAAGTTAAAAGTCTATTCAAGATCTTTAATAAGATCACTTACAAGTTCTTTTCTTTTCCTCAATGTATTCACACAGCACTTATCACCCCAGTGACTCAACTATCTCAGGAGCATGTAGCTAGAACACAAAAGGAGCTCAAGGATGGGAGGAACACACTCCCCTAACTTCCTGACTTCCTCAGAGACAGTTTATCAGCCAGACTTTGGCTTGATTTCTCAGACTTAACAATCATAAAATGAATAATTATTTTTACAGCTCAGTTATTTTATCTCAGTGGTTAGGCTGGTAATAATAAAAGCTATTGCTCAGCTGGTTAGGACATCACATGCAATTTGTCTGAAAGAGTTATGGTGTTGATTTAATTCAGGCACCACATTTATTATACCTTCTCTAGTAAGTGTTTGTTTCTTAATAGTAAGATACGTTCCTGTCTATCTCCCAGCCTCTCTCCCATCTGTAGCTGCCCAGCGTCTCCTAGTGATGGTTTCATCATCTACTTGATATGGACAATTGGGTTGATAGCACGTGAACTCACCTTAAATCCTGTTTCTGACAAGTCTTCAAAATCTATTCTCTTAGCTTGCTTCAGAGCCTCAGAGAGGGCCTCCCAATTCCAGAATACTATTCTTGCTCCTGGAGCTCTGTGGAATGATTGATTTGGCTGAAAGTAACATAAAAATATGACACAACAGTTCATTGACACTACATAAAAATGTATTTTTTTCAGGTATAAACTAAGTTTGGCATTAAATGGTCCACCCATATGGCAGCTTTACCCCCAAGTCTTCAAGAGATTCAGGCTCTTCTAGCACACCACTCTACCCTCCCTAGATATAATTTGCATTTTTTGGTCTTCAGCAGTTTCTTCATTTCAGGCTGCAGTAGGAAGGAAAGGAAAATAAGAAGATGGGGTCTGGTCCACATCCCAGCAGTACTCTCAAGGAAGGGTCCAAGATGCTGTCACATGGCTTCCCCAAAATCTCATTGGCCAGAAATTAGTCACATGGTCCCTAAGCTATGAGGAAGTAATGTGCTCAAGTAAAAATTCTCTTTTTATGGAAGAGGGAAGAAATGATTTTGGGGGGAATCCAGCAGCCCCTGCTGCAGCCAAGAAGTTAGCTTTCCTATGTGACTTACAATCTACTTTAAAACTAACTCTAAAACAGTTTATTTTTAATTTTTGTGGTATATCGTAGGTGTATAAATTTATGGGGTACATGAGATATTTTGATACAGGCAGTCAGTGAGTAATAATCACATCATGAAAAATAGAGTAATCATTCCCTCAAATATTTATCCTTTGTGTTACAATTCAATTATACTATTTTAGTTATTTTAAAATGTACAATTAAATTGTTATTGACAATGGTCACTCTGTTGTACTATCGAACACCAGGTATTATTCATTCTTTCTAATTGTTTTTTTGCACCCATTAATAATCCCCACCTCTCCTGAACCCCTCGTACTACCTACCCTTCCCAAACTCTGATAACCTTTCTTCTACTCTCTACCTCCATGAGTTCAATTGTTTTGGTTTTTAGATCCCACGAATAACTGAGAACATGCAATGTTTGTCTTTCTGTGCCTGGTTTCATTCACTTAACACAATGATCTCCAGTTTCACCCCTGCTGTTGCAAATGACAGGATTTCCTTCATTTTTATGGCTGAATAATACTTCATTATGCCTAAGTATCATCTTTTCTTTATTTATCTGTTGATGGACACTTAGGTTGTTTCCAAATCTTGGTCATTGTAAACAGTTCTGCAACAAACATGGGACTGCAGCTATCTCTTCAATATACTTATTTCCTTTCTTTGTGTATTTACCCAGCAGTGGGATTGCTGGATCACATGGCAGTTCTGTTTTTAGTTTTGGAGGAACTTCCAAACTGTTCTCCATAGTGATTTTACTAATTTACATTCCCACCAATAGTGTATGAGGATTGCCTTTTCTTCACATCCTTGCTAGCATTTGTTATTGCCTGTCTTTTCGATAAAAGTAATTTAAACTGGTGCGAGATGATATCTCATTGTGGTTTTGATTTGCATTTCTATGATAATCAGTGATATTGAGTACCTTTTGATATCACTGCTTGCCATTTGTATGTCTTCTTTTGAGAAATGTCTATTCAGATCTTTTGCCCATTTTAAAATTGGATTATTAGATATTTTCCTATGAAGTTGTTTGAGCTCCGTATATATTCTGGCTATTAATCCATTGTCAGATGGATAGTTTGCAAATATTTTCTCCCATTCTGTGGGTTGTCTCTTCACTTTGTTGATTGTTTCCTTTGCTGTGTAAAAGCTTTTTAATTTGAGGTGATCCCATTTGTCCAGTTTTGCTTTGGTTGCCTGTACTTGTGGGGTGTTACTCAGGAAATCTTTGTCCAGTCCAATGTCCTGGAGAGTTTCCTCAATGTTTTCTTGTAGTAGTTTCATAATTTGAAGTCTTAGAGTTAAGTCTTTAATCCATTTGATTTGATTTTAGTATATGATGAGAGATAGGGGTCTAGTTTCATTCTTTTGCTTATTGATATTCAGTTTCTCCAGCACCATTTATTGAAGACACTGTCTTTTTTGCATGTTCTTGGCACCTTTGTTGAAAGAGTTCACTGTAGGTGTGTGGATTTCTTTCTGGGTTCTCTATGCTGTTCCATTGGTCTATCTGTTTTTATGCCAGCACTATGCTGTTTTGTTTACTTTAGTTCTGTAATATAATTTGAAGTTAAGTAATGTGATTCCTCCAGTTTTGTCCTGTTTGCTTAGGATAACTTTGGCTATTGTGTGTCTTTTGCAGGTCCATATAAATTCTGGGGTTGTTTTTTTAAATTTCTATTAAGAATGTCATGGGTATTTTGATAGGGATTGCAATGAATCTGTAGATTACTTTGGGTTGCATGGACATTTTAATAATATTGATTCTTCCAATCAATGAACATGGAATATCTTTCCATTTGTGTGTGTGTGTGTGTCTGTCCTCTTCAATTTTTTTCATCAGTGTTTTACTGTCTTCATTCTAGAGATCTTTCACTTTTTTGGTTATTTTCCAGATATTTAATTTTATTTGTGGCTACTATAAATTGGATTACTTTTTTATTTCCTTTTCAGATTGTTTGCTGTTGGCATATAGAAATGCTACTGGTTTTTGTATGTTGATTTTGTATCCTGCAACTTTACTGAATTTGTTTATCAGCTCTTTTTTTCTTTTTTTGAGACGGAGTCTTGCTCTGTCACTCAGGCTGGAGTGCAGTGGTGCGATCTCAGCTCATTGCAACTTCCACCTTCCAGGCTCAAGTGATTCTTACCTCAGCGTCCCAGGTAGCTGGAACTACAGGCATGGGCCACCACACCCAACTAATCTTTGTATTTTTAGTAGAGACAGGGTTTGCCATGTTGGTCAGGCTAGTCTCAATCTCCTGGCCTCATGCAATCTGCCTGCCTTGATCTCCCAAAGTGCTGAGATTACAGGTGTGAGCTACCATGCCAGAATGTTTATCAGTTCTATAGTTTTTTTTTTTTTTCTGGAATTTTTAGGTTCTCCCAAATATAAGATTATATCTCCTGCAAACTAGGATTTCACTTCTTCCTTTCCAATTTGGGTGCCTCTTATTTCTTTCTCTTGTTTAATCGTTCAAGCTAGGACTTTCAATACCATGTTGAATAACAGTGGTGAAAATGGTCTTTCCTGTCTTCTTCCAAATCTTAGAAGAAAGGCATTCAGCAGTTTTTTTCTTATTCAGCGTGATACTGACTGTGGGTCTGCCACATATGGCTTTTATTGTGTTGAGGTATGTTCCATCTATGTTCAGTTTTTTGAGGATTTTTATCATGAAGGGATGTTGAATTTTATCAAATGCTTTTCAGCATCCATTGAAATGATCATGTGGTTGTTAGCCTTTATTTTGCTGATTTATAAGCTATCACACTGATTGATTTGTGTATCCTGAACCACTCTGGCATCCCTGGGATAAATTCCATTTCGTCATGATGAACGATCTTTCTAATGTGTTGTTAAATTTGATTTGCTAGTATTTTGTTCAGTAATTTTGCATCAATATGTATCATGAATATTAGCCTGTAGTTTTTTATTTATTTATTTTTATTTTTTATTTTTTTCTGATGTGTCTTTGTCTGGTTTTGGTATCAGGGTAATACTGGCCTCACAGAATAAGTTTGGAAGTATTCTTTCTGTTTCTATTTTTTGGAATAGTTTGAGTAGGATTGGTATTGGTTCTTTAAATGTTTGGTAGAATTCAGCAATGAAGCTATTAGATCCTGAGCTTTTTGTTACTGGGAGAATTTTCATTATGGCTTCAATCTTCTTACATGTTACTGGTTTATTTAGGTTTTGGATTTCCTCATGGTTCAATTTTGGTAGGATATATGTGTCTAGGAATTTGTCTATGGCCTCTAGATTTTCCAATTTATTGGCATGTAGTTGCTCATAGTAGCCACTGATGTTCCTTTGAATTTTTTTCATATCAGCTGTAATGTCTCCTTTTTCACCTTTAATTTTGTTTATTTGGGTCTTCTCTCCTTTTTTCTTAGACTGGCTAAAAATTTGTCAATTTTGTTTATCTTCTCAAAAAACCAATTTTTTGTTTCTTTGATCTTTTGTATTGTTTTCTTTATTTCAAATTCATTTATTTCTGCTCTGATCTTTATTTCTCTTGTTCAACTGATTTTGGGTTCGGTTTGCTCTTTCCTTTCTAGTTCTTTAAGATTATTGTTAGGTTATTTGTTTGAAATTTTTTTTTCTTTTTTTGATGTAGGCACGTATGGCTATAAATTTTCCTCTTAGTGTTGCTTTATTTGTACCCCATGGGTTTTACTATGTTGTGTTTTCAATATTTGTTTAAAAAACATTTTTTATAAAGACAGCATCCCTAAGCAGGTTTCTGGCCTGACTTGAAAAGTAATTATTTTCTTGGGTATGAGTTTTTTTGTTTCTTTGTTCTTGAAAGCTATATTAGCATTTAGAAGGTTATATTAATTTTGTTATGTTCTCTTCTAAGCTGCCTATTTTACCATTTGACAAATGACATTATTCTGTGTAAGAAATATTCTAACACCAATCTTGGGAGCCTTTCACAGAATAACAGTAACCACTCTCCATTGGAAAGTGAACTGAAATATTTAGGTCTGAAGTAATGCTCTTGGACTATGCTAGAGGCCGGAGGAAGCAGATAGACCTGGGGGAATTCAGGACAGGTGTTTGGGTTGGTGGCTCTTGCTGCTCTCACTCCACAGCTCTGCTATGATGCTCTTTCACAAATAGGAACCCAAGTTGACAAATAGGAACCCCAGTGTCCCACTCAGTGGACAAAGATCAAAATCAAAATCATAGAGCAGGATTCACCCTCAAGCTCCTTTATTGCTTCTAAGCTGCTAATAGTAGGAAAAAGTTTGCTGGAGGCAAAAACTCTGCTATTTATCTGCTGCTGCCATTTGGGTCTATTGTAGAGCCAGATCAGAATAAGTGGAATTTTCTCTACTTGATAAAATTTTATTGAGGGCTCATCATGTGACAGAAACTGTCCTGAAATTTCAAAAACAACAGTGAAGAAATTTACCAGTCATTTGACATTTTGATACTGACCCAATCTCTGATGAGAAACTACATTTCTCAGGCTTCCTTGCCAACTGGCTCCTGGTTATGTTCAGCCAATGGGAGGAAATCAATGGTGGATGGAGTGGAGAAGTCTGAGTATTTCTCATTCATCCCTTCCAACTCTGCCCCTGGGCCTTAGGTGGTATCTCCATCAGGGACTGTGTTTCCTTAGTGGTTTCAGATCTTCTGGAAACCATCACTCCAAGGCCTCAGGCAGCCTCACCATGGTTTCACTTACTTCCAGGTGACCCCAGCTTCATGTCCCTGGCAATACCACTCTCCAGACCTAGGGATAGGAGTTTCTGGCCCATCACCTGTTTTTTGCTTTTTCATTGTTATCATTTAACACCTTTATATTAGTTCCCATTATTAAATGTTGCGTGGACCTCTGGCAAGCTTTAATAGGAGAATCCCATGCAGATTCTTAGGGTTTTACACCTATCCTCTGTTGATAACTATTCTTATTCAGGGATACAATCCCAGGCAGAGACAAGATGTTTGTCCCTTTAAAATGAAATGACTGAAATGACTATAAGACTTGACCTGTCAGTTGCAAACTGGATATTATCTAGTCTACAAAGCTATGGGTTTGCCTATATGTAACAATGCTGTATCATTAAATGGAGATGGTAAATGTGAAATTAGGTTCTAAAAGTTTCAAAAGACACAAGTGAGGTGTATGAGTGACTCAGATCTCCAGGGCTTCTACTTTTGTAGCTTTGTCATCTGTCCTGCAAGCCACTCCTATGCCTAATGGAGAGTTTCCTATGGCTAGCTGATGGAGGAAGAATGAACTTGGATCCGAGGAATCAATTTGTGTGTGTGACAGGCTGGCAACAGCAGGAAGTGGATTGCTTGTGTCTTATAGCTCCATTCAGGGGTGATAAGGGGACTTCTGCAACTAGGTAGAACTTCTGGCAATATATCTGGCTACCTCCTTCATAAGAAAGGAGATATAACCATAAGTATGTATCTACACTGATTCATGGTAGTGGCTTAATATTTGGCTGGTTAGTCAGGGTCTGTGAATGAATCATACTGAAAGGTTGGTGACAAGAAAGCCTGGAGAAGACAAATGTGGATGGACTTCATGGAGAGGGCACAGTGTGTGAATAGCATTTTCTCAAGAATGTGGGAACCATAGGGCACCCACTGAAGTGGAGACCTTCAATAATCAGGAGAACAAGATGGCCTGTTCTGTAGATAGCAGCCAGCTTCTTCCCAAATGACCTCAAAGCCTGCATAATGGTCTCATGTACAAAGGGACCATACCAGTAGTGATAAAGGTCATGTATAACCTCAACTAAGTGGACTTCCCCTCACTAAGGCTGATCTGGCTACTGGCCCTGCTGCGTGTCTAAGCTGCCAGCCATAGGATTTGTGCTGTGCAATATAATAGCAGGTTGATTACATTGAACTCCTTCCATACAAAGGGGCAGAAATGTATCCTTCCTGAAATAAGCTCTTATTCTGAAAATTAATTTGTCTTCCCTGCTCCCAGAGTTTCTGTCAAATGCCATATTCACCACCATGGTATCCCATTTAATCTTGCTACTGGTTGCAGAATTCATTTTATAGTGGGATCAGTTGACATGAGACTCAGCATAAATTTCAGTGTCTTGCTACATGACACTGTTGTCCTATGGGATAAAGTACATGCTTTGAAAGTCAATAGAGGTAAGTTGTTCTTTTTTCTTTTTAGTCAGAAATGATGGGTCTGGGAATACAGGGTGGAAGTGGAAGTTATTATCACTATTAAGTTTAACAACCCACTTCCAATTTTTTTTTCATCCTGTATGAGCAACTGCTGTTTAGAGGTCTTCATTCCCCAAAGAGGAATGCTTCTACCAGGGGCACATAATAATGGTGTTCTATCAAACTGGAAGCTGAGAATGTAACCTGGATATTCCTTGTGCTCTGCACTAAGCAGAGAAGAGATTCCAGAACTTACCCAGGAAATCCTGGATTGCTGCTATGTGATGTTGGCAAGGAGGACTATGTTTGTGACCCAGGAAATTCATGGAGGTGTTTCTTAATACTACCATATTCAGCTGTAAAATTAATAGAAGTCTAGAGCAACCTTATAAAGGGAAGACCACTAAGAACTCAGGTCTAATAGAAATGAATCTTTGGGTTACTCCACCAGAAAAAGAACTTTAACCATATTCTGTATATGTCATATGTACACATAAACACATATATGTATACCAATTATTTCTTTTTCTGTATACTAATTATTTCTTTTTCTGTGTTTCTGCTTGTACTATTTTTTATATGAAAAGGTGGTGTCGCTTCACTTTATGATTTATTTTCTAGGTTACAGAATGTCAGATGACTGAAGTAAAAGAGGAAGTAACATTGCTCAGAGATGGAGATTTGTGGCTTCTCTCTTTGGAAAGATGGTGAGTTTGATTTAGAGTCCACATATAAATGAGACCATACAGTATTTGTCTATGTCTGGCTGATTTCACTCAGCATAATGTCCTCTAACTTCATCCATCTTGTTGCAAATGACAGGATTTCCATCTTTTTTTTTTTTTTTTTTTTTTTTAAGGCTGAATACTATTCTATTGTGGATATATACTACACTTCCTTATCCATTCGTCTGTTGATGGACGCTTAGATTGTTTCCATATCTTGGCTATTGTGAATAATGCTGCAATGAACAAGAGAGTGCAGATATCTCTTGGAGATACTGATTTCATTTCTTTGTATATATTCCCAGAAGTGGATTGCAGGATCATATGTTAGTTTTATTTTTAACTTTTTAAGGAACCTCTGTACTGTTTTCCATAATTGCTGTACCAATTTACATATCACCAACAGTGTACAAGTGTTCCCTTTTGCCACATACTTGCTAACATTTGTTATCTTTTTTCTTTTGATAATAAACATTCTAACAGGTGTGATGATACTTTTACTGTAGTTTTGGTTATATTTCCATGATGATTCATAATGTTGAGAATTTTTTCCATATACCTGTTAGATATTTTTATATCTCCTTTTGAGAAAAGGCTGCTTAAGGGTTTTTTTTTTTTAAATTAATTTATTATTATTATACTTTAAGTTGTAGGGTACATGTGCATAACGTGCAGGTTTGTTACATATGTATACTTGTGCCTTGTTGGTGTGCTGCACCCATCAACTCGTCATTTACATCAGGTATAACTCCCAATGCAATCCCTCCCCCCTCCCCCCTCCCCCCTCCCCATAATAGGCCTCGGTGTGTGATGTCCCCCTTCCCAAGTCCAAGTGATCTCATTGTTCAGTTCCCACCTATGAGTGAGAACATGCGGTGTTTGGTTTTCTGTTCTTGTGATAGTTTGCTAAGAATGATGGTTTCCAGCTGCATCCATGTCCCTACAAAGGACACAAACTCATCCTTTTTTATGGCTGCATAGTATTCCATGGTGTATATGTGCCACATTTTCTTAATCCAATCTGTCACTGATGGACATTTGGGTTGATTCCAAGTCTTTGCTATTGTGAATAGTGCCGCAATAAACATACGTGTGCATGTGTCTTTATAGCAGCATAATTTATAATCCTTTGGGTATATACCCAGTAATGGGATGGCTGGGTCATATGGTACATCTAGTTCTAGATCCTTGAGGAATCGCCATCCTGTTTTCCATAATGGTTGAACTAGTTTACAATCCCACCAACAGTGTAGAAGTGTTCCTATTTCTCCACATCCTCTCCAGCACCTGTTGTTTCCTGACTTTTTAATGATCGCCATTCTAACTGGTGTGAGATGGTATCTCATTGTGGTTTTGATTTGCATTTCTCTGATGGCCAGTGATGATGAGCATTTTTTCATGTGTCTGTTGGCTGTATGAATGTCTTCTTTTGAGAAATGTCTGTTCATATCCTTTGCCCACTTTTTGATGGGGTTGTTTGTTTTTTTCTTGTAAATTTGTTTGAGTTCTTTGTAGGTTCTGGTTATTAGCCCTTTGTCAGATGAGTAGATTGCAAAAATGTTCTCCCATTCTGTAGGTTGCCTGTTCACTCTGATGGTAGTTTCTTTTGCTGTGCAGAAGCTCTTTAGTTTAATTAGATCCCATTTGTCAAATTTGACTTTTGCTGCCGTTGCTTTTGGTGTTTTAGACATGAAGTCTTTGCCCATGCCTATGTCCTGAATGGTACTACCTAGGTTTTCCTCTAGGATTTTTATGGTATTAGGTCTAACATTTAAGTCTCTAATCCATCTTGAATTAATTTTCGTATAAGGAGTAAGGAAAGGATCCAGTTTCAGCTTTCTACTTACGGCTAGCCAATTTTCCCAGCACCATTTATTAAATAGGGAATCCTTTCCCCATTTCTTGTTTCTCTCAGGTTTGTCAAAGATCAGATGGCTGTAGATGTGTGGTATTATTTCTGAGGACTCTGTTCTGTTCCATTGGTCTATATCTCTGTTTTGGTACCAGTACCATGCTGTTTTGGTTACTGTAGCCTTGTAGTATAGTTTGAAGTCAGGTAGCGTGATGCCTCCAGCTTTGTTCTTTTGACTTAGGATTGTCTTGGAGATGCGGGCTCTTTTTTGGTTCCATATGAACTTTAAAGCAGTTTTTTCCAATTCTGTGAAGAAACTCGTTGGTAGCTTGATGGGGATGGCATTGAATCTATAAATTACCTTGGGCAGTATGGCCATTTTCACGATATTGATTCTTCCTATCCATGAGCATGGTATGTTCTTCCATTTGTTTGTGTCCTCTTTTATTTCACTGAGCAGTGGTTTGTAGTTCTCCTTGAAGAGGTCCTTTACATCCCTTGTAAGTTGGATTCCTAGGTATTTTATTCTCTTTGAAGCAATTGTGAATGGAAGTTCATTCCTGATTTGGCTCTCTGTTTGTCTGTTACGGGTGTATAAGAATGCTTGTGATTTTTGCACATTAATTTTGTATCCTGAGACTTTGCTGAAGTTGCTTATCAGCTTAAGGAGATTTTCGGCTGAGACAATGGGGTTTTCTAAATATACAATCATGTCATCTGCAAAGAGGGACAATTTGACTTCTTCTTTTCCTAACTGAATACCCTTGATTTCTTTCTCTTGCCTAATTGCCCTAGCCAGAACTTCCAACACTATGTTGAATAGGAGTGGTGAGAGAGGGCATCCCTGTCTTGTGCCAGTTTTCAAAGGGAATTTTTCCAGTTTTTGCCCATTCAGGATGATATTGGCTGTGGGTTTGTCATAGATAGCTCTTATTATTTTGAGGTACGTTCCATCAATACCGAATTTATTGAGCGTTTTTAGCATGAAGGGCTGTTGAATTTTGTCAAAAGCCTTTTCTGCATCTATTGAGATAATCATGTGGTTCTTGTCTTTGGTTCTGTTTATATGCTGGATTATGTTTATTGATTTGCGAATGCTGAACCAGCCTTGCATCCCAGGGATGAAGCCCACTTGATCATGGTGGATAAGCTTTTTGATGTGTTGCTGAATCCGGTTTGCCAGTACTTTATTGAGGATTTTTGCATCGATGTTCATCAGGGATATTGGTCTAAAATTCTCTTTTTTGGTTGTGTCTCTGCCAGGCTTTGGTATCAGGATGATGTTGGCCTCATAAAATGAGTTAGGGAGGATTCCCTCTTTTTCTATTGATTGGAATAGTTTCAGAAGGAATGGTACCAACTCCTCCTTGTACCTCTGGTAGAATTCAGCTGTGAATCCATCTGGTCCTGGACTTTTTTTGGTTGGTAGGCTATTAATTATTGCCTCAATTTCAGAGCCTGCTATTGGTCTATTCAGGGATTCAACTTCTTCCTGGCTTAGTCTTGGAAGAGTGTAAGTGTCCAGGAAATTATCCATTTCTTCTAGATTTTCCAGTTTATTTGCGTAGAGGTGTTTATAGTATTCTCTGATGGTAGTTTGTATTTCTGTGGGGTCGGTGGTGATATCCCCTTTATCATTTTTAATTGCATCGATTTGATTCTTCTCTCTTTTCTTCTTTATTAGTCTTGCTAGTGGTCTGTCAATTTTGTTGATCTTTTCAAAAAACCAACTCCTGGATTCATTGATATTTTGGAGGGTTTTTTGTGTTTCTATCTCCTTCAGTTCTGCTCTGATCTTAGTTATTTCTTGCCTTCTGCTAGCTTTCGAATGTGTTTGCTCTTGCTTCTCTAGTTCTTTTAATTGCGATGTTAGAGTGTCAATTTTAGATCTTTCCTGCTTTCTCTTGTGGGCATTTAGTGCTATAAATTTCCCTCTACACACTGCTTTAAATGTGTCCCAGAGATTCTGGTATGTTGTATCTTTGTTCTCATTGGTTTCAAAGAACATCTTTATTTCTGCCTTCATTTCGTGATGTACCCAGTAGTCATTCAGGAGCAGGTTGTTCAGTTTCCATGTAGTTGAGCGGTTTTGATTGAGTTTCTTAGTCCTGAGTTCTAGTTTGATTGCACTGTGGTCTGAGAGACAGTTTGTTATAATTTCTGTTCTTGTACATTGCTGAGGAGTGCTTTACTTCCAATTACGTGGTCGATTTTGGAGTAAGTACGATGTGGTGCTGAGAAGAATGTATATTCTGTTGATTTGGGGTGGAGAGTTCTATAGATGTCTATTAGGTCTGCTTACTGCAGAGATGAGTTCAATTCCTGGATATCCTTGTTAACTTTCTGTCTCGTTGATCTGTCTAATGTTGACAGTGGAGTGTTGAAGTCTCCCATTATTATTGTATGGGAGTCTAAGTCTCTTTGTAAGTCTCTAAGGACTTGCTTGATGAATCTGGGTGCTCCTGTATTGGGTGCATATATATTTAGGATAGATATATCAATTCCTGTTGAATTGATCCCTTTACCATTATGTAATGGCCTTCTTTGTCTCTTTTGATCTTTGATGGTTTAAAGTCTGTTTTATCAGAGACTAGTATTGCAACCCCCGCTTTTTTTTGTTCTCCATTTGCTTGGTAAATCTTCCTCCATCCCTTTATTTTGAGCCTATGTATGTCTCTGCATGTGAGATGGGTCTCCTGAATACAGCAGACTGATGGGTCTTGACTCTTTATCCAGTTTGCCAGTCTGTGTCTTTTAATTGGAGCATTTAGTCCATTTACATTTAAGGTTAAGATTGTTATGTGTGAACTTGATCCTGCCATTATGATATTAAGTGGTTATTTTGCTCCTTAGTTGATGCAGTTGCTTCCTTGCCTCAATGGTCTTTACATTTTGGCATGTTTTTGCAATGGCTGGTACCGGTTGTTCCTTTCCATGTTGAGTGCTTCCTTCAGGGTCTCTTGTAAGGCAGGCCTAGTGGTGACAAAATCTCTAAGCATTTGCTTATCTGTAAAGGATTTTATTTCTCCTTCACTTATGAAACTTAGTTTGGCTGGATATGAAATTCTGGGTTTAAAATTCTTTTCTTTAAGAATGTTGAATATTGGCCCCCACTCTCTTCTGGCTTGTAGAGTTTCTGCCGAGAGATCTGCTGTTAGTCTGATGGGCTTCCCTTTGTGGGTAACCCGACCTTTCTCTCTGGCTGCCCTTAAGATTTTTTCCTTCATTTCAACTTTGGTGAATCTGGCAATTATGTGTCTTGGAGTTGCTCTTCTCGAGGAGTATCTTTGTGGCGTTCTCTGTATTTCCTGGATTTGAATGTTGGCCTGCCCTACTAGGTTGGGGAAGTTCTCCTGGATGATATCCTGAAGAGTGTTTTCCAACTTGGTTCCATTTTCCCCCTCACTTTCAGGCACCCCAATCAGACGTAGATTTGGTCTTTTTACATAATCCCATACTTCTTGCAGGCTTTGTTCATTTCTTTATCTTCTTTTTTCTTTTGGTTTCTCTTCTCGCTTCATTTCATTCATTTGATCCTCAATCGCAGATACTCTTTCTTCCAGTTGATCGAGTCGGTTACTGAAGCTTGTGCATTTGTCACGTTTTTCTCGTGTCATGGTTTTCATCTCTTTCATTTCGTTTATGACCTTCTCTGCATTAATTACTCTAGCCATCAATTCTTCCACTTTTTTTTCAAGATTTTTAGTTTCTTTGCACTGGGTACGTAATTCCTCCTTTAGCTCTGAGAAATTTGATGGACTGAAGCCTTCTTCTCTCATCTCGTCAAAATCATTCTCCGTCCAGCTTTGCTCCGTTGCTGGCGATGAGCTGCGCTCCTTTGCCGGGGGAGATGCGCTCTTATTTTTTGAATTTCCAGCTTTTCTGCCCTGCTTTTCCCCCATCTTTGTGGTTTTATCTGCCTCTGGTCTTTGATGATGGTGATGTACTGATGGGGTTTTGGTGTAGGTGTCCTTCCTGTTTGATAGTTTTCCTTCTAACAGTCAGGACCCTCAGCTGTAGGTCTGTTGGAGATTGCTTGAGGTCCACTCCGGACCCTGTTTGCCTGGGTATCAGCAGCAGAGGCTGCAGAAGATAGAATATTTCTGAACAGCGAGTGTACCTGTCTGATTCTTGCTTTGGAAGCTTCCTCTCAGGGGTGTACTTCACCCTGTGAGGTGTGGGGTGTCAGACTGCCCCTAGTGGGGGATGTCTCCCAGTTAGGCTGCTCAGGGGTCAGGGACCCACTTGAGCAGGGAGTCTGTCCCTTCTCAGATCTCAGCCTCCGTGTTGGGAGATCCACTGCTCTCTTCAAAGCTGTCAGACAGAGTCGTTTGCGTCTGCAGAGTTTTCTGCTGTGAATGTTATTGTTTACTGTGCCCTGACCCCAGAGGTGGAGTCTACAGAAACAGGCAGGTTTCCTTGAGCTGCTGTGAGCTCCACCCAGTTCGAGCTTCCCATCGGCTTTGTTTACCTACTTAAGCCTCAGCAATGGCGGGCGCCCCTCCCCCAGCCTCGCTGCTGCCTTGCTGGTAGATCACAGACTGCTGTGCTAGCAATGAGGGAGGCTCCGTGGGTGTGGGACCCTCCCAGCCAGGTGTGGGATATGATCTCCTGGTGTGCCTGTTTGCTTAAAGCGCAGTATTGGGGTGGGAGTTACCCGATTTTCCAGGTGTTGTGTGTCTCAGTTCCCCTGGCTAGGAAAAGGGATTCCCTTCCCCCTTGCGCTTCCCAGGTGAGGCAATGCCTCGCCCTGCTTCAGCTCTCGCTGGTCGGGCTGCAGCAGCTGACCAGCACCGATCGTCTGGCACTCCCCAGTGAGATGAATGCAGTACCTCAGTTGAAAATGCAGAAATCACCGGTCTTCTGTGTCACTCGCGCTGGGAGTTGGAGACTTGAGCTGTTCCTATTTGGCCATCTTGCTCTGCCCCCAGGTTTTTTTTTTTTTTTTTTGCCCATTTTAAATTGGGTAATTTTTTTCTTGCTATTGAGTTGTTTGAATTCCTTATATATTTTGGATATTAACGCCTTATCAGATGTATGGTTTGCAGATATTTTCTCCCATTCTGTGGTGAAGACTGTTGAGTATTTCCTTTGTGGGTTTTTAGTTTGCTGCAATCCCATTTATCTATTTTTGTTTTTGTTGTCTGTGCTTTGGGGTCATATAAAAAATCATTGGCAAGATTAATATCAAGAAGGTTTTTCCCTGTTTTCTTCTACTAGTTTTACAATTTCAGGTCTTACATTTAAGCGTTTAATTCATTTTGAGTTGATTTGTGTGTATATGGTGTGAGATAAAGATGCAGTGTTATTCTTCTGCATGTGGATATACACATTTCTTAATACCAATTGTTAATGAGACCATCGTTTCCTCATTGTGTATTATTGGCAACATTGTTGAAAATGAATTGATTGTAAGTTTATTTCTGGACTCTCTATTATGTTCCATTGGTCTATGTATTTGTTTTTGTGCCAGTACCATACCATTTTGGTTACTATAGCTTGGTAGTATATTTTGAAATGAGGTAGTGTGAGGCCTCCAGCTTTGTTCTTTTTGCTCAAGATTGCTTTGGCTATTTGAATCTTTTGTGGGTTCATAAGAATTTTAGTATAGTTTTTTTCTATTTCTGTGAAAAATGTTATTGGAATTTTGATTGAATTTGTAGATCAGTTTGAGTAGTATGGAGATTTTAACAATATTAATTCTTCTCATCCATATACACAGGATATCTTTTCATTTATTTTTGTTTTTTTCAACCTCTTTTATTAATGTCCTATAGTTTTCAATGTACAGATTTTTCACTCTTTGGTTAAGTTTAATCATAAGTATTTTTTGATGTTATTCTAAATGAAATTGTTTCCTTGATTTCCTTTTTGTTTAGCTAGTTGTTAGTGTTTAAAAGTGCAACAGATTTTTTATGTTAATTTTGTATATTGCCAGGTTACTGAATTTGTTTGTTAGTTCTAACAGATTTTTTTTTTTGGCAGTCTTTAGGATTTCCTATATATAAGGTTATTTTATATGCAAACAAAGATAATTTTAATTATTTCCTTCTTATTTGGATGCCTTTTATTTCTTTTTATTGACTAATTGCTCTGTCTAGGACTTCCAGTACTATATCAAATGTAAGTGATGAGAATGGGTATCTTTGTCTTAGTCCTGATCTTAGAGAAAAAGCTTTCAACTTTTTACCATTGAATAGGATATAAGCTCTGGATTTGTCATATATGCCCTTTTTTATGTTGAGGTATATTTCTTCCATACCTAATTTGTTGAGAATTTTTAACACAAAAGGATGTTATAGTTTTTCAAATGCTTTTTCTGCATCTCTTGAGATGATCATATGAATTTTATCTTCCATTCTGTTAATGTGATATAAGATGATCATATGACTTTTATCCTTCATTCAGTTCATGCGTTATGTCACATTGATTGATTTATATATGTTGAAACATCCTTGCATCCCAGGAATAAATCCCACTTGATCAACTTGATCGTGGTGAATGATTCTTTTAATGTGTTATTGAATTCAATTTTTGAGTATTTTGTTCAAGATTTTTTGCATCTACATTCATCAGAGGAATTGGTCTATAACTTTCTTTGCTTATAGTGTTCTTATCTGGCTTTGGTATCAGTATAATGTTGGTCTTGTAAAATGACTTTGGAAATATTCTCTCCTCTTCAGTTTTGTGGAAGAATTTGAGAAGGATTGCTGTTAATTCTTTACATTTTTGGTAGAATCCACCAGTGAAGCCATCAGGTCCTGGACTTTTCTTTGTTGAGAGGTTTTGAATTATTAATTCAATCTCCTTACTCATGATTGGTCTATTCAGGTTTTTTTGTTTTTGTTTTTTTTTTAGACTGGGTCTCAGGATTATTGCTCAGGCTGGAGTGCAGCAGTGCAGTTGTGGCTCACTGAAGCCTTGACGTCCAGGGCTCAGGTGATTCTCCCACCTCAGCCTCCTAAGTAGCTGGGACTACAGGTGTGCAACACTACATCCAGCTTTTTTTAATTTTTTTTATTTTTTTTTTATTTTTAGTAGACACAGGGTTTTTTCGTGCTGCCCAGATTGGTGTCAAACTCCTGAACTCAAGCTATCCACCCACCTCGGCCCCCCAAAGTGCTGGGATTACAGACATGAGCCACCATGCCCAGTCTCTAGTTCTTCTTTGTTGAGTCTTTGTAGGTTGTATGCTTCTAGGAATTTATACATTTCCTCTAGGTAATCCAATTTATTGATATTTATTTGTTCACAGTAGTCCCTTATAATCTTATGTATTTTTGTGGTTTCAATTGGAATGTCTCCTTTTTCGTTTCTGTTACGTAGTTGAGTCTTCTTTCTGTTTTTTGTTTGTTTGTTTGTTTTTTAGTCTGGCTAAAGATGTGTCAGTTTTGCTTATCTTTTCAAGAAACCAGCTCTTAAGTTTTGTTGCTATTTTCTATTGTTTTTTAAAAATCTCTGCTTTATTTTTCTCTGATCTTTATTATTTCCTTCCTTCTGTTGACTTTGGGCTTAGTTTATTCATCTGTTTTTAGTTCCTGATGTATAAAGTTAGGTTGTTTATCTGAGATTATTTTTTTCTTAATGTAGGTGTTTATTGCTATAATGTTTCCTCTTAGAATTGCTCTTGCCGTGTCCCATAAATTTTGGTATGTTGTTTCCATTTTCATTTGTCTTAAGATTTTTTTTCTTATTCTTTTTGATTTCTTCTTTTACCCATTGGTTCTTCAGGAGTGTGTGTTTAATTTTTCACATATTTGCAAATTATCAAATTGTTCCCTGTTACTAATTTCTATTTTCATCAGAAAAGGCACTTGACATGATTTTAATCTTCTTACATTTTCTGAGACTTGTTTTGTGGCTTAACTTGATTTATCCTGAAGAATATTTCATGTGAACTTGAAAAAAATGCATATTCTGTTGCTTTTGGGTGGAATGTCATACTCAAAGGTGAAAAGTTCAAAGCTTTCCTCTAAAGTCAGGAGTAAGACAAGGATGCCAATTTTGTCACTTCTATTCAACATAGTACTAAAAGTCATAGTCCAAGCAACTAGTAGAGAAAAAGAAATAAAGGCATCCACATAAAAAAATTAAAATTATCTTTATTTGCATATAACATGATCTTATACATAAAAAATTGTAAAGACTCCACCAAAAAACTTTTAGAACTAATAAACAAATTTAGTAAATTTGCAGGATACATATGTCTATTAGGTTCATTTCATATGTCATTCAGGTCAGCTGTTTCCTCATTGATTTTCTATCTGTATCATCTCTCTATCGTTAAAAGTGGGGTGTTGAAGTCCCCTACTATTATTATCTTACTGTCTATTTCTCCTTTCAGTTCTGCTAATATTTGCTTTATATGCTTAGGTGATTCAGTGTTGGGTATGTATCTATTTACAATTGTTAAATTCTCCTGATGAACTGACCCCTTTATAATCACTTCTGTGTCTCTTGTGACAATTTTTGATTTAAAGTCTATCTGTATAACATAACTGCTCTTGTTCTCTTTTCGTTACCATTTGCATAGAATCTTGTCTCAGCCCTTTACTTTCAGCCTTTGTGTGTCCTTAGAGCTAAACTGAGTCTCTTATAGGTAGCGTATAGTTGGATCTTATTGTTTTTAAATTCATTCAGCCATTCTATGTCTTTTGATTGGATAATGTAACACATTTATGCTCAAAGTATACTGTTTCCATTTTGTTAATTGTTTTCTTACTATTTTGTAGTTTCTTTGTCCTGTTATTCCTCTCTTGCTGGTCTTCCTTTCTGATTTGATAAATTTTTTGTAATGGTATGCTTTGAGTTGTTTCTCTTTATCTTTTGTGTTTCTACTACAGGCTTTTTCCTTTGTGCTTACCATAAAGGTTACATAAAACATCTTATAGTTATAACAATCTATTTTAAACTCATAACAACTTAATTTCAACTACATATAAAAAATCTACATGTTAACTTTTCCTCCTTCCACATTTTATGTTGTTGAGGTCACAATTTACATCTTTTTATATAGTGTATTCGTTAACAAACTATTGTAGCTATAGTTTTTTTGTTACTTTGTCTTTTAGTTTTTATACTAGACTTAGAAGGGATTTATATACTACCATTACCATATCAGAGTGTTATGAATTTGAGTATATTCTTATCTTTACAGTGAGTATTATACTTTTATATGCTTTCGTGTTGTTTGTTAGAATCCTTTTGTTTCAACTTTAAGAACTCTCTTTAACATTTCTCACAAAGCAGGTCTAGTGTTAACAAACCACATCAGCTTTTGTTTGTCTGAGAAAGTCCTTATCTTTCCTTCATTTCTGAAGGACAACTTTGCTGGGTATTCATTTTTTTTCTTTCACTATTTTAATATATATTATTCCAATTTCTCCTGGATGCAAGGTTTCAGCTGCAAAATCCACTGATGATCTTATGAGGGCTTTCCTTTTATGTGATGAGTAACTTTTCTCTTAGTGCTTTCAAAATTCTTTGTCTTTGGGTTTTGAGAATTTGATTATATAATATGTCTTGGCAAAAATTATTTTATGTTTACTTTATTTAAGGTTCTTTGGGCTTCATGGATCTGTATATTTCTTTCCCTCTTTAGATTTGAAAAGTTTTATACTCATTATAGAAGTTCGTTTCTCTGCTCCTTCTGGAACTTCTATAATGAGTATATTGATTTGCATAATAGTGTACCATAATTTCCATATTATTTCTTCAATTTTTAAGTTTTTTCCTTATTATTTCTCTGAGTACTTTTGAGTGACTTATCATTGAGTTCATTGATTCTACCTTCTGATTGGTTGAGTCTGAAGTTGAAGCTCTACGTGGAATTTTTAAGTTCATCCATTGTGTTCTTCAGCTCCAGAATTTCTATTCTTTTTAATGGTTCCTATATTTTTGTTGAATTTTTAATTTTGTTTATGTATTACTTTTCTGGCTTCATGTAGTTGTCTATCTGTATTCTCTTATAGCTCACTGAAATTTTTTGAGATGATTATTTTGAATTATTTGTTAGGCAGTTCATACATCTCTATTTTTTAAGAGTTGATTACTGGTGCTTAATTTTGTTCCTTTGATAGGGTCATGTTTCTCTGATTATTTGTGGTGCTTATAGCCTCGTACTGGTGCCTGTACATTTGAAGAAGTAGTCATCTTTTTCATTCTTGACAGACCGATTTTGGCAAGGAAAACCCTTCACCAGTCAGCACTTTCAGAGATTCAGGGTACATGTGTGAGCTTGCTGCTGAAGTCCTTGTGCATGTTGGTCTGGTACCTAGGTCCACAGGGTCTGACCTGTTACCTGAGTCTGTGGGGTTGTGCCTATAGAGCTTGGGTCCATGGGTATAGGCCTGGGTTCTGGGTCCATGAAGTCTGGTATGGCACTGGGAACTCTTGAGGTGGGCCTGACGACTGGGTCCATGGGAACAGGCCTGGAAGCTGAGTCTATGTGGGTGGCTCTGGGAGCTTGGGCCATGAGGGCCAGCCTGGCATTGGGGTTTGCCTGGGGCCTGGCTGGGGCTGCAGGGACCAGCCAGGTGCTGAAGTGAGTTTGGATCCTGGGCTGCAGGGGGTGGCCTGGTACTGAGTTGGGCCTGGAGACTGGAGCCATGGATACTGACTTCATGCTAGGGTTCACTGTGGTGGGCCTGGTGCTGAGTCCATGAAGACAGGCCCGGAGCCTGAGTCTATAGTGACCAGTGTGGAGCCTGGGGCAGCCATAAATGGCTTGGTTCTGGGGAAGGCCTGGAGTCTATGTTCATAGGAGCCATGGAGGTTGGAGCCGTTGGGTCTTAGAGACATAGTGGACAGCCTGGAGCTTGGGTTTACAGGGACTGTCCTGTAGCCTATGGCTATAGGAACCTGCCTGGGTGCTGAGTTCACTGAATTGTGCCTGGCATTGGAGTCCATGAAGTCAGGTGTTAACTTTACTGTCCTTCCCCCACATATATAGTATCTCTTTCCATGTTGCACTGCCCAGGTTTGGGGGCAGGGTAGTGCAGATAATATGAAACTTTCTTTTCTATTCTCTTTAATGCACCTTTTCTTATTTCTCTGCTCCACAAAGGTGCTATAACCTCTCATCTGGATTCCTTGTCTCTTATGAAGATATTTTCATTCACAGATGGTTGTTCAAATTGATGTTTCTGTGAAGGAATAAATACTGAAAACTTCTATGTTGCCATTTTGCTCATGTCATTCTCCTCTGTTAACTTAAAAATATTTTTTGCTGCACTTCTTGAATAACACATTGTTGAAAATTATCAGACTCTTGGCTTGGTTGTTGAAGTTCCTCCTTTAGAGCAAGTTCCTCTTATGTTCTCTGTAGATACACTATAGTTGTAAAATGTTTGTAGAGATAATATTTTGTGTGTAGAATTAAGGACAAATTAAACACAAATGTTTAGTGGGACAGTATTAGTAAGAAGATCTATTGCATTAGAAAAGGGAGAAGTATCAAGTTTATTTAGGAGAAATAAAATGAGTTGAGAAAATTTAAGGGAAAATGTACAGTCCAATGAGACCTTGTGGAGAAAAACAAAATAACAAGAAAGACATGGAAGAATGTTTACATTCTTGAAACAACAAGAGTGAAGAAAGCCAAGAGCACAGTTGGAGTTGCACCAGATCAAGCAGAAGTTCCGCTGGAGCCTGAACTGAGAATGTGCCATTCCTAGTTACCTTGATAACAGCCCCACTTTCTGTTAATAATACTCTAATGAGAAAAATCTTGCAAAAATAGTCAGAAAAGGCAGAGTCAAATATGGTTCAATGTGTTCCACCTTAGTAGAAAGTCTCAGGAGGAGTTTAGGGAGGATGGTGCTGCAGGCAATGGATGAGATAATGATGAGAAAATTTTCAGCTCTGTATAAAAAGGCAAGTGAAATACATGCTTGTGAATTTCTGGGTGCTTTGCCATGTTGTATTTCCCGATAAATTTTATCCCAGTTAATATGAAGAATAAACTCTGATTATTATGGTTATCACTTGCTGGGTGTCTATTATTTTTCAGAAACTGTTTCAGGAACTTTATATAAATCATTTAATTACACATTTCCAAACTGCAAATGAATTAGTTATTATTATGATCATTTTATAGATGAAGAAAATGAGACTCAGAGCAATTAATAAGTTGCCCAAAGTCAGATAGCAAGTAAGTACCAGAAATAAAATCCAGATTAATCTAATTCCCATACCCTTGCTCTTTCAATTATGTTTCAGAGTTGATCACAAAAAGAACCACACTGTGTGCTTAGGATGATTTACTACCTACTAAATTTAACCATGGGGCAATCTAATAAACTGGGTAGAATATATGGTTAAGATAAAATTTGAGAAGAAAAGATTAAATGAAAATAGTTGGTACATACCAATGGTCAGAATATTCTGTCAGTATTCTAGAAATTTATATAAGAATAAACTGTATGCTGACAAAATTTTATTATATTAAAAAATTCACATTCTTCATACACAAGTCTTGTAAATAGCTGCTGTTAAAGAAAGGATATTTACCTAGAAAAATCTGGGGTGGTCAACCAGTATATAACCATTCCTGGGGTGAAATGTCCCTTTCATCTTAGGCCTCTGGCCAATTTATCCAAGGAGTAGATACCTGACTTCAAAATATTCTCTTTTATAGGCAATTACAACCTGCAAGGGAATATACAGAGGTCTCAGTGTAGTAGAGTTGAGTTATATTAACAGCGATTCTTTGGAGAGAATAAAACCACCTTACACTACCATGCTCAATGGCGAAGATTAACAGCAACATTATATAAGTTGAAACACTGAGGGCCTAGACCAGTTAGGAATGCATTATTGGGTAACTTCACTGGGCAAATAATTCTGAGTAGCTGAGATGCTGGCTAATGGTAAGAATAACGTGGAAGTCATAAATACTAGCTATAACCTTGCTATAGTCTGAATGTTTGTGTGCTCCCAAATTCATATGCTGAAACCGAATCACAAATATCATGGTCTTAGGAGGTGGGGCCTTTGGGGAGTGCTTAGGTCATACAGTCAGGGCCCTCAAGAGTAGGATTAATGCTCTTATAAAAAAGACCCCAGATAGTTAACTGTTTCCTTCCACCACATGAGGACAGTGAGAAAGTACAATCTATGAACCAGAAAGCAGATCCTCTCCAGGCACTGAATCTGCTGGCACCATGAGCTTTTACTTCCCAGTCTTCAGAACCATGAGAAATAAATTTCTATTGTTTATAAGCTATTGAGTTTATAGCGTTTTGTTGTAGCAACCTGAATGGACTACAATAAACCTCATGACCAGTTTCAGCAGCAAATACAAAAATATACACTTGTATTTCTTTGCACACTAAACCTATACTAGGTCTATAGTTATGTTAGTATTGATTCCCTAACTTTTCTCCCCTTCATAGGCTGTGTAGTTACAGAATGCCCAAATGAAATTATTACAAATCTATAATACAGATGGATATCACCCAGGGAGTCTGATTTCAAAAAAATGTGGTATCATGACATTGTACCTTGTTTATTAGCTGGGCATGAATTTAGGTCATTTACTATTTTAGAAGAAGATGAGAGTGTTAGTTATTATATATGGATTAATTACTTTTAGTTGAATTGAGGCATTTATGGATATATGGATAAAATATATATGTATTGGGTAAAGAGAGGTGAAAGAGAGAGAAGAGAGAGAAAGAGAGAGAGAGTGTGTGTGTGTGTGTGTATGTTTGTGTGTGTGTACACAACCATGGCAGCCAACAGATGGAATGTAGGAGACACAAACTGCGGCGGTTGCTCAGCTCCGTGTAGTTTCCCCAAGTATAAGCCTACATATTCTACTCTGTCCCCTGGACATAGCTATATGTTCTCAAGATAGAGATATCTGACCCAAGTTGTTTCAGTTAGATTAACTCTTCTAATAATTAGAAAACCTGAATTGAGGTACATAGAAACAGAGAGTGTTTGAGTTGCATGAAGCTAGGCAATGCTATAGAAAGCATGTTTCCATTCCACAGCTTCTGGAGGTCTTGGAACTTCTGGGTTTCCGTTCTTCCCATAGTTTAATTTTTCAGTCCTTCCTTTATTCCTTTATTCCATGCTATTCTCCATAATCTTTGTAATACATGCTTTGCTTCAGTTTTATAAGAATGGGA
Source organism: Macaca mulatta (assembly GCF_049350105.2). Taxonomy (NCBI): domain Eukaryota; kingdom Metazoa; phylum Chordata; class Mammalia; order Primates; family Cercopithecidae; genus Macaca; species Macaca mulatta. The sequence goes on from NC_133412.1 coordinate 81,528,355, forward strand.
AAAAATAAGGCATATAATCTAATTTTAAAATTAAGTAGAACAGAGATGACTAATAAAAATGCATATATTTGTTTAGGGGCTGTGCTCATATATCACAGAAATAAGAGGGAGATATACTATGGTTATATTTCAGATGCAACTAATCTGATATCAGCCTTCTGAAATTGATTCTTTCTTTATCTTCCACATCACTCATGAACTTCCTTCTCTGAAACACCAGTTATTTAACTTGATTCTTCTTTATATAATTAAATATTGATTTTGGCTATCACTAAAAGAAAAATATAATAGAAAGTGCTACACAAATAGGGAATTCATTTTTTTTTAATGGGACAAGAGATACAGAGGTAGCTCTCGGGAGACAGCTCACTGATACCATTGAAACCCAAGCATTTTCTTTCTTTCTTCTTCAGTGTCCCAAGCATGTGGGCTTTCTTTCTCCTGGTTGTAAAATGGTTGTTGGAATTCTAGGCATCAAGCCAGCATGACAGACAGAAGAATAAAACAGAAGGGGTGGCACCAACAGCTTTCTGTGGATGTCACAATGACTATAACTGTTGTACGGTCACCTCTGGCTATAAGGAAGGCTGGAAAATCAATTTTTTTGTGAAGTAGAAAAAACAAGAAGCAATAGGGTTGACATAGGTGCTGAGTGAATCAACTAACAGTATCTTCCATAGCTTCTAGAATAATCAATCTTAATGAATTTTCTTAGGTATGATGATATTTAGAAATAGAAGTTAAAGAAAGCTCCTTAGTACAGTTTGCTGGTTTCCTGGACAGAAGTACAACTTTATGCTGAAGTCTACGTTCACTCATATCTGTTGCTGATAGACTTAGTTCCTAAATCTGCATCACTTATCCACTCAGCATGTGTGTGCATGTGCCTGTGTGTGTATTCCATCTTTCATTTTTATTTTTTAAATTGAGACAGAGTCTCACTCTGTCGCCTAGGCTGGAGTGCAGTGGTGCGATCTCAGCTCACTGCAACCTCTGCCTCCTGGGTTCAAGCGATTCTCCCACCTCAACCTCCTGAGTAGCTGGGACTACAGGTGTGTACCGACAAGCCCTGCTAATTTTTCTATTTTAGATGGGATTTCCCCATGTTGGCCAGGCTGGTCTCAAACAACTGTCCTCAGGTGATCTGCCTGCCTTGGCCTCCCAAACTGCTGGGACTACAGGCATGAGCCACTGTGGCCTGGCCCTGTAATTCCATGTTTTTAATGAGCAAAATATGTACATCAAAAAGAATCCAGATATACAAAAGTTTTTCTCTTATCCTTGTTCCTTACTCATTCATTAACCTGTCTTAATGCCATCAGTGTTTTCAACTTACTGGGTATTCTTCCAGAGAGAGCTTATATATTCATATGAATTGCACAATCCTCTCTTAAAACCACTAGTTCCATCTTTGCACATTTCACAAGCAAGTGACTATGCCAATGTCTTCACCAAGGGAAGAAAAAGGGGGAAACCAATCTTCATTCAACTATTATGTGCCAGCTGCCTCAATACATCCTATCTCATTTAATCTTCATAATGCCTCGCTGAAGTTGATACCTGCATGTTCAGCATGGTAATCTGAGGGTCAGAATATGTCTCAGTCCATTCACATTGCTGTAAAAAAAAGTCTTAGATCAAGTAACTTATGAAGAGTAGAGACCTATTTTTCACAGCCCTGGAGGCTAGGAAGTCCAAGATCAAGGGACTAGCAGATTTGGTGTCTGGTGAAGGCTGGCTCTCTGCTTCACAGATTGTACCTCTTGCTGTATTCTCACAAGGTGAAAGGATGGAAAGAGCAAACTCAGTCCCTCAAGCCCTTTCATAAGGGCACTAATCCTATCTATGAGGGTGGAACCCTTACAGACCAATCACTTCCCAAAGGTCCCATATCTTAATACCACCATCTTGAGGTTTAAGTTCTACCATGAGTTTTGGAGGGACACAAACATTCAAACCATAGCAGGGTAGTTAGATGACACATATTAGGCCAAAGAGCTAATCAAGGTTTGAAAGTGGAATTTAAATCTATGTGCTTTGGTTTGCCTGTCTCTGAAACATCTATTTTTTTTTTTAAAAAGAAAATGATGTTTATTTGGAAATAGAACATTGCAATGGGAATACACATGCCATTGTAAACTATGTGTGTATTCGGGGAGGTAAAAGAAGACACAGGTGTTTTTGTTTGTTTGTTAGTTTTTTGAGACAGAGTCTGTTTCGCACTGTTGCCTGGGCTGGTGTGCAGTGGTGCAATCTCAGCTCACTGCTACCTCCGCCTCCCAGGTTCAAGCAGTTCTCCTGCCTCAGCCTCCCAAGTAGCTAGGATTACAGGCACCCACCACCATGCCTGGCTAATTTTGTGTGTGTGTGTGTGTGTGTGTGTGTGTGTGTGTGTGTGTATTTTTAGTAGAGATGGGGTTTCACTATGTTGGCCAGGTTGGTCTCAAACTCCTGACCTCGTTATCCACCCACCTTGGCCTCCCAAAGTGCTAGGATTACAAGAAGACACACGTTTTTTAAAGGAAAAAAATGAGGAAGATTACATAGTTGTTTTAAAAGAAATAGCCTTGGCTACAGAGATGAGTAGCAAGGGTTATGGCAATCTGAAGTTGAACAGGCGGTTACTGGGCAGATAAAGCATCTGTTGAGTTCTATTCATGTGTATCTGAGCCCTTCATGCAGCAGGTTTCTGCTGGATGATTGGCTCTTTCTGCCACAGTGAACTACTACACAGGTCTTCCTCCTCTGCTGCTCTGTCTTCTAGCTGATTCTTTAACAAAGTATGCTCAAGGTTGTGAAAGCTTGGCCTCTTTCCTTGTGGCACTTAGAGCAATGATTTGAAGTGAGTTGATTGTCAATAAATGTCCATTAATTAAATTACTTGGCACTCCCCCTGACCTCAGCCTAGAGCCCTTGCTATTGCTTCTTCCGCTCCTAACACTCCTGCAGCTTTGCTCAATTGCTTTTCTTTTAGGATTTATCCTTTTACCATACTTATCTCTCTAGAGACTTGTTTCTTGATGTGTGGACCGTGGACCAACAGCATCAACATCACCTAGGAGCTTATTAGAAATACAGATTCTCAGGCCCCACCCTAGACCTACCAGACCAGAATCTATTTTCACAACATCATCTGGTGGTTACTATGCATACTAATGTTTGAAAAACACTGTTCTAGATATGCCTACAGGTCAAGTGTAGTCAGCTACCTGTGGTCACATTTGAAATGGTTTTATGAGTACCTATACAATATACATAATATATCGTATGCTCCTGAAAAACCTAGGAAACTTACTATATGTTCGTTAAGAACAAATTTGCTGACCTCTGCTGTAGAATCTATGCGTTACTGTACTCGCATTTGGGGTGGATATTTAATCTTGCTTTTACTCATGTACCATGGGCATGGAGTTGAGTGCTGATTCTGCCACGCTTCTTCTTCTGTGCACTTACGGTGTTTTGTACATTCACATTCATGACTTCACATTATGATTTACATTTTGTTTGTATGTTTACAGGTATGGCTCTGTACTAGGCAGAAAGCTCCTTGAAGACAGATGAGGCCGGGCTCCCTAGAAGCAGAGCCTGGAACTCACTTGAGTGAGTCATTGAAGAAGTGCTCTCAGGGAGAACCTGGAAGGAAAGGAGGAAAGCAGGACAGGCTAGAGCAAGAAGCTAAGCAAAGATGTTGCGGCTGCACTGGAGTCTAACTTCACTGTGATTTTTGGGAGGTACTCTGAAATGTAAATAACACTGTAGACTTACCCCACCTTGAGGCAAGGGGCTGAGCTTTTTGTACCACATCATTGTCCTGGGCTGGCCGTGGAGGAAGGCATGACCTCACAGGCTTTTCTGGATGAGGCTGCTTCCCTTGGCTGAACCCACCTGTGAGCCTTTGGCAGCCTCTATTCAAGCAGCTGGGGTGGGGGAGAGTGAGTTCCGTTGTGGCTTTTTATTTTAATCTCTGTATCCGTGGTTTCTAGTACAGTTTCTGGCACTCAGTAAGCATGCAATAAATCTTTGCTACATGGGTGAGTCTCTTCCTAATATAATACTTACTCACTTGTCAATTAAAATAGACAGTACCCATTGTCTTTGTTTATGTTCACGCAATTGATAAAGCAAATATTCTTCTGACTAGTTAAACAAGACTAAATGAGATCATCCAGATGAAGGTAACTAGCAAACTGGCTGACATATAATAGGCAACAATAAATGTTAATTTCCCCTTAAGATTAAATAGGCTATATATATTTTATTAGGAAGAATGTTTCCTGTTTATGGCTTATAACAAATTTTAATGAATCAAGAGAGATTTCTGCTCTTATTATCTGTGTAATCTCTGCTTGAGGTAGAGACCTCTACTTGAGTAGACCTCTATTTCTACCTCAGCTGTGAAGAGGTATAATGATGGTATAATCTGAGATGTCATACTAACAGTGATATTAGAGAGTGAAGGAAGTATCAGAGAAAAATATGGTTAGCTGTTAAAATCATCTACAAAAAAAAAAAATAATGATTGCTGCCAGGTATTCAGTGCCTAATTATAGGACAGGCACTGTCCTAGGAGCTTTATGTGCTTTATTATCAGTCCCCCAAACAACCCTATAAGGTGGGTGCTATAATAGGTTGGTACACAATAGATAGACAAAGTATGTAATTAGGATATTAGCAAAACAAGGACACCAATATGTATATATTTTTTGATGTTTTAAAAATAGCATTAAAATAGTCATTCTGTTAAAAATCAGAATTTTATGGATTTTTTACATTTATTATTTTTTAAAATTTGAATTACATAAGGGATTACTACCACCTTTCTAGTGCGGATGAGTTCTATAAGTTTTAATTTCATACCCTTTTACCCCTGTGTATTAATTAACCCATTTTCAGAACTGAGGAACCTGCAACTCAGAAAGGTTAGATAGCCACTGGCTCCATCAAGAGTCAGGAAGCTGGTGACAAAGAAATTGGAGGGCTGGAGAGTAAAAGCAGGAGAAGGTGATACTCAGAGGAGAAGGACACTGGAGAAGTCAGTCCTGAATCCACCAATGAGGTACCGCTGCAACTATGTTTGGAATTGGCTCAGGCTGGCAGATTCCAGAATGACCCAGATGAAACCGCTTTAGCAATCTCCAGCAACTGCCATTCTGTCAGAGTCAGAAGCAGAAATCTCTTTTTCCAGTCTTCTTATCTCTTGCCAGTGCCTCCTGTTGATAGAATCGACCAGGAAGTAAACAGGCGAGGGAGTCTCAGAAATGGAGTTTGCACATACCTAGCCTAGTAGAGGAGAATAGAGAAGTTGCGTATGGGTTAGAGAGATGACATGCAAATAACCAGGAGACCTATACAGCTGGAATGTGGTATGGCCAGGCTATTTCTCTGTAGAATGCATATATTTTACAACAAAGCTGTACTAGTGAGCTAATCTACGCACTTCACTTGAAAATTCATGTTTGAGTTAATTTAATTTACTTTACTTGAAATTGCATGTTTCTTAGGATTGAAAACTAGTTCATTTGTCCTCTGGTTTTGGCTTTTTATTCAGCTTTGAATATGATCTTTCAAAACAGAGAAGAAATTTTCTCATATTGGTGACTTTATTAATATTGGCATTGGTGCCCGTGGGTTGAAATCTCAGCATTTTGGAACCCTGCTGGGACGTTCTGCTTCTACTCATTATGACATTTTCTCATCCCCCAGAGATAGCAGGTTTGAAACTGAAATAGAAATTTATATTCCTACTTGCAATATACAAGTTATTTGGTAGCAATTCTTAAAGTGTGTCTAGAGCCAAATGGCATTGAATTTTTCCGTTACTGATACCCTTTTAATCATGATAATTTATGGAACACCACTGAATTAGGTAGTGGGGATGCTAGATTAGACAAGATAAAATTCCTGTTAATGGGAAGCTCATACCACAATATTTTACCCAAGCTGAGATAGTTTCTATTAGTTCCCTAGCAAGCACTTTTTTTTTTCATAGAGAAAAATGTAAACTTAGGTTGCACAGTTTCTTTTCTTTTTAAAGATACCTATTCTCCATTTTAATCTAAGGAATTCAATAGAGAGGAGGGACATTAAAGAGGGTAAATTTTGTATCCTACTATATTCCTGCAATGCTCACTAGTTTAGCTGGATAGTCCTGTTTCATAACATTGGTCCTCTATTTCTTGCTGGAGTAATAATGGCTGAGAAGTAACTGTTGTCTAATAAAGAAGGACGTACAGGAATACTGTGACCTGGCCTCATTTTGTTTTTGCTGGCACACAAAGATTATGGGTGTGACAAGCAGCAAATTATAAGGGAGAGTGATTCCATAGCTCCAGATCATAGAATATTCTCCAGCAAGAAAGTATTGGACATGACCAACTGTGAGGCACTTTTCTCTATTTTACATCCTTATTTAAAAAATAATGCTACTCATTACCTACGAAATCAATCAAGAATCCATGGCATGACATTTAAGGCCATTAAACAAAATTCCTGTTAATGGGAAGCTCATACCCTAATATTTTACCCAAGCTGAGATCACTTCTATTAGTTCCCTAGCAAGCCAGGTTCTTCCTCCAATCTTGTCTACCATTAACAACCGATTCCTATGACCAAGTTCCAGCTTCGAGCTGTTTGTTAAGCAAAACAATCCTTTTTAATAAAAACAAAACCTTATACAGAACTTCAAAATATAACAGACAAATGCAAAATTGGTCTGGTTAAGAATGGTGGAGGATTCAGAACTCGAATGCCTTGTCTTCTTTGTGCTTTGGCCACACAGGCACTTATTCCAAATTCCAGACTGTTCTGACTAGTCTCAGTGTTTCATTTTTGTCTACTTCTTTGACTTTGTCTATGGATTTTTATTGTTGTTTTTGCTTGGAATGATCTTCTCTAGCATCTTGTGTGCAAATCCATCTCCAATCTAAATTCTTTGTCTTCCATGAAACTCTTCATAATTTGCTCCACTTGAAGCCAAGCTAGACCTCCTCTGTGTTTCCAGTGGTAGTATTCAGGGAAGGTTGTTGTACTGTATTGTGAACCATCTTGAAGTCAGGGACTTCCTGTCTATCTCTGTACCATCATGTTTTGGACTATTAGGTACACAACGATTTTACCACTTTTTCAAAGAGAACAACATTTACCCTGATATAGGTTTTTGGTGGTTTTCTCTGGATACAGGTGAAGATTTTCCAAATTTATTTCCATATTTCTACCACATGGTGTTATTTTTATTTTCCCTTGAGGCTCCACTCAAATGCTACATCACAAATAAAATATTTCTTGAATCTTCCCAGATGAAAGTAATGTCAACTTCCACTGAATGCTCTAAAACCCACTTTCTGTCCCTCTCTGCATTTTCTAGCTTCTGTTATACAGCCATATACATGTCTTATATTCCACCCAATATTGCAAGTTACTTAAGAAAAGGTCTATGTTAAAGAACTATAAGAGTATCTAATCTACAGTGAAATCAAACATGGCTTCAAACCCAGGTTTCAAATCTGGGTGACCCTGAGCAAAAGACTTGACCTCTCTTTGAATCTCAGTCTTCTCACTGTGAAATGAGGCTAACAATGTCTCCTTCAGAGATTTTTTTGGTGAAGATTAAATTCAACAAGATTAAAGTATCTTACAAACCTTGAGCATTCAAAATATAAATTCCATCTCCCAGATTAATTTTGAGACTTTACTGGAAACTAGTATCGTCCCTTGTATGAAGTGTATGCTAATTAATGTTTATTTGCATGTTGAATTAGGCCAGAGAAATTACTATTCTAGTATATATTAATGAAAGTTACGTGGAAAAAAATTGTTCTGCTGATAAGAAGTTTGGGAAGTGTTGAATTTTATCTGAATAATTTTTTTAAAGGAATTAAGCATTTGTTTAGTTTTCTAAAGTGAATTATTTGACTCTTTCCTCACAGAGAATCTCACAGGGCAAGTGCTCTTTGCAACAGAGGTTGGGTAATACACAAACAAGGTACTGGTCCTAAAGGAAGTGGAAGGATAGCTTGTGTCTAGGCTGGCAGGCTGTACAGACTCCAAAGGTTGGTATTACCAAGGTAGATTCACCAAGGCCCACAGTCTAATCTTATAGGCTCTTAAAGTTGGCTTGTCTTCCAAATGTGGTTTGGAAGCCCACAGAGTGCCCTTGTATAATAGCATTCATCCCAATCATGTTAAAGAAGTTACTGTACATAGATGGCTTAGAAGAGTGCCTGGCACTGAAGATTTACATACACTTTTAACGTGCACATTTTGTTCTCTCATTCACTAGATTGTGCATTTTCTTTACTTTTTTTGTGCATTAGGAAATAGAAATTCAATTCAATTCAACATACAAATAAAATTAATTGAGCGTATACTTCATACAAGGAACTGTACTAGGTTCTAGGGAAGTCTCAACATTAATCTGGGGAATGGGAAATTGAGTTTCAATTTCCTAATATGGGTTCCTCTCGTGGACTGACTCACATTAACCAAGCTTAGAGACTGATAAATAAACATCAATGTGAATTTGTTAATTTGCCATGAGCACTCTTATTTCCAGTAGAATACACAGATGAACTGGCCTGATTACATAATTTCTCCACCCATCTCCACGATGGGCTGATGCACAGAAAAGTCAAATTATAATTAGAAGACTTTGTGATAAGTCTGAATTAGGAAAAGTAGAAAATTACTTAATTGATTTTAAGAGGTGTCCCTCAGCTAAGCCCTCCATCCTTTCTTCCTTTCTTCTCTTTTCCTCATCTATCCATCCAACAAATACTTCTGGAAAACCAGCTAGATGAGGCAGTTATAGCAGAGAGATCTGGGAAAGACTACCTATTTTTCAAATGACAAATGATCTGTTTGCTAGCCACGTGACCTCAGGGAAGTTATTTAACGTCTTAATGTTGCAGAATTCTCTTGTGTAATAGCACTCGTCTCAACCAGGTTAAAGAAGTTACTGTCTTTATAGCAGCATGATTTATAATCCTTTGGGTATATACCCAGTAATGGGATGGCTGGGTCATATGGTACATCTAGTTCTAGATCCTTGAGGAATCGCCATACTGTTTTCCATAATGGTTGAACTAGTTTACAATCCCACCAACAGTGTAAAAGTGTTCCTATTTCTCCACACATATGTTTATTGCGGCACTATTCACAATAGCAAAGACTTGGAATCAACCCAAATGTCCATCAGTGACAGACTGGATTAAGAAAATGTGGCACATATACACCATGGAATACTATGCAGCCATAAAAAAGGATGAGTTTGTGTCCTTTGTAGGGACATGGATGCAGCTGGAAACCATCATTCTTAGCAAACTATCACAAGAACAGAAAACCAAACACCGCATGTTCTCACTCATAGGTGGGAACTGAACAATGAGATCACTTGGACTCGGGAAGGGGAACATCACACACCGGGGCCTATCATAGGGAGGGGGGAGGGGGGAGGGATTGCATTGGGAGTCATACCTGATGTAAATGACGAGTTGATGGGTGCTGACGAGTTGATGGGTGCAGCACAGCAACATGACACAAGTATACATATGTAACAAACCTGCACGTTATGCACATGTACCCTAGAACTTAAAGTATAATAATAATAATGATAATAAATAAATAAATAAATAAGAAGTTACTGTATGTAGATGGCTTAGAAGAGTGCCTGGCACTGATGATTTACATATCTCTTTAACACACTACTTTCATCTTCTCATTCACTAGGTTGTGCATTTTTCTTACTTTTTTAATGCATTGCAAAGTTGAGTTTCAAAATGATTAATTACTTTGCCCTAGGTCATATGGGGTTAGTAAGTGGCTGAGCTTGAACAGGACCAAAAAGTAAATACACTGTTTATTTTAGAAAATCATGGATTTTGGCACTCTAGGGGAAAAAAAAATAAAACATAATAGTTATGCAGACTCTCATTTCTCTTTAAAAAATTCTAAGCCTTAAGAGATACAGAGTGGACCCTAGTTTCTTTCTATATCATCAACTTCTGATTGATTTTGTCATTTTCCGTATTTATCTCCTGTAATTTGGAATTTCCTCAAATGATACCCTAACAAATTAGATCAATTTTCTTCTGAAATATGTTTTTAAAAGACATTACAGTCATCCCAGACTCAGTTCTTAGTTATGAAATAGTGTATTTGGCAGTTTCCATTGCTTCTGGTTGTGATCAGATTGAATTTCAGACAGTCATCTTTAAGCTATGCCCTAATTAAGATGAATAGATACTGTCAGATGGCCTGTTTAATCAGTTTCCCATCTGGCATAATTGTGTTTATGGGTAGGACCTGCTTTTGCTTGGTTTGGGCAATAGCTAAAACCAACAGAACAAGGCAATCACATCTCCTAAGTTAAGACCAGGGCTCACTCTTTATCTTTAATCTTAGCTGGGCAATCACATTTTCAAACCTGCAGAATATGCTTAGTGTGTACTTGCACTGCAGGGTCCCATTAGGCTCATGGCATCCGTCTATCCATCTATTCATGCTTACTTTCATTCATTCCATTCCAGTAATTACCCCCTGAACACCTCAGGTGTGCTAGGCTCTCTATGTCCCAGATCAAACTATCATGAAAAAGAGATCATTCCTGATCTCAAGAAGCTCTTGGTGTAATGGAAAAAGTCTCAAAAGCATATGGATCTTAAACATGAAACCTAATGCTATTTATTTATTATTTTAAAATTTGTATTTTTAATTTTTGTGGGTACATAGTAAGTGTATGTATTTCAGGGGTACATGAGATATTTTGATACAGGCATACAATGTGTAATAATCACATAAGGGTAAACGGGGTATTCATCACCTCAAGCATTTATCCTTTCTTTGTGTTACAAACAATCCAATTATACAATTTTAGTTATTTCAAAATATACAAAAAATTATTGCTGACTGTAGTCACCAGTTGTGTTACAAAATACTGTATCTTCTTCACTATAGCTAATTATATTTGTGTACACATTAAATATCTCCACTTCCCCCAACCCCACAACACTTTCTAGCATCTAGTTACCATCATTCTACTCTCTATCTCCATGAGTTCAATTGTTTTAATTTCTAGCTTCCACAAATAATTTAGAAAAGGCAAAGTATGTCTGTCCCTAGCTTATTTCACTTAACACAGTGACCTCCCCTCCAGTTCCCTCTACGTTATTGTAAATGACAGGCTCACATTTTTTTTATGGCTGAATACTACTCCGTTTTGTGTATGTACCACACTTTCTTTATTCATTCACCTGTTGATGGACACTTAAGTTACTTCCAAATCTTGCTTATTGTTAATATCTGCTGCAATAAACACGGGAGTGCAGATATATCTTCAATATACTGATTTCCTTTCTTTTGGGTATATACCTAGCAGTGGATCGCTGGATCATATGGTAGATCTATTTTTAGTTTTTTGAGGAGCTCCCAAACTGTTCTCTATAGTGGTTGTACTAGTTTACATTCCCACTGACAGTGTATGCCGGTTCCCTTTTCTCCCCATCCTCACCAGCATTTACTGCTTGTCTTTTGGATAAAAGTCATTTTAACTGGGGTGAGATGGTATCTCATTGTAGTTTTGATTTGCATTTCTATGATAGTCAGTGATGTTGAGAACCTTTTGATATGACTGCTTGCCATTTGCATGTCTTTTCTTGAGATATGGCTATTCAGATTTTTTGCCCATTTTAAAATTGGATTATTAGATTTTTTTCCTATTGAGTTGTTTGAGCTCCTTATATATACTGGTTATTAATTTTTGTCAGATGGAGAGTTTGTGAGTATTTTCTCCCATCTGTCAGTTGTCTCTTCACTTTGTCGACTGTATCCTTTGCTGTGCCAAGCTTTTTAAATTTGATATGATCCCATTTGTTCATTTCTGCTTTGGTTACCTGTGCTTGTGAGGTATTACTCAAGAAATCTTTGCCTAGTCCAATGTCCTAGAGAGTTTTCCCAATGTTTTCTTGTAGTAGACTCATAGATTGAGGTCTTAGATTTAAGTCTTTAATCCATTTTGATTTGATTTTTGTATGTGGCAAGAGATAGGGATCTAGCTTCATTCTTCTGCATATGGAGATCCAGTTTCGCCAGCATCATTTATTGAAGAGACTGTCTTTTCCCAATATGTGTTCTTGGTACCTTTGTCAAAAATGAGTTCACCGTAAATGTATGTATATTTTTCTGGGTTCTCTATTCTATTCCATTGGTCTATGTGTCTGTTTTTATGCCAGTACCATGCTATTTTGGTTTCTACAGCTCTGTAGTATAATTTGAAGTCAGGTAATGTGATTCCTCATTGTATTCTTTTTCTTTTCTTTCTTTCTTTTCTTTTATTATTATTATTATTATTATTATTTTTAATTAATTAATTTATTTTTTTTGAGACGGAGTCTTGCTCTGTCGCCTGGGCTGGAGTGCAGTGGCCGGATCTCAGCTCACTGCAAGCTCCGCCTCCCAGGTTTACGCCATTCTCCTGCCTCAGCCTCCCTTGTAGCTGGGACTACAGGCGCCGACCACCTCGCCTGGCTAGTTTTTTTTTTTTTTGTATTTTTTAGTAGAGACGGGGTTTCACCGTGTTAGCCAGGATGGTCTCGATCTCCTGACCTCGTGATCCGCCCGTCTAGGCCTCCCAAAGTGCTGGGATTACAGGATTGAGCCACCGCGCCCGGCCATTTTTTATTATTTTTTAATGGAGTCTTGCTCTATCGACCAGACTAGAGTACAGTGGCACAATCTCGGCTCATTGCAACCTCTACCTTCCCGGTTCAAGTGATTCTCATGCCTCAGCCTCCTGAGTAGGTGGGATTACAGGCACCTGCCACAATGCCCAGCTTATTTTTTTTTTTTTTTGTATTTTTAGTAGGGACAGGGTTTCACCATGTTGTCCAGGCTGGTCTGAAACTCCTGACCTCAAGTGATCCTCCTACCTCTACCTCCCAAAGTGCTGAGATTATAGGCATGAGCCACCACCCCCAGCCTCCTCGTTGTATTCTTTTTGCTCAGGATAGCTTTGGTTATTCTGGGTCTTTTGTGGTTCCATATAAATGTTAAGTTTTTTTTCTATTTATGTTAAGAATGTATTTTGAAAGGGACTGCATTGAATCTGTAGATTGCTTTGGGTAGTATAGACATTTTAACAATATTGATTCTTCTAATCCATGAATATAATTTTTTTTTCCATTTTTTGTGTTCTTTTCAATTTCCTTCATAAATATTTTACAATTTTCCTGGTAGAGATCTTTCACTTTATTTAATTTTATTCATAGCTACTTGAGATTACTTTCTTGATTTCTTTTTCATATTATTTACTGCTGGCATATAAAAATGGTATTGATTTTTTAGTGTGTTAATTTTGTGTCCTACAACTTTACTGAATTTGTTTGTCAGATCTAATAGTTATTTGATAGAGTCTTTAGGTTTTCCCAAATATAAGATTGTATCTTCTGCAAACAAGGATAATTTGACTTCTTCCTTTCCTATTTGGATGCCTTTTATTTCTTTTTCTTGTGTAATTACTGTATCCAGGGCTTCCAGTGCTATGTTGAATAACAACAGTGACAGTGAGCATCCTTGTCTTGTTCCAAATCTTAGAGAAAAGGCATTCAGTTTTTCCCCCATTCAGTATGATACTGGCTGTGGGTCTGTCATGTTGACTTTTATTCTGTTGAGGTATGTTCCTTCTGTATGCAGTTTTTGTGAGTTTTTATCATGAAGTGATGTTGAATTTTATCAAATGCTTTTTCAGCATCAATTGAAATGATCATAAGTTTTTTATCCTTCATTCTATTGATATGCTATATCACACTGATTGATTTGCATATGTTGAAATATTCTTGCATCCCGGGGATAAATCCTACTTGGTCATGATGAATGATCTTTCTAATGTGTTTTTGAATTTGATTCGCTAGTATTTCATTCATGATTTTTGCATCAATGTTCACTGGGATATTGGCCTGTTCTTTTCTTTTTTTGATGTGTCTTTGTTTTTGGTATCAGGGTCATACTGGCCTCATAGAATGAATTTAGAAGTATTCTCTCCTCCTCTATTTTTCAGAATAGTATGAGTAGGAGTGGTATTAGTTCTTTTTTAAATGTTTGGTAAAATTCAGCAATGAAGCCTTCAGGTCCTGGGCTTTTCTTCGCTGAGATAATTTTTATTATGGCTTTGATTTCATAACTTGTTATTAGTCTGTTCAGGTTTTGGATTTCTTCATGGTTCAATCTTGGTAGGTTATATGTGTCCGGGAATTTATTCATTTCTTCTAGGTTCTCCAATTTACTGGCATGTAATTGCTCATACAGGCCTCTAAAAATCCTTTGAATTTTTGTCATATTGATTGTAATGTCTCCTTTTTAATCTCTCATTTTATTTATTTGGGTCTTCTATTTTCTTAGTATGGTTAAAGGTTTGTCAGATTTGTTTCTCTTTTCAAAAAAATCAACTTTTTGTTTCATTAATCTTTTGTGTGGTTTTCTTCATTTCAATTTCGTTTATTTCTGCTTTGTATTTATAATCTCTCTTCTTGTACTAATTTTGGGCTTGATTTGCTCTTGCTTTTCTAGTTCTTTAAGATGCATAGTTAGGTTTTATATTTGAAAATTTTCTAATTTTTTGATGTAGGTGCTTATAGCTATAAACTTTCCTCTTAGTAAAGTATACAGCTTGTGCTATACCCTGTAGACTCTGGTATGTTTTGTTTCCATTATGGTCTGTTTCAAGAAAATTTTAAAATGTCCTTCTTAATTTCCATGTTCTCAGTGTTCATTCAGGAGCATATGAATTTCCATGTGTTTGTATAGTTTCCAAAATTCCTGTTGTTATTGATTTCTAGTTTTATTCCACTGTGGTTAAAGAAGACACTTGATATAATTTCATTTTTTTATTTTTAAAAAACATATTTTGTGGCCTAACATATCTTCTATCCTCAAGAATAATCTATGTGCTGAGAAGAAGAATTTATATTCTGAAGCCATTGGATAAAATGTTTGCTAAATATCTATTAGGTCCATTTGATCTGATCTATAGTGTAGATTAAGTTTGATGTTTTTTTGGTTCATTTTCTGTCTGGATGATCTAACCAGTGCTGAAAATGAGTTGTTGAAGTCTCCACCTGTTATTGTATTGGGGTATATATCTTTCTTTAGCTCTAGTAATATTTGCTTTATATATCTGGGTGCTCCAGTGTTGGGCACATAGACATTTATAATTATTATATCCTTTTGCTGAATTGACCACATTATTATATAATGACCTTCTTTGTCTCTTCTTACAGTTTTTGTCTTGAAATCTATTTTGTCTAGTGTAAGTATAGATGCTTGTGCTTCTTTTTGGTTTCCATTTGCGTGGGATGTCTTTTTCTATCCTCTGTTTTCAGGCTATGTGTTTCCTTGACTTCTGGGTCTTGTTTTTATTTTTTTAATTTTTATTATTTTTATTTTTTTTTAATCCATTCAGCCACTCTATGTCTTTTGATTAAAGAGCTTAGTTCATTTACTTTTCCTTTTCTCCTCTCAAGTTCCAGTAGAATGAAAGTTTAGTGCATTTACATTCAAAGTTATTATCGATAATAATAATATCGATTACTCCTGCCACACCTACTCCTCTCTTCTTAAAATCCTTCATTGGCTCTCCATTGTAGAAAGGATGAAGTTCAGCTCCTTAGTATGGCACAAAAGACTCCCCACAATATGCTTTCTGTCTACTCCTGTAGCTTGATCTTCTGCTACCCCACAATTTTTGTGCCCTGTACTTGAGCTACACCTATTTACCTGTCCCTGAGCAAGCTTTGTTGAGCTTCGCCTTCTTGATTTTGCCTGTACCACTTACCCACCCACACCTCCTGACCAGCCATGGTCCTTCACACTATAGTTGAAACTTCACATTTTCCCCCAATTCTCCACTCACAAGCAGAGTTGATCTGCAGACTTGTGGCTACCACTATGCCTAGAATATAAATTTATATAGCACTTGTTACACTCTTATACCTAATGGTTTCTAGGTCTGTTTTGTCTTTCCAATGGACTATAGTTTGTTGAGTGAAGGCATGGTTTATTGTCTTTTTCAACCCTATGTCTCCATTTCTTGCTCAGTATGTGTGTGAACCATAGAAGGCACTCTTTATATAATGGTGATTAATATATGTCAACTATAAGCCAATATGTAGGAGATTTTTTTTTTTCTTTATGAGAAAGCAAATTCTCGGAACTTTGGAAACTAATCATGTACTGGGAATATTGACTTCTCAGCCTATGTTTGCTGTGTTCACCCTGAGATTGAGACCAAGCTGGGCATGTCTTGAAGATCAGATAAGTAGAACACTAGGTATTCTTAGAAAACAGATTGCCTCAAAGGAAGAGTTACAAATTTATTCTTAGGAAAACTGGGAAAATCAGAGAGGAAGAGTGATTTTGAATACAATGCAGTGCCTCCTATTCTATGAAGTAAATAATAACAGAGCTTACTGGAATTTATATAAGAGTTTCAGAGGCATTTTTTTTTAGCAAAGAAAGGCCTTCGTAGGGGTGGAAAAATAATTGTTATACTTACTTGGATAACACTGTTGAAACACATGTAGGAGAGACATATTGGCTTAATCAGGAAGCCAGGCAAGCCTAAAGCTAGAGAGAGAGGAGAGAGAGAGAGAAAGACACTAAAGAGAGACACTAAAGAGAGAGAGGAAGAAGAGGGAGAGAAAGAGAAACATGAAAGAGAGAGAGAGATACAGGAGACGAAAGCTCATCTGCAGGGCCAAATAGGCAGATAAGGATTTGAGAAACGTGGTGGGTATGTGGAGACTGAGCCATGAAAAATGTCCTTCAGGATCCCCTGAATTATTTGGGAGAAGGTTTTGTTTCTTCAAAATGAGAGAAAAGCAGAAGCAAAAAAATGCTATTTTTTTTTTAAGTGCCTACTACCCTACTTTTTACATATCTTTCCTGTCCCTTTGGTGTGTGCTTGGAAAACAAAATGACACAAAGCTAGACATGATGTGGTCCTTGCCAGTTGATGGACTGGGACATGAATAGGTAAAAAGGTAACCATACAGGACTACCTTAGGAGTTTAGGAGAAAGATGTCTTCTCCTTTCTAGCTCAAACCTCCTGGCAGATGACTTTTAGGATTTAATAGTGCCAAAGGGGACCATAGGGACCTGGAACTAACACCAGAAGTGAGTGTGTGGCAGAAAGAAGTCAGAGTTACTGGGCAATATGTGGACCCAGGAGCTACTATTTTGTCTCAAGGGAAAGCTAAAGATGGGAAAAAATAATTCCTTTTCACAAGGCTTAACTTTGCATCGGCATGTGCCATTGTTGGCATCTGACAAGTGGCTAATTTGCAAGGTTGGGTTAAAAATTAAGGTAATTTAGTTTTCTTTCACTTGAAAAGTTCAGGTGAATGGGAAATAATAAAGGTGTGGGTCACATGGCAGCCCAAACAGACCCGGTGCAAAACAGAAACAGTGAGGACTGCTTACACTGTTGACTTGAGAGAATGTCTTCACAGGTCTAATTGGGAGTTGTGTGCCTAATATTGACAATACAATGACATTGGCCTCAGTTGCTTAACTGGAAAGGAAAAAGTGGGAATTCACCTTCAAGATTCTCTTTGGTTTAATCACTCTGGCCACAGCATTTCCTGCTCAACTAGATGGTGAAAAGAGTCTACCAGCAATTCCTGGCATCTGACACATAAAAATAAAAGTCAGGGCCGGGTGTGGTGGCTCACGCCTGTAATCCCAGCACTTTGGGAGACAGAGGTGGGTGAATCACGAGGTCAAGAGTTCAAGACCAGCCTGACCAAGATGGTGAAACCCCATCTCTACTAAAAATACAAAAAAAAAAAAAAAAAAGCTGGGGGTGGTGGCAGGCACCTATAATCCTAGTTACTCAGGAGGCTGAGGCAGAGAATTGCTTGAACCTGGGAGACAGAGGTTGCAGTGAGCCGAGATCACGCCACACCAATGCACTCTAGCCTGGGCGACAGAGCAAGACTGAGTATCAAAAAAAAAAAAAAAAAAAAAAAAAAAAAGAAAGAAAGAAAGAAAGAAAAAATCAGGCCATTTAACGGGGATTGATTTTAAAAAACCAAACCACCACCACGACCACCACTGCCATCACCCTCAGAAAGACCTAAAAACGTGCACCTAAAACACAGAGCCTATCTGGATAGTTAGGAAATCACAGCATCATGTTCTTTATGAGCAGAGAGGAGCTGCCAAGTTCATTCAATCCAGTGCCCTCATTTTATAAGTGGTAGATCCAGAGAAGGGATGGAGTTTTGATTTAAATAATTCACTAGGTTGTTTGCTACCTCTCAGTCTGAGTAGAGTAACTATCAGGAAAACAGTCTCCGGATGAAGGTTACAGCCTGGTGGGAAAGATTGTGCAGTAATTTTTTGGTTTCCTCAGGATACAAATGATTTAACTAAGACAGTAGCGCCATGCTTAACTTTTATCAATGGCAAAAATTCTCAGAAGTTTCAGCTCACTCATTTTTCTTTTCTTTCTTTTTAGAGACAGAATCTTACTGTCACCCAGGCTAGAGTGCAGTGCCACAATCATAGCTTGATGGAGCATCAAAGTCCTGGGTAAAGTGATCCTCCCACCTTAGCCTCCTGAGTAGCTGGGACTATACAAGCGTACATCACTGTGCTGGCTAATTTTTAATATTTTTTGTAGAGACAGAGTCTCACAATGTTTTCCAGACTAATAATTCATTTTTCTTGCTAGTTTTTATTCCGTTCTCAGTTTGAGAGGACTTAATGCTGCAAAAGTTTGGATAACACCTGCCATCCTCTTAGTGGGCATTTATCATTTTCCAAGTCCTTTTTTCACTTGAGGAACTGTTTCTTATGTCTACCATGGTGGTTCTGGTGAAGGCTGTAAATCACAGTGCTTGTGGGGCATCAAATGACCTGCGTAGATCAATCCCAATGTTCAATCAACTTTGTTGGTTGGCTTAGTGATGGGTTTAGGATACAATTCTGGCCAATCATGGAACCTGCTGAAATTTTTTCTTGCTGGAGCTAGAGGAAGGACACTATGTTTCCCTGGTCATGAAGCTGAAGGGTGCACACTTAGATCTACTTTCGTTAATAGTTCAGCACTGAGGAGCAGCTGGCAATAAGATGCAGAAAAGACAGACCAAAAAAAAGAAACAGGGAGTTGTTAGTATTGGAGGCCCATATTCAGTTATCCTGGAGCCTGTGTTCCCACCCTTCCCTTTTGTAGGCTTGCTTATGGGTGACCCCAAATTCTCCTCTCTGGCCTAAGTAAGCCAATTTCAGTTGACTTTCGGTCATTGTCATATAAATTAACAGAAGTGTCCTAATACTTTCCATTCTTCCCCTCTGTCCTTGATTGTCCCCTATATTTGAGTCATTAAGTCTGTTGTAGGCAAAACAATGTCCCCCCACCACCAAGATGTTCAATTCTTTGTGAATATGCAACTTTAAATGGCAAAAAATGACTTTGCAGATGTGGCTAAATTAAAGATCCTGAGATGGAGAGATTATCCTGGATTATCTGGGTGGACCCACTGTAATCACAGTGTCCTTATAGGGAAACAGGGAGGCAGGAGAGTTAGGGGAGATGTGAGGATAGAAGTAGAGGTTGGAGTGATGCAGCCATGAGTGAAGGAACGTGGGCAGCCTCTAGAATCTAGGAAACGCAAAGGGATGGTTCTTTCCCAGAGCCTAGAGGAATCAGCCCTGCTGATATCTTGACTTTAGTGTTTGTGGTAATTTGTTTTGGTAGCAATAGGTAACTATATACAATCATTAAAATTGTTGAGTATCACACCAACCCCCCTGAACTGTTTTTCTCTAAGCTCTGTCCTGCCTGGGCTTTGCCAAGATCTCACCACACATATTGGGCTGGCCACCTATATAATAAAATCTGAAGGTTTCCTGTGGTCTTGCAGGATATCTATTTGCTGAAATTCTTTAAATAAGAAATATATATTTTTTGCATTATGATTTTAGGCTTGGAGTGAATATTCTTTGTGGAAAAACAAACATATTGACTTCAATATATTGAAAATTATTAAATGAGCCCTTTCTCCAAGCAGGTATTGGTGAGGTGGGTTGTGACGAAGCCAGATCTTGAAGGCTCATGCTTTCAGCTATCTATGGGGTGGGGAGAAAGATTCTAAAAAGCCAGAATTCTAAAAGTGAACTCCTAACCTCACGATATCACAAAGCCAGACTTGGTTTCAGCAGCTGGAAGGTGCCAGTGTGCTTATTTTTGTCTCATTATGTTTGCAGTGTACTGAGAGTTTAGTTTTCAGTCTGTGTAATCTTAACAACTTTAAGCGCTCCCAGTTTCCTCATTTGTAAAATGAGGATTAAATTAATATGTAGCTCATTTGGGTTTTATGAGTACAAATGAGATAGTGAAAGCAATTTTGTTAGCACAGTGCTAGATAAGTAGCAAATGTTCATCGAAGTCCAGCAATATGGTGAACTGGGGACCATAGGGACCTGGAACTAACACCAGCAGTGAGTGGGTGGCAGAAAGAAGTCAGATTTACTGGGCAATATGTGGACCCAGGAGCCAACAAGGATGACCATAATAGGAGGTAATCTAGGCACCCATTTAGTATCAGAGAGGCCCTAGCAAGGGAAACAAGCATGTGGTGGAAATCAGGGATATGAAGCACCGGGTCAACTCTG
Source organism: Macaca mulatta (assembly GCF_049350105.2). Taxonomy (NCBI): domain Eukaryota; kingdom Metazoa; phylum Chordata; class Mammalia; order Primates; family Cercopithecidae; genus Macaca; species Macaca mulatta. The sequence continues at coordinate 81,549,020 of NC_133412.1, forward strand.
GGAGAAGGAGTCTCTAGATGGCATGACACACTACTGTGGAAGGTGGCAAGATGGCCTGGATCTCAGCTGTTTGGAAGACAATGATTCAAATAAACCAGGCATAGGCAGCAATGTCAGGGTCCAATGACATAATTAAGGTCCAAGGTGGGAGGACTTGATCTTGAGTGGTCAGGATGAAAGTCCAGTAACTGGGACAGCAATGTTAGTCCAGGATGGGAGTGAACAAAGGAAGCAGCTTGGTGCTAAGTCCCATGGTGTTCAGTGCTTCTTAAATCCTATTGCCTATAGTACTGGTTCCAAAACCTCTAGAGTGGAAGAGGGTGTGGGAACAGGAGGAGAGGTTGAGCTCATCCACGGACATCAAGTGCTTCCAGTTTTGGGGAGAGGAAGGTATAAGATTCTCCCTGGGACCTGAAAGCTTAAGGAGATGAGTAACTCCTCCCTTCTCAGGCCCAGTCCCAAGGAACAAGGCTACTTGCGCCAGCAGCATGCTGACAGCAAGACAGCAGAAGCAGGAAGAGAGCCAGCCAGAAGACACCTAGTCTGGCCGGAAGACACATAACCCTGAAGATTTAGAAAGAGGCCATCCGGGTACAACTACATCAGACTAGGACACTTCCTGTTTACATCAAACTAGGATACTTCCTGTTTACACGAGACTATAAAACCTTTGCCCCTCCTCGCTTGGGACTGATGCCATTTTAGGCCTCAGCCTGCCTGCACCCAGGCTCTCATTAAAACAACGTGTTGCTCCACACCGCCTTGTGTTGTCTGTTGGCACACTCTCGAGGTTCAAACCGATATAAGGAACTTTACAGAAGACAGTCAGCAACGACAACAACAACAACAAAAAAACACGAAACAACAAAAAAACAAAAAACAGACATGTCTTTTATCTTCAGATAAAGAAAACCTATCTTTCTTAAGACTAAACAGGTACAAAGCATTGGGATTATCCACTCCTTCTGAAGGGCAGCAACTCCAAATGATCAAACATTAGCCCTGAGATGGACCCAAAAGATCATATCATACAGCCGCCTCTTTTATAAAATCAGTATTACTCAAAGACTGTTACCTGGACCACCAGTTTCAGCTTCATTAAAATGGAAAATGCTTGGTCTCTAATTGAGTATCCTAAATCAGACTCACGGAGTGGGGAATGAGGGTGAGCTAGAAATGTGCATTTTAACCACCTCTCAGGTGATTAGGAACTACAGGTTTTGTGGTTCTTAACTCTGACTGCCCATTATAATCACCTAGGTATGATATCCTAACCATGGGCCAATTGAACTAGAACTTCTGAGGCTGGGGCTGAGGCTCAGGCAACAGTATGTTAATGAGCAGCCTGTGTTGAGAACTGCTGGCATAGATGGTAGTAAAGTGATTTTCCTAAGGACACTCAATCGAATAGTGGTAGGGCTGGAATGAAAATTCAGTCTTTGTTGAAAAGCAGAAGAAAGTGTGGTCTTTGAAACTGTGTGTACAAGCATCAGAATCAGAGGATTGGAATTGGTGATTTGAGAGGAAGGGCAACTGGTCCAGTGAAAGCAAGGACTGACCTGGAGCTATTGGTTACTTTTGTGTACTGGCCATTACCTGGCATGCCGTGGGAGAGTTTGTGTTTAATCAGGGTGTACTGACAGAAATGAAATGAAATTGCTGCAAGAAAAAGCCACAGCAAAAATAATCCTTAGCATTAGAGTGACCAAAACACTGTTTTGCTATCTGCAAATCCCATAGCCCTGGGTCACCATTCAAATCGATGAGTAGGTATGTACTAAGCTGATTGTGAAGCTGAGGTGGAGAGCTAAAGAGACCAAATGCTAGAGGGTAGATAAGAAATTAAATGTGTATTATATCCTCCTCTTTTTCTGAGTGTATGATTTTGTGTTAGGAAGGCAGGTCCATCTCAACTTAAATATTTACTGTCTTTCAGCGCCTTAGCTCCAGGCACAAATTAAATTCCTAGGCTGCAACAGTGGAAGAATTTAATCTGCTGTATGTTCTAAGGGTGACGCATATTAGGCTTGCTTTGCCTCCTGAATTTCTTCTTTTAGATAATTGGTACTGATTGTAGTGTGGACTGTCAGTAGACTTGAGCAGTGAAGGCCCTTCTCTGAAAGTGGCTGCTCCAATCTTCATTTTTGTCACTGCCTTAGTTGTGAGCACTCCTTGATGCTGCCACTATACAGATGAGAACTGGACACTCAGAGGTTTTTTTGTTTGTTTGTTTGTTTTTTGAGATGGAGTCTCACTCTGTCACCCAGGCTAGAGTGCAGTAGCGAGATCTTGGCTCACTGCAATCTCCGCCTCCTGGGTTCAAGCAATTCTCCTGCGTCAGCCTCCTGAGTAGCTGGGATTGCAGACACCTGCCACTACACCCAGCTAATTTTTGTATTTTTAGTGGATATGCAGTTTCACCATATTGGCCAGGCTGGTCTTGAACTTTTGACCTGAGGTGATCCACCCACCTCAGCCTCCCAAAGTTCTGGGATTACACGTGTGAGCCACCACATGTGGCCTCACTCAGAGGTATTTAGTCCAATCTAATGCTGTTCATTGTAGGATGACTCACTGAAGAGTTAATATATTCTTTTATTTTTCTTTTCTGCTTTCCAGAGAGAGGGACTAGAAAATCCTCCGGATGGGCCTTCAAAGGGTGAGTCGCTTTGGGATGCCAGTTTCTTCCCTGCAGAAGGTGGATGGGGAGCATACAGAATCTTTGCAAGGCAGTTCATTATTATTATGGTGAACAAGTTCAGGCTACCAGAGTATTTCTACTGACTTAGGAAGAGAATAAGATTTCTAGTCTTATGAGAGTCTGAGGCTTCTAGAAGCAATCCATATAGCTATTCTGAAGCAAGTGGATAGTGCCCTGATTGTAGGAAGATCCAGGTGCTTCAGTTCAGGTATTAAGGCATGGCAGGGACTAGAGTGAAGTGAGTGAGGGACCTGCCTTGGGCACCAAGTATTTGTGGCTCCATAAACGTACCAATCAAGATAAATAATTTTGATACAATGTGTTAAAAATAAAAAATAATGCAAAAATGCACTCTGAACAAAATAGCAAAATTTTGAATAAAGACAGGATCAGTAGTCACCATATTGAGCCATACTAGGGCTTAACACAAAAGGAACAATCAGAAATACTGTTTTTTAATAAGATGGAATATGGCAAATGACAAATAATTAAAAAGTGCCACAAATCAGCTCCAGATGAGTTGCAGATCTGAATGTGAATGATAAACAATAAATATTCTGGAAGGAAAAAAAAATCCTAATAAACTGGGAGTAAGTTTCTTGAACAGAACTCAAAAAGCACTAACCATAAAAAACAAACAAACAAACAAACAAAAAAAGAAACTTGAGAAACTTAACTGTAACAAGATTAGATACTTCTGTTCATCAAAAGGCACTATTAGGAGGATGAAGAAGCCATTCAGAATGGGGAAAATATTTGCAATTCAAATATCTGACATAAGAATTAAATCTCACATATTAAGAGCTCCTGCAAATAAAAATAAGAAGACAGACAACCTAATAAAAACATGAGCAATAGACTTGAACAGGCGTTTCAATCATGTATAGCTAAGTGACAAGCATTTGAAAAATAGCTTATTTTCATTAATTATCAAGGAAATGCAAATTAAAACCTCAGTGTGATACTCCTGTAGCTTGCATTTTCTAGAATTTTATATGAATGGAATCATACAGTATGTACCAGAATGGCTAAATAAGAAAAGCATATAATTCCGAGTGTTGATGAAGAACAACTTGGACTGTCATACACTGCTAGTGGGGGTTTAATATGGTACGAGCAGGATGAGGCAGGTGGATCACAAGGTCATGAGATCAAGACCAGCCTGGCTAACATGGGGAAACCCCGTCTCTACTAAAAATACAAAAAAAAAAAAAAAAAAAAAAAAAAAAATTAGCCAGGCGTGGTGGAGGGCACCTGTAGTCCCAGCTACTCAGGAGGCTGAGGCAGAAGAATGGGGTTGCAGTGAGCCGAGATCGTGCCACTGCACTCCAGCCTGGGTGAAAGAGCAAGACTCCATCTCAAAAATAAAAATAAATAAATAAATAAAAATTAAAAACTGTTTGATAATATCTTTAAGGCTCACCTAGTACATCCTTCCTGGCCAAGCAATTCCAACAGAAAGGCTTACACATGCTCATCAAAAGATGCACAAGAATGCTTAACATCCTTAGTTATTACAGAAATGTTAATTAAAACAATAGTTAGATAGCACTGAATACCCATCAGGATGTCTAACAGGTATCTGAGAGAATGGACTCTATCAAGTGTTAATGAGGATGAGGAGCAACTGGAGCTCTCATATACTCTTGGAGGAAATGTACAGTGTCAAAAACAGTTTTAAAGTTTTTTTAAAAAGTTAAACACATAGCTACTATATGACCCATGAATAGGTATTTACCCAAGAGAAATCAAAGCATATGTCCATACAAATGCTTGTACAGAAATGTTCATAGCAGCTTATTTTTTAATAGCCACAAACTGGAAACAACCCCAGTGGCATCAACAGTGAATAGACAAGCAAACTGTGGTGTATCGTTACAGTGGAACACTGTTCAGCATTACAAAGGGAATACACCATTGACACGTAGAACAACATGAATGAATTCCAAAATTATTCTGCTGAGTGAGTAAAAAGTGGCAGACAAAAAAAAAAGCATACATATTGTATGATTCCATACATATAAGATTCTAGATAATGCAACATAGTGATAGCAGATTGGTGATTGTTTAGGGATTGGGGATTGTAGGAATAGGTGGGGATGGGGGAGGAATGACAAAGGGGCATGAGGAAACTTTTTTGGGTACTGGATTTGTTTATTATATTAACTTTAGTGATAGTTTTGTGTATGTGTGCGTGTCTGTGTGTGTGTGTGTGTGAGTCAAAATTTACCAGATCGTGAACTTGAAATATGTGCAGATTTTTATGTGTTAATTATATCATGATACAACTGTCTTTAGAAAACAGTTACATGAAGGCTTTGCTTTCAAGTTTCTCCTTGCCTAGCAGTAGATAGGCAGATAAACATATCATTATAATGCACAAGTTCAGTGCAGTTATGAAGGGCTTTGGCAAGATGCAGAACCTAGCCAATTCAGGAATACTTGGAGGAACCAGGGAAGGCCCTGGAGAGGATGTTTGGTGAAGTGTAGGGAGTCTAAATGACACAGTTTAAGGCAAACCTGGAGATGCAGTTAGAAACCAGCTGGTGAAGGGTGCCGCATTAGAAAGATGTAGACAAGGAGATGCGTAAGAGCAATGAATACATTAATAATACTAATCACAATTTTGGGAGGTGGCCTGATTTTCTTGGTGAGATTTATGATTCCCAAATCTCATCATTTAAAGATCAATGGACCTTGATTGAATGAACAGCCTCATTCATTGGCCCTCCACTCTACTGTTCACACTGTATGTCCTAGAAAAATAATATGTCCCAATATAAAAATGCTGGTTCCATTTTTAATACAGCTTGAGTGTTCATTCCAGGCAGGACAAACAATTTGTCTCTGTGCTTTTATATTATCTCGTTTTTTTTCAACTTACTTTCTTTGAATGTAGTAAAAACACATTTTCTACCTAGCAAGATAAATTAAGTTTTGCTCTTAAACTTGGGGTAAATGATGTAATGTAATGTAATCAACTTGTTTAAAGGTCTGGGGAAGAGGTATCTATGGCAACCTTCCCAAGTCATTCTGGTGAATATCCTAAGTCTAATTTGCCTTCAGATGACTTTTAGTTGGGATGAGTAGCAGAGGAAGGAGAAGAAGTAGGAGGAAAAGGAGAAGAGGAGGAAAGAGGAGCAGAATGAGAATTATGTGAAGCCCCACTATTAAATGCTTAATAAATAATGTAATTAAATTGCTATCAAAGACCTTCCATGAGTGTTTATTGGAATTTGCATTTGTCCTGGTTTTGTAATTGCAAAAAAAGCCAAAAGGAGATTGACATTTTGTTTTGTTCTCATTGTATGTTATTTCCTCCAGAGTACAAATAAGTCAAATAATGCATTTTATTTTCTAAAGTTCAGAAAGTAAATTTGTTGATATTGTATGAGTAAACAGGCTCTGACTCTCAATGACTTAAAATAGCTAACATTATTATGTACCTCTACTGTTTTATTTATCTCATTTTCTTCAGTCTCCACAGACACCCTACAAAGTCACTTTTGGTACACAGAAGTAAAAAGCTTGTAAGGATAGAGATTATCTAGCTTGCTCAAAGTCAAATTGTTAATAATTGTGCCTACCCAGCTCAGCTGACTGGGACCTGGGTCAGTTGTAGCCATAACCTGTGCTCCTTAAGCTACTTCAGATTTTCCCAGGCAGGTTTCACATAACAAATAAATACTTAGGCATAGATGAAACGGTGTGGGCACATATTAAGCACTCAAAAAGTATTGTGTTTTATTTTGATAGAAAACTTACCTACTTTTCAAAGTGTATTTTCTAAACCTCAAATTATTTCTTCCTGCATTTAGTAAACCTTTAGAAATGAGTCCTGAAGGAGAAATTTAAGGGATTTATCCTGCCTTCTCCCTCTCTTGGGAAGGCCCCCGATCTCCTTTTTACATCTGTTTGAGATGGTTTTTCTCAACCTTGTCCTTTTCGTTCTGTAGTGACTGACGCAGGGATAACCCCAATGAAGTAATCAGAATCTATCTACAGAATTTTTGTATTGTGTCAAAGAAGAGAATCTGTCTCTCCTCAATCAGCAGCTACTGGTAGCCAAGTTTCCTCAGGTGGCGAGTGAATAATGGCAATGGCTGGAAAGAAGTAGGTGGACCAATGTGGCAGAGTCCTTGGACTCTTGACTGACCTGGCTTCAATTGTTTTGAGGCTCAAATTCATCTCTGCTGACGACAATTTAATTCTTCAATTGTACCATGAATCCCAAGAGACAAGAGTTTTTTTTTTTTTGGTCAGTGTGAGTCTAAGCTGATTTTTCTATAACTTGTCACCAAGAGTCCTAACTGATGTAAACCTCATCAGAAAAGTAGTGTTTCTGTCATTATTTTAAACTCTGTTGGACAATTCTGGCACAAAAAAAGGATAAGCTGCCATGAAAGTACATTTATTCATGCATTTTTATAAATATTTAAAATAAGTGGCAGGGCACGGTGATTCATGCCTGTAATCCCAGCACTTTGGGAGGCTGAGGTGAGCGGATCACCTGAGGTCGGGAGTTCAAGACCAGCCTGGCCAACATGGTGAAACCCTGTCTCTACTAAAAATACAAAAATTAACCAGGCATGGTGGTGCAAGCCTGTAATCCCAGCTATTCAGGGCACTGAGGCAGGAGAATCGCTTGAACCTGGGAAGCAGAGGTTGCAGTGAGTCGAGATCACACCTCTACACTCCAGCCTGGCAACAGAGAGAGACTCCATCTCAAAAAAAAAAAAAAAAAAAAAAAGGGCATTTAAAAGCTATAGCTAAACAGTGATTCCAAAAGATAATACTTATTGGAATTACATTTTAAAGAAATAAACACTTGTTTATAAATATGTAACTTTTACATCAACCTTAAACATCAGTCCTGCATCAGTACTAGATCTGGCCACAGATTTTAGTTGCAAAATTTCTAACTAAACCAACCCCAGATGATTTTAAGTAGAAAATATCTTATTAGGCCGGGCGCGGTGGCTCAAGCCTGTAATCCCAGCCCTTTGGGAGGCCGAGACGGGCGGATCACGAGGTCAGGAGATCGAGACCATCCTGGCTAACACAGTGAAACCCCGTCTCTACTAAAAAATACAAAAAACTAGCCGGGCGAGGTGGCGGGCGCCTGTAGTCCCAGCTACTCGGGAGGCTGAGGCAGGAGAATGGCGTAGACCCGGGAGGCGGAGCTTGCAGTGAGCTGAGATCCGGCCACTGCACTCCAGCCTGGGCGACAGAGCGAGACTCCGTCTCCAAAAAAAAAAAAAAAAAAAAAAAGAAAATATCTTATTAAAAGAATATTGGAGGAATTTCAGTTTCAGCAATGGCAGAGTAGCCTGTCTAGGAAAATTCCCTTTCCTGAATATCTATGATAAACTCTGGATAAAATATAAAAGAAAAAGTTCCAACTATTTGAAGGTACTGTAGAGTATCCAAAAAGAGGCATGAGCTTGATTAGATGCTTGGAAAAGGGAACAAAACTAGATGAAGTCTTTATTGATGCAGTTTTGTTCTTAAAGGTATTCACCAGTCCCCATGGCATGGGACAGAGAGAATTCAAGAAGAAAGTGGTGGTATTATCAGCTTACTGTTTCAGAGAATAGAATTTAGGGATGCCAGAACAGCTATAAATGAAAAGGAAAAAGTCCTGAAAAGGAGAAACCTATGGATGGGAGAGTCTTTAAATATGTATATGAGCTTCCTTCAAATCTGTGACTATACATGTATGGGAGAGGCTTCAAATAGCAGAAAAGAAAGCAAAAGCTAGAAGTGTGAAAAAGCAGAACACTGCAACTCATTACAGGGGAAATAGTTTGAAGTTTGAATCTATTGAAGTATAGAGGCTTGGTAAACACCTTAGGCTTTCCATTGAAACCTCAGAAGGGAATGCCTTAAGAGTGAATGCTGGCCGGGCGTAGTGACTCACGCCTATAATCCCAGCACTTTGAGAGTCTGAGACTGGTGGATCACTTGAGGTCAGAGACCAGCCTGGCCAATGTGGTGAAACCCCATCTCTACTAAAAATATGAAAATTAGCCAGGCTTTGTGGTATATGCCTATAATCCCAGCTACTCAGGTGGTTGAGATAGGAGAATCGCTTGAACCCAGGAGGCGGAGGCTACAGTGAGCTGAGATTGTGCCACTGCATTCCAGCCTGGGTGACAGAGGGAAAGTCCATCTCAAAACAAGCAAACAAAAATTGTGAATGCTGACCAGGTGCAGTGGCTTATGCCTGTAATCCCAGCACTTTGAGAGGCCAAGGCAGGGGGATCACTTGAGGTCAGGAGTTCGAGACCAGTCTGGCCGACATGGTGAAATCTTGCCTATACTAAAAATCTAAAAATTAGCTGAGCATGGTGGCAAACGCTTGTAATCCTAGCTACTTAGGAGGCTCAGGCAGGAGAATTGCTTGAACTCTGGAGGCAGAGGTTACAGTGAGCTAAGATCATACCATTGCATTCCAGCCTGGGCTACAGAGCAAGAGTACATCTCAAAAAAAAAAAAAAAAAAAAAAGAAAAGAAAGAAAGGGTAAATGCTATTTATCAGGTTTATCAGGACTAAAGATTCTTTCTATAACTAAGAAAAAATTCCAAAGAGAAGCACCATAGCAAAATATAATACCAAGCCTCCAGAAGTTCAAGGTTTTCATCCAGTAAACTGATGGTTAGATAAACATATCTTTCACAATAACCAATATACAACAAAAATAATTAGAAAAACTACACATGCAAAAAAAGCTGAAAATTATAACTCATAATCAAAAGACAAAGCAGTCAATAGGAACAGAAATTAAGATGACCAATATATCAGAATTAATTTTAAAAAAAATTCTTTTTTTGGGGGGTGGAGTTGCACTCTAGTTGCCCAGGCTGGAGTGCAATGGCGTGATCTCAGCTCACCACAAACTCTGCTTCCTGGGTTCAAGCGATTCTCCTGCCTCAGTGTCCTAAGTAGCTGGGATTACAGGAATGCACCACCACGCCTGGCTAATTTTGTATTTTTAGTAGATTTGGGGTTTCACCATGTTGGTCAGGCTGGTCTTGAACTCCCAACCTCAGGTGATCTACCCGCCTCGGCCTCCCAAAGTGCTGGGATTACAGGCATGAGCCACCACACCCAGCCAAAGATTCTGAAGTTATAAAAATATTTAGGTACTTAAAAGATAAGACTATCATAATAACTGAACAGATTGGGAATTTCAGCAGAAAAGCTAGCACTATAGAAAAGAACCCATTTAGTTTCTAGAACTGAAAAGTATAATATCTAAAATAAAACCTTTACTAAATAAGCTTGTCTTCTAGAGCAGTGGTGGCTAATCTTTTTGGCACCAGGGACTGTTTCGTGTAAGACAATTTTTCCTGGATCAGGGTCAGGGTAGGAGAAGATTTTAGGATAATTCAAGCACATTACATTTATTGTGCACTTTATTTCTGTTATTATTACATTGTACTACATAATGAAATAATTATATAACTCACCATAATGTAGAATCAGTAGAAGTCCTGAGCTTGTTTTCCTGCAACTAGACAGTCTGATCTGGGGGTGATGGGAGGCAGTGACAGATCATCAGGCATTAGATTCTCATAAGGAGTGTGCAACCTAGATATTTCACATGCACACTCACGATAGGGTTTGGGCACCTATGAGAAACGAATGCCACTACTGATCTGACAGGAGGCAGAGGTCAGGCCATAATGGGAGCAATAGTGATGGTTAGTGGCCATGAATACAGATGAAACTTCATTCACTTTCCTGCCACTCACCTCCTGCTGTGTGGCCCAGTTCCTAACAGGCCATGAACCAGTACCAGTCCATGGCCTAAGGGTTAAGGACTTCTTCCCCAGAGCCTCCAGATAGAAACACAGCCTGGCTGACATATTCATTTTAGCCCAGTGAGACTCATTTCAGACTTCTGTCTTATGGAACTATAAGGCAATAAATTTGTGTTGCTTTAAGCTACTGGTTTTTGGTTACAGGTGGTGTTTGGTTACATAAGTAAGTTCTTTAGTGGTGATTTGTGAGATTTTGGTGCACCCATCACCTGATAGTTTGTTAAAACTAATGCAGAGGTTATTTATGCTGAAGGAATTAACACTAGATAGCAACTTAGACCTACGGCAGGAAATAAAGGGTACAGAAAATGGTAAATAAGTAAGTAGACATAAATAAGTGTTTTTTGTTCCTCCGTTTAATTCTTTAAAATGCAATAGTAGTTTAATGCAAAATTTACATCATTTTATATGTGGATATAAAATATATGACAACAGTACGTGGTGTGAGGGGTGCAAACAGAACTACACTCTTGCAGGTGTCTTACCTTTATATAAGGGAGCACAATATTAACTCTACACAGTCTGCGATAAATCAATGATATATATTGTAAAACCAAAGTAATCGGTAAAAAATACCAAGAAAGGTATAGCTCAAAAAAAAAGTGTCAGAGGAATTAAAATCCTAAAAAAAAATCCATTTCACCCAAAGAAGACAGAAAAGGAGAAACAAACCAATAAGAAAAGAAGGCTGGGTGTAATGCCTGTAATCACAGCACTTTGTGGGTCTGAAATGGGCAGATCGTTTCAGCCCAGGAGTTTAAGACCAGCCTGGGCAACATAGCAAGACCCTATCTCTACACAAAAATACAAAAATTAGCCAGCTGTGGTGGTGCATGCCTCTAGTTCCAGCTACTTGGGAGGCTCAGGCAGGAGGATCACTTGAGCCTGGGGAGGTCGAGGCTGCAGTGAGCTGTGACTGTGCCACTGCACTCTGGCCTGGGGGACAGAGTGAGATCCTGTCTTAAAAAAAAGAAAAAAGAAAAACAAGAAGAAATGAGAAGAAAAGAAATAGCAAAAAAGAATTTTAAGCCAAATATATTGATAATTACCATAAATATAAATGGGCTATGCATTCCAATTAAAAGGCACAGATTGTCAAACTGGTTAAAAAAGAAAGATCCAACTACATGCTGCATTTTAGTTGTAAACTACTAAAAGAGTTGTATTTTAATCCTGAAAGTAAATGGATTGAAAAAAGATATACTATGCAAATAGTAATCATAAGAAGGCTATATTGATATCAGAAAAAGTAGACATATATACAAGGTGTATTACCAAAAGTATAGAGGGACAATGAAGAAAAGGTTAATTCATCAAAGAAGTATAGCAATTACAAATATGTATTCAGACAACCATCAAATTTCAAAACATGAGAGCTCAAACTGACAGAACTCAAAGGAAAAAATAGACACCTCTGAAATCATAATTGGCGATTTTTAACACAACTCTTAGTAATTAGTGGAAAAAGTAAAGAAATAATCAGTAAGGATGTAGACTATTTGAACAATGCTATCATCCACAAACAGATTGTCATTTATAGAACAATTATCCATCAAAATAAGACTACACCACTTGGAACAGATACCCAAATAGATTATGTGCTGAAAATTAAATGTCTGAGTAAGATTAAAAACATTGAAATCATACAGAATATGTTCTTTCATCAAAAGGAAGATTACTTAGAAATCAATCACAGTAACATATCTGAGAAAGTCCAATATTTGGAAATTAAGCAACACCTACTTCTAAATCATGTATAGGTTAAAGAAGAAGGAATGTTAGAAATAATTTTGAACTGAGTGAAAATGAAAATAAAAATAAAATATGTGAACTGTGGGATGTGAGTAAGGCAATACCCAGAAGGAAGTTTATAGCTTTCAATGCTTATGTTAGAAAATGAGAAAGTTTTAAGTTCAGTGATCTGAATTCCCATTTGGAGAAGTTCAAAGAGATGAGCAAATCAAACCCAGAAAAAGTAGTGTTGCTGGTGGAGGGTGTCCAGGTTCTTGGCATCTTGAACAAAGAATTAGAAAAAATACACAAAGCAAGGAAAGAATGAAGCAACAAAAGCAGAAATTTATTGAAAATGAAAGTACATTCCACAAACTAGGAACAGGCAGAGTATAGGGGCTCAAGAGCTGGGTTACGGAATTTTCTGGGGCTTAAATACCCGCTTGATGTTTCCCATTGTTTACTTGGTATACACCCTATGCAAATGAAGTAGTGCCTGGCAATCAATCTGATTGGTTGTAGAAAGCAATCAATCAGAGACACTTTCAATTTTCCATCTGCCATGCAGAAAAACAGGCGGCAGCAGGAGGGACTAGACTCTGGTCCTTTTGTTACTTAGGTGTGGAAAGTTGGTGTTTTTCCTTTTGATTTAGTTCTAGAAAGTCAGCACGAATGGCCTTAGGTTCCCTGCCTCCAGACCATATTCTCCTGCCTCTGTAGGAGGAAATAAAAAATAAGATTCACAGAAATAAATAAAATATAAAGCAAACAACAGAAAAACCTAACAAAGACACAAGTTAGCTCTTTGAAAAGATTAATACAATTGATAAGACCCCAGGAAAAATAAAGAAAATTAAAAATACCAGTATCAAGAATAAAGGCGAGGATATTACTACAGATTCTATGGACATTAAGAGAATAACAAGAGTACATTATGAGTGAATTTATGCCCATAAATTAAACTCAGGTGAAGTTGACAAATTTGTTGAAAAACTAAAATTATAAAAACTGATACAAGAGTTAATAAAAAGTATGAAAAACCCATAACTACTGCAGAAATTGAATTTTTGATCAAAAACCTTCTTCCAAAGAAAAATTCAAGTTTGTTGATGCAATGTAGCAACATTTAAGAAAGAAATAATAGTGAACTTCATAAATTTTAAATAAAACATCAACAAAAGAACTAGAAAACTTCCCACCTCATTTGATGAAGTCAGCACAACCCTGATACCCAAATCAGACAAGGACAAGAAAGAATATTGTAGGTCAATATCTCCTATGGACATATGCACAAAAATCCTTAAGAAAATATAAGCAAATCAAATCATTTAGAATACAGCCAGAATAAAACATCATATTAAAGAGGGAAGTATGTCTCAGGAATGCAAAATTTTTAAAATTTAAAAACAAGTAAATACACCATATTTACCTAACAAATAAAAAAATCCAATCATTTCAATAGATTCAGAGAAGGCATTTGAGAAAATTCAATATTTTTCATGATAGTAACTCTCCAGAAATTAGGAATAAAGAGTACTTCCTTAATCTGGTGAAAAGCATTTGCTAAACACCTATGGTTAGCATCATACTTAGTGGTGAGATATGGTATGCCTTTCCTCAAAGACCCGAAAGAAAGCAAGGATGTCCACCTTTATCACTTCTATTTAACATTTTTCTGAAAGTCCTAGCTAGTATCATAAGGAAAGAAAAAGAAATAAAAGGCATAAAGAATGGAAAGGAAGAAAAGCAAAACTGTATTTATTTGTAAATGACATAATCATGTGTTTAGAAAATCTAAGGAATATTTTTAAAAGTTACAGAAATAAGTGTTTTTAGCAGGTCATGGGATACAATTTCAATATACAAAATAAAATATATGTTCATGTTTTAGCAACAAAAAATTGGGAGATGAAATAAATTGTGCATTTTCATTTAAATAAGATAAAAAGAAAATTATTACAGATAATTTTCAGTCAGAAAATAAAATTTCTATAAGACTTCTACATAAAAAATTATAAAACATTAAGGAATTAAAGAAGACATAAAACAGGCAAACCACATTCATAAATTAGAAGAATCAATATTAAGATATTATTTTCTTCTAATTTGTTTATAGATTTGGCACAATCCCATTCAGAATACCAATAGGCTTTTTCTTTCTTGTGTAATTGATAAGTCAATTCTGAAATTTATGTGGAATTGCAAACAACCTAAAATCACTGAGACAGTTTTGGAAGAAAAGATGTTGGAAGGCTTGTACTCCCTGGTTTTGACTTCCTTGGTAGTCAACGCACAAACGAATTGTGACTGGTTTTCTTTTTCAAAGATTATTGTGCACAATTTCAAAGTTTGTGATGATTTTTGTCTCTGCAGTCAATTACAGGTGAAAGGAGGCTCAAAGGTAAAATTGGATCATGCACAAAATTGTGCAACTCAACTGGCAGTGCTTGACATTTTTGGCCTAATTTAAGGGAAACAGTCTACTCTTTGCTACATGGTTGTCTGTCTGCTAACCAGGCCTGACACTATAGCTGCACAAAGTGATGAGATGCCAAATAATAAGAAATCCAGTAAGTCTTCTTGCTACCCTTCCTACTGTCACGCTATTCAAGAAATTTGTTAAGCACCTACTATAAGTTAGTCACTATCTTGGGTGCAGGGAATACATAAATGAATGTCTAAGCTCACGGCCCCAAGAAGAGAGGTAAGAAAATAGATACATGCTGTAAATTCTATTACAGAGATACTATATTAATCAGGAAGGTTGGAATATGCTGCAATAAACAGCCCCAGTGTTTTATTGGCTAACCAAAGGAAAGCTTATTTCTTGCTCACACATAATCAGAGCTCTGTGGGTCTAGGCATTTTTCCATGACAACTGTTCTTCATGTGGCACCTTGGCAAACCAAGACACTGGAACTTCCACTGTGCTGAAGCTTCAGGGAACATGTGTCCTCGGTTGATGTGAGAGGCAGGGAAAGAAGGGTGGAAAATCACCTACATTTCTTAAATTCTGTAGCCTGCAAGTGATGCTAATTATTTCCACTCATATATCACTGGCCAAAGTAAGTCATATAGCCTGCCTAACTTCAAACTAATGGAAAAATACACTCTTTAATGTGCTGGGAAGGAGAGGGGATTTCAATAAGGTGGTGATTATTAGAGATGTCTACCATATAGGCATAATGCTCGGTTGAGGAGAGCACAAAGGAGCAAGAATCTGAGTGTGTGTGATTAAGAGAGGTTAGGGGGCAGTTTCTTGAAAGAAGCAGCATCTTTAAGAATAAAGAGGAGCTGCCTTTTGAAGAAGGGAGGAAGTAAATTCCAGGCAGATGGAACCACATGCACTCAGGTATGAGTATATTGGGATAATTATCAGTTGTTGACATCTGCAGAGAGAAGGGTTGACAGAGGAATGTCTGTGCATATAGCCAGCACATAGACCATCAAGTGCCCCTTTAAACAGTGGAATAATGGAATAGAAGCAGGGTTTGCAGCAATTTCTATACAAGAATATAAGGGATTTTGACACCATTCTTACTTAGTATGAGAACAATAACTCAAGGAGTTCTTAAGCAGATTAGGACCAGAGAAATAGTTTCCCAACTTGAAGAAACTTAACAGAAGTTAAAGGAGCATTTGAAGAAAGGGCTCATCCGTAATATAATTCTCAGACCTCAGACTGCAAACTGCTCCTTCAGAGCAGAAGTTGTTCCTATCTGATTCCAGGATCATTCTAGGATAGACAGAATCATTCTGTTCTGTCTTCTTGGGAAAAATAGATTTCATATTCTTTTCCCTCTATAAATACAGAATGAATAGGTTACTTTTTTCCAACATCTTTTTCCCTTATGAAAATTTCCTAGTAATGGTAGGAAGCATCTCTGGCTCCTGTAAAGCCCCAGGAGAGTTTCACTGCAGCACTGTTTTATGTAACATGTAAAATGACTGGAGGGCAGATTGGTTTTGGTGGTGAATCAGCACGCTGCAAGTTCTCATTAAATGTTCAACAGGAACAACATCAAAAGTGAGTGTTCCCTGTCATACCGTTGGTATAAATCCTGTGAATCAGTTTGAGGATTTCAAGGGGATTTTGCCCCAGTTACACATGTTCTTTGGAAAGCAACAAATATGCATGTAGCTCAATAGCTAGGAATTTGAGCCAAAGAAACATATTTCTTTGTTTCTACTATAATTATTACATGGGTTCTTGTATTCTTTTCTTGTGGGAAAACATGACCAGCAAGCAGCACAGTAATATATGATATAAATAAAATATGAATTTTAGATTTTCAAAGAAAAGTTAATGTTCATCTTATCTGAATATCATTTTACAAATGGAAACAATGTATTCAAAGTCACATAGCCGGTAATACTAGCAACTAGAACCAAGATCTGTTGACTTAAAGCTTGGTGATCTTTCTTATATTTTAAAATAAACTTAATTAATAAAAATAATAGAAATTAATTAATGAAAATTTTCACTAAAATTAATAAAACTTAAGTTTTATTAATTCATATCCAAATGAGTCACTTTTATTATTAACAGTAGCAGTAGTATTTGCCCATACTATTTAGATTTACTTACATACTTAGCTTTTTCTTTTCTTTTTTTGGTTATTACTATTTTCTGCATATCACTCCTAACTTTTCGGTTTAATCCTTTCTGACCCAACTATGTCCTTGAGTTAGAGTTCTGTCAGTAGTGTCTGAAAATTATTATTTGTTATTATTTCACCTCAAGTATTAAAAGAGCACGTATATATGTATGGATTTTTGAGTAGAAAATGTTTAGTCTAATATAGAAGATTGATTTTCTTTTACTCTCAGAATTTAAAAATTATTTCATTGTCTTCTGGTTTTTATTGTTGCTGATGAGAGGTCTGCTGCCATATTAATTGTAGGTCTTTTGCATGGAACTATTTTTTTCTCATTGTTTTTTTTTTTAAAAGATGTTATCTTCATCTTGAGGTGCTGCAGTTTTACTATTATGTGTCTAGATAAATATTTTTTTTTCTTTATCCTGCTTGGATATCTTGCTTTGTCATCAGTATGCTTTATCAAACTGAGCATTCATATGTTTCATATTTTTCAATTCTAGAATATCTTTTTTAAATCAAATTCCAAGTCATTGTCTTCCAAAGAACTTGTGTTACTCTTATTCTATCTGCTATTGTTTTCTGTTACTCATTCTAGATAAATGTTGAAAATTTTCATTCTATCTTCTATGTCTCTCTAAAACTTTTACATATTCTGTTTGTTTACCTTCTTTTTAGTTCTAGCTTCCAGTTCAGTAATTCTTTTGTTACCTTAGTTTAATATGCTATTTCGTTTCTATACTGAGCTTAATCTTGGTAACTATATTTTCATTTGTAGAAATTCCATTTGTTTCACTTTCCAGTTTCTCTGATTATTTTTACTATGCCTTGTTCCTTCATTGTTATTTTGCCTTCTGTCTCTTTAATAATTTTAAAAATACATATTTTAGTAACCTCTTAACATTCTATTAATTTGAATTTGGGGGATGCTGTTTTTTTCTGATATTGTACTTATAATCTTCCTGGTGGTTTATTTCCTTATATAGTTCATAATTTTTCATTGTGAACTTTCAGTGGGGATTATTAACACTATGGAAACTGCATAAAATCTTGTTTGAGGAAATGTTGCTAACGAGTGGTTCTACATTTGCTTGTGCCAGATACCTTGGAAGTTTTCCCATAAATATGACTGGTTTTCATATTGAGGTCTCAGCATTGGAATTCCTACGCCATAGAGACTAAAATATTTGGGAATGCAGAAAAAATTTATTTAAATCCTGTTCTATAAAAGAATTAGAGCTAGAGAGGGAAGGTAAATGGGTCTCTTGGAAGGGATATGGAGATCCACCAGATGCCATTCTTGTGCTTTTTCATTGAGAGCTGAGCCCACTAGTATCTGGCATGTTAAATTCCCAGGAATCTGGAAGGAAGACAGTCTCATCCTTGCCAAAATAAACCTTCATTCCAACACTGACAACAAGTAGCATCTTGTATTCCAAAGGACACAGGGCTGGAAAATCTACATTCTGTACCTAACACTCCCAAAATGTTCAAGCTGCTCTTCCCATCATTGAAAACTGAGTGCACAAGGAATTCTTTAATATGGTTAGCAACTTACGATTCTGAGTTCTAACTTCCTGCTACAACACATGCTGGTCTCCTGCAGGTGCACATGGTTTCCTGGCAGTACCTGTCAGTATCCTCTCAGATGCAGCTATCTTGTGGCTTCAATAGCAAAGGACTGATTTAAAAACTGAGCCTGGGTTCTACTGGTACATGTTTGATAGTAAGGACAATAACACTAATGAATAACATTTATTAAGACCTCATATGGGTGAGGTACTATATATATATTAATTATTTCATTTAATCATTTCAAACCTCTGAGTACTCTATTTTACAAATCAGGAAAGTGAGACTTGAAGGATTTAGTAACTTACACTTGGTCGTGGAGTTATGGAATTTGGTTTGAGTTGAGGCAGTCTGATTCCCACATCTTAAATGTAATACATACTGCTGCTACTGCTATTGATACCTCTTATTCTAGCAAGTAATGGAAATTTTTATTTTTAAGCAATAAACAGCTACCTTCAGAGTCATTTTAGCATTTTAAGTACAATTAACAAGTACATTAGTGTCCTATAACCATTTCAAATTCAACATGTCCTATTTTCACATGAATCATCAAAATGTTCCCCAAATATTACTAATTTGGGATAAGTATATTTACATTATACTTATGTGTATATTTGTTATTTATGAGTAAATTATGAACAAATTATGAGGTTATTAAGCAATTATATATATTTGTGTATAAAACTTGCTCCTGGAGACAGCTTGGAAGTCCTTTGTTCATTATTGTATCCTGAGTTTTACTTCAAAAAGAACAGTTTCCATAATGCTTCTCAGGTATTATAACATTTTAAAATAATACTGAAAAGAGATAGGCACTATGTTAGTACTTATTGGCATACCTAGTGTTTGCCAGGCAGAATGACTACATGATAAAGAATTAACTGCTTATTTTAGTCATTTGGATTCCCCCAAATCTAACTCTTATCTCACCAATTCCCTCATGTTTTCTTCATTTGCTCAACATTGTGTGTTGGCTTGGGTCATGAAAAATGGAATACCAGAAAACAGCAGGTGAGGCAACTCCTGAGAGGAAAATAGTGTACTTTCCAGAGAGAGAGAAAGAAAACAAAGGACATTTCCTCTTTTTAAAGTAAGTTTTTTTTTATTGTAAAAGCACATAATTATTCAAAAAAATTTGGATGTCACAGAAAAGGAAGAAAACTCTACTTATTGTTCTACCAGCCAAGGCATTCACCATTCATAGATTTGTGTATTTCCATCTCATCTCCGTTATTTGTATAGTTCTGTGCTTTTGTTTTTGATAATTATGATCATACCATAGAATGAAACCTGTTAGGTTTTGTTTTGCCTAGTATTATGGCAATTGTTTCTGTCAATATTGTCTGTATGAATACACACATACTCCCCAATTTTAGCAGCTATTCTACCTGAATATAGGAGCACTTAAACATTCAGTACTATATGAAGTTGCTAAACAATAGACCTCCCTGCAGGTGTGTTTCCTGGCAGCTATGTTGGCAATTGCCCTTCAGGTCTCTTCATATCTCCTCCTGAAGTCTCCAATGCCTCCTGCCAAGATTTCTTGTGGCTGCCATTCATTCAAGTTTTGGTAAATTCTAACCAGCAGCAGTGATGTCTAATACTGCCCTTTCTAATGGCAGATGTCTCCCATGAACTCTTAACTTGCTAATCTTTGGTACGCCAATTCTTTGAAGGTATCTTGAGTCACTGTAAAATGATTATTTTGGCCTTTCTCTGGTGGCTCCCTGATTAGCCTAATAACTGACCTTTCTGAATTCTTTTTACAGGTAAATCAGGGATTTCTTCATCCATTGCTGGTGACCTGGAGTGATTTTTTTGGGGGGTGTTAAAGAACCTTGTTTTGTCATATAACCGTGGTTGGTTTTCTGGTTCCTTCTCATTTGGGTAGGCTGTGTCAGAGGGAAGGTCTAGGGCTCAAGGCTATTGTTCAGATTCTTTTGTCCCATGGGATGTTCCCTTGATGTAGTACTTTCCCTTTTCCTAGGGATTTGGCTTCCTGAGAGCAAATCTGTAGTGATTGTAATCTGTCTTCTGAATCTAGCCACTCATCAGGTCAACCAGGCTCTGGGATGGTACTGGGGTTGTCTATACAGAGTCCTGTGATGTGAACCATCCGTGAGTCTCTCAGCTGTGGATACCAGCATCTGCTCTGGTGGAGCTGGCAGGGGTGAAATGGACTCTGTGAAGGCCCTTAATTTGGGTTATTTAATGCACTATTTTTGTGCTGGGTTGGCCTCCTGCAGGGAGGTGGCACTTTCAAGAAAGCATCAGCTGTGGTAGTATAGGGAGGATCAGGTGGCGGGCAGGGTCCTAGAACTCCCCAGAGTATATGCCCTTTGTCTTCAGCTCCAAGGTGGACAGAAAGGACCCTCAGGTGCGGGCAAGGCTAGGTATGTCTGAGCTCAGACTCTCCTTGGGAGGATGTTGCTGTGGCTGCTGTGGGGGATGGGTGTGTGGGTCCCAGGTCAATAGAGTTATGTTCCTAGGAGGATAATAGCTGTCTCTGCTGTGTCATGTAGTTGTCAGGGAGGTCGGGGAAAGCCAGCAGTCACAGGCCTCACCTAGCTCCCATGCAACCCAAAAAGATGGTCTCACTCTCACTGTACCCACCCCCCAACAGCAGTGAGTCTGTTTCCAGGCAGTGGGTGAGCAGGGCTGAGAACTAGCCCCAGGCTACTCACCTCCCAGCTATGAAAGCAAGTAGGGCTTTTGTGCTTCCCCACCTGTGGAGTCTACACACAGGATTCATGCCCTCCTTTGAGTTCTGGCCAGGAGACTTCTTGTTCGGTTGTAATTATTACAAAGTTCAGCTGGAGGTTTCCTTCTCCCTGTGGCTTTTTCCCAGTCCTTTTCTGGCAGTCCTTCCCAAGGACCCCTGTGAGGCAAGGCGGAAGTGGCTACCCAGGGGACGCAGAGAACCCACGGGACTTTTCCCACTGCTTCCTCTACCCCTGTATTTCACTTGTGTCTCTAAATTGACTCAGACCCAGGTAAGGTCAGAATGTTCTTCCATGACGTAGACCTTCGGGTTCTTTAGTGACGGTGTGTGTTCAGAGGCAGACGATCCCCCTTTCTCACTTCCACAGTTTGGGCACTCACAGTATTTGGGGTGTCTCCTGGGTCCTGCAGGAGCAATCTGCTTCCTTCAGAGGGTCTGTGGGTTCTCTTGGCTTTCCTGAATTATTTCTGCAGCAGTTCTGGAGCAAAAGTTCGCGATGTGAGACTCTACACACTGCTCTGTCCATCCGAGTGGGAGCTGCAAACTAGTCCTGCCTCTTGCCTGCCATGATCCTCTAAAAAAAAACCAATTTATACATTTCATTTGCCTCTCCTCCAAGCCCCTGGTAACCACAATTATAGTCTTTGATTTTAATAATTTTACCATTTTGGATGACTCATAGAGGTGGAATCATGCAGTACTTGTCTTTCTGTGTGTAACTTATTTCACTTAGCATAATGCGCTCAGTGTTTATCCATATTGTTGCATATTGCAGAATTTTTCACTTTTTAAAAGCTGAATAGTATTCCATTTTATGTATATACCACAATTTATTTATCCATTCACCTGTCAATGAACATATGGGTCCTTTTCTTGTCTTGGCTATTGTGAATTTCTTACTCACTGTGAAAAACATGGATGTGACAATATCTCTTTTTTAGATCCTGATTTCAATTATTTCATATATACGCCCAAAAGTGAGATTGCTGAATCATGTGGTAGTTTTATTTTTATCTCTTTGACGAACTTCCACACTGTTTTCCACAGCGGTTGTACCATTTTGCAGTCCCACCAACAGCATGCACTGGTTCCAATTTCTCCACATCCTTGCCAACACTTGTTTTTTGTTTAATTTAATTTTTAATTGACAAATACAAATTATATATATTTTGGGTATACAACATGATGTTTTGATATATGTACACATTGTGGAATGGCTAAATTGAGCTAATTAACATATGCCCTACCTCACATGTTTACCTTTTTTTGTGTGTGTGTGGTGAGAATGCTTACATTCTACTCTTAGCAATTTTCAAGTATATAACTCTAGTCACCATGATAGGCAATAGATCTCTACAACTTATTCCTCCCATCTAACTGAAATTTTGTGTTCTTTGACTAAGATCTCTCCAATCCTCTAACCTCCAGTCTCTTTTTCTCTCTCTTTTTCTATTTGTTCAACTTTTAAGATTCTACATGTAAGTGAGAGTGTGTGGTATTTGTATTTCCATACCTGACTTGTTTTACTGAACATAATGTCCTCCACGTTCATCTGTGTTGTATCGAGTGACAAATCTTTTGTTTTTTGTTTTTTTTTGATAATAGCCATCCTGAGAATTGTGAGGTATGATATTTTTATAATCAACAATAATATATTGTACGCCTAAAATTTGTTGAGGATAGGTCTCATGTTAAGTGCCCTTACAGCAATAAAAAAAATTTCAAAGAAAAACGACATGTAAATCAGCCCTGGCATGAGATTCTAAGCATCTTTAGGTGGTTTTCTCTGTGTTCTTTGCAGTGCTGAGCAGAATGCCTTTCACATACAAATGCTCAGGAGGCATTGCCTTCCACCCCTTCCTTTAGAAGTCCTCCCTGTGAATTACTCATGCCTGTTGGAGGCTGCAGTTAAGCAAAAGTCTCCATCTAAAGAAACACTCAGGGAGAAAGAGTGGGTATATTGGAAAGAGCAAGGGTTGAAGTCACATGGATCTGGATCAAAATCCTGACATTGTCACATACCAGCTAGGTGACTTTGGCAAATAATAACCTCTAGAAGCCTCACTTTTGTTTTAAATAAAATTCAGGAAAATTGAGGGTTGTCGTAAGGATTAAAGGAGATAACATATGTAAAGCCTCTTATATTAAATCAATGTCTGTGTCCTATCTGCTTCCTTCTTTATGGTCTGGGTATGATAAACTGATTTAAGTCTTCATGAGTGCTGCTTCTCATGCTTCCAGATTGGACAATATCATTCGGTGTTCTGTGGATATCACCCAGATTGCTCATGCCTTTGTACAAGGTTGTCAGGGAGCTGATAACTTCTTCCAAGGACAAATGAAAAGTGACCAAGGAATATTTGGTGGTATCTTCTATGCCATTAATTCCTGCCTTTGCAATTTCAGCAGGTCAGGTGGTGGCTTCATACTTGTGAAAATCCCCCCACTGTAATCTACCTTCTCATTTGTCATCAAATTTAATCCTTGTATCCAGTGCCTAAATGCCCATGAAATATGTAAACCAAAAGAGCCCATACAGCTGCAGCCAGAGAGGATATTAGTGAAGTCTAAAAAATAAGCAAAGCATGAGTAATGGCAGGTAATATGCTATCTACAAATTGCCCTGTCTCCTTCTCATGTTCCAGTTTGGTAGGAAAAAAAGTCCTTAGTCTATGCAATAGGTGTCACTGGTTAATTGAAGAGTCTCCACTCACTGAGGTATAATCATGATGTCTCCCCCTCTGAAATCCTTGCAACTATACTTTTAAAATCCCTCTTTCCTCAGTGAGTTTCAGAAATGTTTAACAGCACCTTAGCCTAATTGCATTTTCACTTGCAGTTTTTTAGTCTCCTTTAGCTTCTTAAGACATTTGTAAAATATCCCTCTTATGTGTTCTCCAAATCCCCTTTTTCCCTTGCCCCAAGCTTGGGCACAGGCTGGGGCTGTCTCTGGGATGGCATAAAGAAGGACGTTTGGTTAGTTTGCAGCCAACCCTCAGCTTCCAGCTTCCCCAGACCACGTGAACAAGGGATAGGATGGGGCAGAGAGAAGGCAGGACTGTGGAGCCTTGTCCTTTTCTCATGGTTCTTACTGCTTCCCTAAGTATGCTGACCTTTGATTTCTTTTCTGAAGCAGGCCTTCATGTATTATCCTGATTTTACATCTAGTACTGCTCTGCTCAGCCTGTCACAACACAACTTCACAGACTTGGTGAAGTCTAGATGACAGAGTTGGGAGGGTTTTTCCTGAGACCTGTCTCCTTGGCTTTTAGATAATCACGTTTTCTCTGTTTCCCTGCATGCATTTTTTCCCTGTGTGCACACCCCTGGTATCTCTCTTGTGTCCTGATCCCCTCCTCTTATAAGGATGCCAGTCAGATTAATTAGGGCCCATCCTAATGAACTGATTTTAACTAATCACCTATTTAAAGACCCAGTCTGCAAATACTGTTACATTCCAAGGCACGAGGGTTTAGAACATCAACATATGAATTGTGGGGAGGACACAGTTCAATCCATAACATATATATTCATACCTATATAATCATAGATATGATATAGGCAACACATATAACTAATTTTTTGCATATTTTACAGCTTATTTGAAACTTTTTTTGCTTGTTGATACAGCTGTAGGGAGTACTTACATTTTTCATGATCAACAGCTGAGAGAAATGTCTAATATGATTAACAACAAAGTAATATTCAAAATAATATTTACAAGTGAACAGTGAGCAGAGAAATAAACAGTTAGAAATAAAACTTAACCAGATCAAAGTAAAACCCTGCACTTAGGAGGGGAAATATTACAAAATTCTACACACAGGATCCATTTTTCCAACACATGATTCAGCACCTTTTATGTGCCAGGCATGCTTCTAGGGTTTGGAAGTACAGTGGCTAATGAGATTTTTTTAAAAGGAGGGAGAGATAATAAATAAATGTAAACTATAATTGTGGGTAGTAACATATGTATATACATATATGTTATTGCATATATATATGCAATTATAATGTAATGTAATTATATTATAATTGCAGATAGTAACATATATGTAATGCAATTATAACTGTATTATAATTGCAAATAGTAACATGTATTATTATTGCATTATAATTGCAGGTAGTAACATATACATGTAATATAATTATTATATATATGTGTGCATTAAAACAAATGAAATGAGGTCATGGAGTGAGGTGGGACTGAGTTTAGATGAAGGGGACAGAAGGTGGTAGTTAAGTGGAGGTCTGAAAGTGCAGGGGGCAAGCCTGGCAAGAGCATCCCAGGAAGATGGGTGGAAGTGTGAGGGCAGGTGGCAGAGACCAGCCTGTCTTACGTGGGACCAATGGGAGGCTTCTATTGGAGAATGCAGTGAAGAAGGGAAGCTTGGTAAGGTAAATGGGGCCAAATTACACAGGGTCTGGTAGATGACTTTAAGAGTTTGTGTTTTGAGTATAAAGGGAATATCTTGGAGGGCTTTGAGCAGATCAGTGACTTGATCTGACTCATGTTTTTAAAGGATAATTCTGGTACGCCTGTGGGGATTTAATTGTGGATAGGCAAGAATAGAAATATTTAGGTAGGTTATCATATGTTTTATTTCTTTATTCATTTTAGAGACAGGGTCTTGCTCTGTCACCCAGGCTGGAGTGCAGCGGTGCCATCATAGCTCACTGCAGCCTCAAACTCCTGGGGTCAAGTGATCTTGTCACCTCAGTCTCTCAAGTAGCTGGGAATGCAGGTGCATGCCACCAGGCTCAGCAAATTTTTAATCTTTTCGGAGACACAGAGTCTTGCTGTGTTGCCTAGGCTAGTCTCAAACCCCTGGCCTCAAGCAACCCTCTCTCTGCCTTCCAAAGTGCTGGGATTACAGGCGTGAGCCACCATGCCCTGCTAGACATGTTACTCTTGACTTGACAAAACTGTTGTGTACTGAAATGTGTCTCCCCCAAATTTATATGTTGCAGACCTAACCCCCAATGTGGTATTTGGAGACAGAGCCTTTAAGGAGGTAATTAGGGTTAAATGAGGTCATAAGTGTGGGGCCTTAATCTGATATGATTGGTGTCCTTATAAGAAGAAGAGAGACCAAAGCTCTTGCTCTCTGCAGGCATGTAGAAGAAAGGCCATGTGAGGGCATGGTGAGAAGGCAGTTGTCTGCAAGCCAGGAAGAGAGCCCTCACCTGCAACCAAATCAGCCAACATTTTGATCAGGGACTTCCAGCCTCCAGAATGTGAGGAAATAAATGTCCATTGTTTAAGTCAACCGGTCTGTGGTATTTTTTTATGGCATCCCAAGCAGGTGAATACAAAAACCTGACATAAAAAGCCCCTGGGAATTTTTGTTTTCTTGGCCCATGTTGAATGCATGTGTCAGTGTGTGACACAACAACCTGCACTGTTGGTGTTTGCCCCATTCTTGAAGAGGATAGTGACTCTGCATTCTGTACACATTAAACCGCACGTGTACACAGCTGCTCCACATTTCAAGAAAATGCATGCAGATATGGCATGTGATAACCATATCAGTAAGAGAGAGAGTTCTGGACATCGCATTATGTGTAGAAAAGTTCAAGGAGCTGATAAAATAGGTAAAAAAGAGCTGGGGACAGATAGAAATGATGACCTCCAGAGTTGAAAGGCCAATATCTTATCTAATTTCAAGATGAGGAATTTTTAGGTAGTCAGATTTTACCTGAATGCAAGAGACCATACTAGCTGAATTGTTTAAACTGAAAAACATTAGAAAGCAGTAATCTCCCTATTTCGGGAAGTAATAATCTCAGCCTAGAAACATATTTGCATGGTACACAGTATAGTAGATTTCCTCTTCCTTGAGGGGACAGTCACCCCTCAACACATGTGTATGGAAAGACATTGACCAAAAAAGGGAAAAATGGATTGTTTCATGAGGCTGGGTACTAAGGTCGGATTATAGGGATAACTATAAATGTTTCAATATTATGTATGAAATCAAAGTACATCACCAGGCTCTGAATCTGCTGCACACTTCATTCATTTGTGCAGTTCTTGATTTGGTAAGTTGGCCCTCAGGCAAACAAATATTCACATTATGGATTTTGATATTGCTTTTTGTATTTGTGAAGTAATGAGTCTATTCCTTTTCCAATCTTGAAATCATTTTAGAAACAGAATATAAATAAATGAACTTCCATAAACAAAATAACATTATTTTTATGATTACAAATGTAATGCCTGTTCATGGTAGAAAATATGGAAAAGTGTGTGTGGAATAACAATAGTCACCCAGATTCCTAGCTGTAAGAGATAATCAAGATTAACATTTTAGCATATTTAATGCCAGTCTTTTTACTATGTATAATCATGTGTACGTATTTTTTATTTTTTAATTGTTTTTATTAAAAAAGTAGACATGAGGTCTTGCTATATTGCTCAGGCTTGTCTCAAACCCCTGAGGCTCAAGCAAGCCACCCGTCTTGGCATCCCAAAGTGCTGGGATTACAGGTATGAGCCACCACGCCTGGTCAACCATGTATATGTAAAACTGCAACTATATATACACACACACCCTTCAAAATTGAAAGTGGGTCATTTTCTTTTCTATAATACATTACCAGCAATGCTGTATGCCATTAATGAATTTGAAAATGTGATGTTTTAATAGCAGCGCCATATTCCATGCATAAATTTGCCACAATTTACAATGTATTTTCACATTTGTGCACAGAATATTTACAATGTTGGCAGTTGGTATGGTTTGGATGTGTGTCCCTGCCAAAATCTCACATTGAAATATAATCCCCAATGTTGGAGATGGCGCCTGGTGGGAGGTAATCGGATCGGGGGCAGCAGTGGATTTCTCACAAATGGTTTAGCACCATCCTCTTTGTGCTGTTCTCATGATAGCTGAGTGAATTCTCAGTAGATCTGGTTGTTTGAAAGTGTGTGGCATCTCCCCACTGGCTCTCTCTCTTGCTCCTGCTCCAACCATGTGACTTGCATGCTCCCTGCCTTCACCTTCTGCCATGATTGGAAGCTTTCTGAGGCCTCCTCAGAAGCAAGCAGATGCCAGCATCATGCCTCCAATGCAGCCTGCAGAACTGTGAGTCAATGAAAGCCTTTTCCTTATAAATTACCCAGTGTCAGGTTTTTCTTTGTAGCAGTGGGAGAGCAGACTAATATACCAATGTTTCATTGTTAGCATTAACATTATGATAAACACCCTTATACAGATATCTTCGTATACATGTTTGATTATTTTCTTAAGATAATTACTAGAAATAGGCCGAGCGCCGTGGCTCACGCCTGTAATCCCAACACTTTGGAAGACCGAGGCAGATCACCTGAGGTCAGAAGTTCGAGACCAGCCTGGCCAACATGGTGAAACCCCATCTCTACTAAAAATACAAAAATTAGCCGGTGTGGTGGCAGATGCCTATAATCCCCGCTTCTTGGGAGGCTGAAGCAAGAGAATTGCTTGAATCCGGGATGCAGAGGTTGCTGTGAACCGAGATCTCGCCATTGTGCTCCAGCCTGGGAGACAAAGGTGAGACTTCCTCTCAAAAAAAAAAAAAACAAAAAAAACCCCCCAGCACTTTGGGAGGCCGAGACAGGCGGATCACGAGGTCTGGAGATCGAGGCCATCCTGGCTAACACGGTGAAAACCCATCTCTACTAAAAATACAAAAAAATTAGCCGGGCGTAGTGGCGGGCGCCTGTAGTCCCAGCTACTCAGGAGGCTGAGGCAGGAGAATGGCGTGAACCCGGGAGGCGGAGCTTGCAGTGAGCTGAGATCAGGCCACTGCACTCCAGCCTGGGCGACAGAGCGAGACTCCGTCTCAAAAAAAAAAAAAAAAAAAAAAAAAAAGACAATTACTAGAAATAATGGGTTAATGCCTGAATATTTGTAAAACTCTTGGTAGAAATTGTCTGTCAAACTGACCTCCAGAAAGATGATAGCACTTTCTACTCCCATAATTGGTATATAAGGCTGCCAGTTTCTAGTAGTTCATGAACTCTAAGTACGCTCTTTAAAAAGAAATTTTGTCTATTTGATAAGCAACAATGGACTTTCAGCTTTATTGTAGTTTATTTGATTAGGAAGATTGATTTTTTTCTTTTATATTTAAATAGCGATTAACTTTAAGGTGATTTAAGTAGTTTCTGTTAAGGATTGTTAATGTTCTTTGCTATTTTGTTAAATTCATATTTGTCTTTTTCTTGTTAATTTGTAAGGGTGCTTCATAATGTAAAGGAATAAACTTTTTGTAATATATATACACATATTTTTAGTCTGCCACTTTTCTCTCAACTATTTTTCATTACCACTGACATGCAGGAGGTTTTACAAAAGTCATTTGGTTAAAATTGTACATCCTTTTTAAAATTATTTTTCTATTAAATTTATGCTTAGAAAGTTCTTTCCAACTATAAAATTAGTTATCTCATTAATTACCTAATCAGTTATCTAATATTCAGCTGTATTTTATTTTAATGTTTAACAGTATTTAAAGACTTTTTGCCTATTTTACCTTTTAAATATAGTATGAGGTATGGCTCTAACTTAATATTTTACCATATAGTTAACTAATTGTCCCACACTATTCACTGGATGTCTTCTTCCTCAATCACCTGAGATATCACCCAAAGTGTATTAATTCATATATTGTTACTGTTAAAACTAAAATGCTTAGATAAGTTTAACAGAGTTTGAACAAAGACCGATTTAAGAATTGGGCAACTTTCAGAACCAGAACAGGTGCTAAGAGCTCCAATCTGTCATGTTGTCAGGAAGTGTTTATGGGCATAAACCAGAATTGAAGTTCAGAGACGAAGCTCGGTATCTTGCCCTGTTTGGATCAGTTGACCATCTGTTTTTTTGTTTTTTTGAGGCTGGTCTTGAACTCCTAGACTCAAGCACTCCTCCTGCCTTGGCCTCCCAAAGAACTGTGATTACAGGCATGAGTAACCATGCCCAGTCAGCCACCTGTGATTGACTGAAGCTCACCTGATGTGCTTGGCTGAGACTCAGTTATTTGTCATAAGAGTATATTCCTAGTTAGGCTTTCAGGTAGTTCAGTTAGGTTACAGTTTGTTACATAAGAACTTGGCTATGGAGGTATCTTCAGGCCAAATTTAGTATAGTGTAACGTTGCTGTACTTTTATAATGACTGGAGTTTTATAAATTAATTTTGAATGGTATGTATACAAGATTGACAAGATGTTGATCCTTATGGAAGCTGGGTAGTGGGTACGTGGGAGTTTATCATACTACTCTCTTACCCTTCCTTTGTCCTTGAAAATTTCTCTAATAAAATGATTTTATTACTGTTCTGATTAAAAGAAGTCTTTATATTTGAATTCTTATCTCTTCCTCAAGTTCAATATGTAGTCTGTTATCACCAAATCCTGATTGCTGTTGCACATCATCGCTGTCACTGATTTAGCTCAGGTAGCTCTGTCTTCCCTGGACCTGTTGTCTGCGGGGTCCCTGTTCCAGCTATCCTCATACTGCCTACCTCATCATGCCTTTCTTTTTGCACTGGGCTCCTCTCTAGGCAAGCCGCATCATGCACCATAAATTCTGGGCTTTGCACACTAATTGCCCTTCCCTGAACTTGCTCTGCTGCATCTCACCTGAGTTCATTTGCACCTAGCTTTCTGCCTGGAAAGCACTCACCTTCCTTGTCCATCTGGCAAACTCATGTGGTCCCTTCAGTATTCAAATGGAGCACCAGCCTTAGAAAGCCTTCCTTGGATCTCCCTGGCATCTCTGGCCATGAGCACAGTTCTCTCCTTGGGGCTTCCATCATTGAATACACCCTAGTGTATTTGTTTCTGTATCTCATATAAAAGGGAACCTATTCTTTGTTTATTTGTATAACCTCAGTGCCTAGCAAAGGGTCAATGGATGGTTGATGCATAAATTAAAAGGAAAGGAAAATCTACTTTCTAAACCTATCTGAAAGAAACAATGATTCTAAATTAGAATTTAATTATGGTACTCTTTCTGTCTCTCATTTCTGAAGTGTGGTTGTACCTCTAGGTTCTGTCCTAATGAGTCACAGATTTACCATGAAATGAATGGAGTTGGAGCCTCAGGGCTCCTCGTTGCATACCCTCCTTCCCAGGCTGTGGGAGGAGGCCTGGTGATGTGTTCACATGGTTACCTGACATTGCAATATTTGCAAGATACTTATCTCCTCCCTTCCACTTCTCATCTTGTCAGAGAGTGGTGAAGTGAGCAAAAACACCTTTGGAATCCAGCTAAGGAAGGTTGAGCTGAGAATGCAGTCATATGAATTTAGTGAGATCCATTTATATGTTTTGCAGCCGTTTCTGTGAATGAAGTTATTGTCAGCTGACCTGGTGTGGAGGAATTAGCACCACAGAGTGGAAGGCTACATTTTCCCTTCTCTCTGCTGAGTCAACTGACCTCATGACACAAAGGTGTAGGGCCAAAAGTCCTGTGGTGATGTGACTGTGTCCCGGGGCACCTGGTTCTGTAAGTATGTGACTACCAGAGAAGAAGCATGGCTTGTAATTTACGAGGCTAAATTGTGTGTCCCTGGAAAACCCTCCCAGTCATGAGATGTATACAATTTGACTAGATAGTCTTGCCTATCGGGGATACTTAAAGTACTTAAAGTACAATGTATACAATTATATTTTAAAAATTTTGATGGAAACTGAGAGAAAGATTATTTCTCAGAATTCCTGTATTTGTAGAAATATACACACAACCACCCGTGAGTGTCTCTGTAGGTGAAGTTGCAGATTTTGCCTGAGCTAGACATTACTAAGAACAATCATGATGTTGAAGGAAATGTTTGTAAATTATCAATAGTTAAACAAATTTTGATCAACTATGCCAAAAAATTGAATTATCTTTCTATTGTATCAATAGAAAATGATACTATGTCAAAACTCTTGTCCCGTGAAGAGGTTCCAGGAGTGTGTAGCCAAAAATATGGGAAAAAAACTATTATAAGCGATGTCAGAAAATTTATCCTAAAAATATCATGCAATCTTTAAAAATCTTGTGGTATAGATTGTACTTATCAACTGTTTGAAAATGTGTAACTTGTTTTGATTTTAAGTAATTACTCACATTTATACTTCATGTTGTATTTGCATGCATTCTTTTCTCTATTTTAATTTTTTTATTATTTATTACTTTTTGAGACAGAGTGCTCTTTCGCCCAGGCTGGAGTGCAGTGTCATGATCTCGGCTCGCTGCAACCTCCACCTCCTGGGTTCAAGCGATTCTCCTGCCTCAGCCTCCTGAGTAGCTGGGATTACAGGCATGTGCCACAATGCCTGGCAAATTTTTGTGTTTTTAGTGGAGGCAGGATATCACCAAGTTGGTCAGGCTGGTCTCAAACTCCTGACCTCAGGTGATCCACCTGTCTCAGCCTCCCAAAGTGCTGGGATTACAGGCTTGAGCCACCGCGCCCGCATTCTTTTCTTAAAGATGCCTTCCCACATTTTAAAAGTCCCAGGCCCCATACACTCTGGATCCACCTCTAGTCCTTCCCCTCTGAGTCCTCAACAATTTGTGCCTTTCCCTTTGTAACACCTTGATGATACTGAGGCCTGTTTTTCTTTTCCAGACCTCTGCTTGTGCGTGCTAGTTGGATGTTGTCTCCTGGTCATCCTCTCAGTTCCTTGCTCCATTAGAGCTTCTGGCTTCCCGGTTTATCTCTTTGATATCATCACTCCCCTCTCTCTCCTCAACTTCTTTGACTGTATGGCTCATATCTAATCCATCATACCCTCTCAGATATTCTCCCCAGGGTTTCTTCCATTTTACACACCTTTACATTCTTGCTGTCACCGCTGAAGCAGAAATCTCTACTGAGCCATGTGTAGGCTACTGTAGCAGCCCCCTGAACTGGATCTCTGCCCCCATCCTCCTTTAAATAGTTCATTTGATTGGATTTTCCTTTATTCTGATGCACTAAACTATTAGGATTGAAAAAAAAATCCATTTCCCCCATCCATTCAAATCTACTCTATGATGCTAATTCTTCCACAGTCCTTGGTTTAAACTTTAAGCAGAACCCACAGCCTGTCCTTGTATTCTTAGATGATAAAAAAAAAAAAAATTCTTCTGATCACAAAAGTGTTAGTTCTGTGGTTAATACACAGGCCACTATAATAATTGTAATAATCAAGGTGCTTTGGAGAAACAGAACCAATAGGAAGACACACACACACACACACACACACACACACACACACACACACACACACAGAGAGAGAGAGAGAGAGAGAGAGAGATTTATTAGGTTGGTGCAAAAATAATTGTGTTTCTTGCCATTACTTTCAATGGCAAAACCCGCAATTTTACTTTTGCACCAACTTAATATTTTAAGGAATCGACTTGCACAGTTTTGGAGGCTGGTAAGCCTGAAATCCACAGGCTTGAAATGAGGCTGAAATCCTCATTTCCATCATTATAAAGATGAGAGAGGTGGAAGTTCAGAGACAGCAAGTTATTGCTCAAAATAACATACCTTGGTGGGGCAGCACCAGGTCCCCTGACCCCCAGGCCCTCCCTCTCACTCTGGCACTCTGCCAAATGACTGGTAATGAGAATAAATGCTCTGAAGGAAGATATGAAAAAAATTGCTTCCATTGAGGGTGTTCTGGGACACAGAGGAAGTGGGATCTTAAAGAGAAGGCTTTTCATTGGTGGAGTGGAAAAACAATAGCAGTGAGTGGTATTTGAGGGGAGTGGGGGAAGAGGATGCCTGGGCATTTCAGATCAGGGGCAGGAACTCAGATGGAGCTCTGTTGGCCGTGGGGAGCTTTTGAAGGACTTTGACCAGGAGAGTGAAGTAAGCCAAATACTACTTAGAACCCTCTAAAAATATAACAAGGAATGATAGTCTCTGTTTCAGCTGAGGTCTGATAACAGATGTCATAATCCAAAGTGCGGGCTGAGAGCATCTTGTGTGACTTATAAAGAAATTCACCAAAAATTGGGCTGTGACTCTTCATGCCTCGCCCCTGCTGAGATGCTAACAGGTCAGACATAGAGAAGATTATTTTTAGGAGAAAGCTGTCAGCCTTTATAATGGGGTTGAGAGGTGAGGTTGTCAGGGCAAAAATGTATGTGGCTTGCCTGTGGCTAGACGTGGGCCACATGGAGAGACATCTGCCTGGGTCTTCTTCCTCCCACCCAGGAGAGCTGCCCCCAGTGGAGGGGGAGCTACCAGAAGTCTTGGGTGCCCAGGAGCTGAGGAGGGAACCATGCTGTGATGCCAGTTTTAACCACCTGCCAAGTCTGAAAGTACTAATTGAGTAAGCATTTCTGTCCCTAATCCCCCATCCCTCCCACTGAATCACGGGCAGCCTGGGGAGCAGGGGAGAAAGTGTAGTAACTCAGCCCCCTCCTAATGCAAGTAGACACCATGCAGTGGGAGAGGCGGGGAATTAGCTTTGTATCAGGATCAAAGTTTTAGTGATTGTGGTGGTGAATTTTACCTGTCAACTTGGCTAGGTACCTTGGCCAGACACCAGTCTAAATGTGGCTATGAAGGTATATTTTGGATGAGATTAACATTTTAATCAGTAAACTTTAAGTAAACCAGATTACCCTGCGTAATATGGGATAGCCTCACCCACTCCACTGAAGGCCTTAGGAGAAAAAGACTGAGGTCTCCCAAAAACAGGGACTTCTGCCTCCAGACTGCCTGAGAGCTCTGGGTCTCGGGCCTGCTGGCCCACCCTGTGGGGTGCACAGGGCCCCACTGCACCTTGACAAGGGGAAGGCTAAGTGATACCTACTTGTAGGTTTTCAAAAATAAGTCAGTTTCTTTCTACTCTTCCTTTTACTCATAGCATTTGCTGAAGAAAATGTTGAAATTTAACTAGATTGTAATTTCCTTAGGGACTCAGTATATGGCATACCCCAGGCAGCTAACCATAGACTGGATGGTCATGCAGCATCCAGTGACATCCCCTAGTGTCATGTTTGCCCTGCTCACATGGTCACTGGACATTGCTGTTTGACCCAAGAATAAAGCCACATGGCTCATGATGCCTTACATAATCCCTCTCCCCAGGCAATTCATATCCAATACATCTCCATGTTCTGTTACTTTTACCTTGTGAATATTTCTCAAGTTTGTCTACTTCTCTCTCTGTTTATTGACTTTTCAAGCCACCACCATCATCTCTCACCTGGGCTCCTGCAATCGCCTTTTGAGTGTCTCCTTGTAAACATTCCTGACCCATATGTCTATTTGCCAAACTATAGCTGGGATAATCTTCTAAAAACAAATCTGGTCACCATGGAAAATGCTATGGAGGTCCCTCAAAAAATTAAATGTAGAATTTCCCTATAATTCAGCAATTCCACTTCTGGGTAGACACCCCAAATAAGTGAAAGAAAGGACTCAAACAGGTGTTTGTACACCCATGCTCACAGCAGCATGATTTATAATTGACAAAAAGTGGAAGCAACCCAAGTGTTCATTGATGGATGATAGACAAACAAAATGTGATACACACACACACAGATATGAATATTATTCAGTCACAAAATGGAAATTCTGACAACACGGAGGAATGTTGAAGACATTATACTGAGTTAAATAAGCCAATCACCAAGGAAAAATAGGATTCTACTTCTATAAGGTACTTGCTAGTCAAATCCTTAGAGACAGAAAGTAGAATGATGGTTGCTGGGGGTTGAGGGGAGACAGAATTGAGAGCAATTGTTTAATTCGTAAGGACTTTCAGTATGAGAAGAAAATAAAAAGCTCGAGAGATGGATAGTAGTGATGGTTGCAGGAAAATGTGAATGTACTGAATGTCACTGAACAGAATGCTTAAAAATGGTAAATTTTATGCTTCTGTATATTTTACCAAATAAACTGCACAAAAATCTATTATGTTACTGAAAATATTGTCAAAAAATTTCCTACTCTTCTTAGGATGAAATATGGACCATTAGCTGAGTCAGCTGGCTCTTGTGTAATTGGACCTCTGCCCAGTCCTTCCACACCCGCTGGTATCATCTTGCCCCTCCATCTGGGGGATGCAGCCCATGGCCTTTTTTGGTTTCCAAGAAATCTTGCCTACGCAGTCTTCCCTCTGCTTGGGATGTTCTTTACCCAAACACAGCGACTTGATAAACATGGTAATGTACTGCTGTACGCAACTATGATCATGAAACTGTTCATCACGTAACTTCTTTTCCTTGAAAAGTTTGATCTGTCAAACTTTTGTATGGAGGACATTATTGTGTCTCTCTTCTACAGAAGAATAAATCTCAGAGTTAGACTTCTATCACATGAAGACACTGGCACTTTAATTTTATGTTTCTGCTGCTTCAGTAAATACATTTTCAATAAATCAATTTTATGTTTATTTAAATATCTAACACTAAAAAATGCCACTGAATATTTCAGCAAAAAAGATAAAAATAGCTTATTATTGATCAGAAAAATGTGAGTTACTCAGTCTTTTATGTTATGGATAGTTGATGAAATAAAATAACTGCTCCAAATTTTGGTTTTTGGACATTTATATAGGTATATAGATGTGATCTGTAAGTCTATAAGTGTGATTTTTATAGATCTATAAATATAACATAAACAAAATTTTAAAATTGTTTTATAGTAAAATTGACTTTTTGCATGGATATAGAGTTCTATGAGTTTTAATATATCTGTAGATGGGTGTAATCACTACCACAAAAGAATAGAGAACAGTTTTATCACTCCTCAAAATCTCACACTTCCCTTTTGTAGCTACATCCTGCCCCAACCCCTAACACCTGACAACCACTGATCTGTTTCCTATCACAGTAGTTTTGCCTATTCTAAGATGTTATATCAGTGGAATCAAAACCAAACAGTATGTAATCTTTTAAGACTGCCTTCGTTTACTCAGCATAATGCAATACTTAACTAGGTTGTTCCATTTATCAATAGCCCTTTTCTCTGAAGGACATTTGAGTTCTTTCCAAGTTTGCAATTATGAGTAGGGCCACAATAAACATTCATGTACAGGAGCATGTAGAAATATAAGTTTCATTTCTATAGGGTAAGTCCCCATGAGTTGAATTGCTGGGTCATGTAGTAAGTGCATGTGTAGCTTTATAAGAAACTGCTATTTTTCTTCAGTGATTGGACCATTTTGTATTCCCATCAGCAATGTATGAGAGTTCATGTTGTTCTGCACTCTCAGTAGCACTTGATATTGTCAGCTTTTAAAAAAATTTAGACATTTTAATAGGCATGTAGTGATAGCTGATCATAATTTTAATCTACATTATCCTAATGGTAAATGATGCTGAGCATTTTTTCATGTGCTTATTTATCATCCTTATCTCCTCTTGGATGAAGTGTCTGCTTAATTCTTTCATCCATTTTCTAAACTGTGTTGTTTTCTTGATATAGTTTAGCTGTGTTCCCACCCAGATCTCATCTTGAATTGTAATCACCATAATACCCACGTGTCAAGGAAGAGACCTTGTGGGAGGTGATTGGTCATGCGGGTGCTTTCCCCCATGCTGTTCTCATGATCCTGAGTGAATTCTCATGAGATCTGCTGGTTTTATAAATGGTCGTTTTTTCTGTGTTCTCCCACGCTTGCCCTCTCTCACCTACTACCATATAAGATGTGCCTGCTTCACTTTCTGCCATTATTGTAAGTTTCCTGAGGCCTCCCCAGTCATGTGGAACTGCGAGTTATAAATTACCCTTCAGAAATTACTCAGTCTCGTGTAATATCTTTATAGCAGTGTGAGAACAGAGTAATACACTTAGTATTGAGATTTTAGAGTTTTTCTCTTTTAATATATTCTGAATATGAGCTCTTTGTTGGATGTGTGGTTTGGAAATATTTTCTTTTCTTTTTCTTTTTCTTTTTTTGACAGAGTCTCCCTCTGTCCCCCAGGCTGGAGTGCACTGGCGTGATCTCGGCTTACTGCAAGCTCCGCCTCCTGAGTTCACGCCATTCTCCTGCCTCAGTCTCCTGAGTAGCTGCGACTCCAGGGGCCTGCCACCATGCCCGGCTATTTTTTTTTTTTTTTGTATTTTTAGTAGAGACGGGGTTTCACTGTGTTAGCCAGGATAGTCTCGATCTCCTGACCTCGTGATCCACCCGCCTCAGCCTCCCAAAGTGCTGGATTACAGCTGTGAGCCACTGTGCCTGGCCAGTAATCTTTTCATTCTTTTAATGGCATCTTAGAGAAAAAATGTTTACCTTTGATAAAATCCAATCTGTTAACTATTTCTCTTCTATAGACTGTGCTTTTGGTATCATATCTAAGAACTCTTTGCCTAACATCAGGTCATGAAGGTTTCTCCTATGTTTTCTTCTAAATGTTTTGTTTTATATTTAGATTATAAACCACTTTCAATTCATTTTCATTTAAGGTTTAAGGTTTTGGCAGAAGTTCATATTGATGATTTCAGCATCATTTGTTGAAAACATTATCCTTGATCCATTGAATTGCCTTTGCACATTCCTCAAAAATCTATTGGGCATGTTTATATGGGTCTGATCTGTACCATTTGTTATTTTTCATTGATATATGTGTCTGTGCTGTAGACACAAACATGTTACTATAGATTTATAGTTACTGTAGATTTATAGTAATTCTTGAAATAACATAGTGTGAGTTCTCCAATTTAAGTTTTTATTTTCAACATTGTTTTGGCTACTCTCCTTCCTTCTTTTGCCTTTCTGTGTAAATTATAGAATCAGCATATCTGTGTCTACAAAAATTTCTATTGGAACTCTGAGTGCAATTGCATTAAAACTGGAGGTTAATTTTTTAAATGACATTTTTAGTATACTAAATCTTCCTATCTAGCAACACAGCATGTCTCTTCCTTTATTTATATCTTTGATTTCTTTCAGTTGGGTTTTATAGTTTTCCTATAAGGATTCTGCACATCTTGTTATATTTACACAAAATATTAACATTTTTTATATTTTGTGCTGTTGTAAATGTTTTATTTTAAATTTCAGTTTCTAATTGTTTAGTGATAGTATATAGAAATACAATAAATTTTGTATGTTGATCTTATATCCCGCAACCTTCCTGATATTTCTTATTAATTTAAGAAACTTTGGCTTCATTTATCTTTCTTGCTTTATTGCACTAAGATTTACAGTGTGAGGTTAAATAGAAGTAGTAACAGTTGACATCCTTGCCTTGTTCCTCATCTTAAGGAGAAGCATTAAGTCTTTCACTATTAAGTATGATGTTAGCTGATATGCTCTTTATCAGACTAAGGAAGTGCTGTTCTATTCCTAGTTTTTTTGAGTTAAAAAAATTTGTGAACAGGTGTTGAAATTTGTAATTTTCTTTTTCTTTTTCTGCATCAATTGATATGATCGTGTGTTTTATCTCCTGTAGTCTCTTAATATGATTAATAACATTTACTGATGTTTGAATATTGAACTATTAATACTATTGTATTCACAGGACAAAGTCTATTTAGTTATGGTGTATTAGTATTGTTGTATTTGTTATATGTCATAATGGTGTATTTGTTATATATTTAATCATGTGTATTTATTATATATTTAATTTGATGATATTTTGTTGAAGTTGTTTGCATTTATATTCATTAGGAATATTTGTCTGAAATTTTCTTATATTATCTTTATCTGTTTTGGGTATCCAGGTAATACTGACCTCATAAAACAGTTGGGGAGGAATGTTCTCATGTCTTCTCTTTTCTGGAGGAAATTATGTAGAATTGATGTCATTTCTTCAAATATTTGATAGAATTTAGCTACGAAAGCAGACAAGCCGGGAAATTTCTTCTTTGGAAAGCTTTTTTATCTAAGAATTCACTTTATTTAATAGATTTGGAATAGTTCAGTTTATTTGTTGCTTGTTGGGTGAGTTTTGGTAGTTTGTGGCTTTCAAAGAATCCATCTCTTTTATCTGAGTTATTGAATTTATGTGCATAGAGTTGTTTGTACTATACCCTTGTTATCCTTTTTAATGTATATGG
This sequence comes from Macaca mulatta, assembly GCF_049350105.2. NCBI lineage: Eukaryota > Metazoa > Chordata > Mammalia > Primates > Cercopithecidae > Macaca > Macaca mulatta. Next base: position 81,589,153 of record NC_133412.1, read on the forward strand.
AGTCTGCAGTGATAATCTTCTCCTGTGTTTTCTCTCATTTTCTGTCAGTCTGGATTGAGGTTTATCAGTCTTATTCACCTTTTCAATAATTAGCTTCTGGTTTCATTAATTTTTTATTGATTTCACATTTTTTATTATATTGATTACTGTTTTTATTTTTATTTCCTTTTGCTTTTAGCTTATTTTGTTATTTTTAAATCAACAAAACATTTCTTTTTTTAAAAAATTAGCAGTTAATTCTATAAATTTTTCTCCAAGAATTCTTTTGTTCGAATCTCACAAATTTTGGTATTTTGTATTTTTATTTTATTCAGTTCAAAGTATTTTCTAATTTCCCTGGAGTCTTCTTTTTTGGTCCATAGATTATTTAAGCATATTATTTAATTTCCAAGTGTTTGAAAAATTTTCAGTTATATTTTTTTAGTAGTTTCCAGTTTAATTCTATTGTGTTCAATAGTCAAACGGTCAAATTCTTCTGCTAACATTTGTTTTATGACACAGTAATAGTCCATCTTGGGAAATGTTTCATGTGTACTTGAAAACACTGTGTATTATGCTGTTGTTGGGTGGGATGGTTTATACATTTTAATTAGATGCAGTTAGTTTATGACAATGTTCAGTTCTCTGTATTCCTGATGATTTTCTCTACTTGTCTGATTCATGTCTGAAGAAGGAGTGTTGAAGTCTTCCATTATAATTGTGGATTCATTGTTTTCCTTCAGGTCTATTGGTTTTTGCTTCACTTAGCTTGAGGCTTAGTTGTTAAGTGCATATATATGTAGGGTTATTAGGAGTTCTTGATGAATTGACTCTTTTACCATTATGTTATGTTCTGTTTATCCCTGATAATTTTCCTTGTTTTGAAATCTGCTTCATCTGATATTAATGTAGATACTCTAGTTTTCTTCTGATTCATGTACACATTGTATATCTTAGTCCTTCCTTTCACTTTTAGCCCACCTATATAAAAAGGGTTTCTTAAAGATAGTACCTGTATATATTTGGGTTTATTTTTAATCATTCTGACATTTTAAATCTATTATTTGGTATGTTTAGACCATCTAATTTGGGGAACATGGTTGTAATAGCTGCTTTAAAGTCTGTTAATTCTAGATTTTATGTAACCTTAGAGTTGGTATCTGTTAATTATTTTTTTTATTGTTATGAGATATTCCTGATTATTTGTATGCTAATTAATGTTGGATTATATTCTGGATATTATGAGACCCTGGGTCTTATTTAAATACTAAAGAGAATGTTAACTTTGTAATTCTTGTTGTTGCTGTTGTTTTGGCATGCAATCACCCCGATTACATTTGGTCTGCAAATTCTGACCTGCCTTCTCTGAGTCTGGCATAATTCCATTTTCAAAGTATTTTCACTACTGCTGAGACCAGTTCCAGTGGCTAGTCTGTGGCCCCATGGCTCAATTCTCAAAGCCTGTGATATGCTGATAAGGTTCAGATTTACAAATGCACAGGTAGGAGGGCCACTCAGGAGTCCATACACAACTTCATGGGGTCACTTTCTTGATCCCTCTCCTCTCTGTGATTTCACCAATGTACACTTATTCCCTGTGTCCTCTCTTCTCAGTTCTCTAGAAATCTAGAGTTCTGTTTTCCCCAGTATCATGCAAACTTACTGCAACTGTGCCTATGTCCAGGACCAAGTGGCAGGAGGAGAAAGAGGCAAAACACATATAGCAATGCATAGCCACTGAAAATTCAAAGGACCACAGTTCTTTTGATATGGGAGAAGGGTTCCCTTCCTCAGAGTTTCAGGTGCATGCCTGCTGTCATTGCTTTCAATGCTGCAGCCAATGCCACTGGAGTGTTGCTTGGGCATTGCTGTGGGAGACAAGAGCAAGAGAAGTCTTCTCCCTGTGGTCTTTCTGTCCACACCTGATGTGGATTTCTGGGCTTCAGGGTGTCTTTGATTTCAGAATGGATGATACTGAAGGGAAAAAACGACAAACTCACCACTGGTTTGGGAAGACTTCAAAGTCTGTTCTCTTTCCTCATCCACCTGTTACTATCCATGTATTACAGTCCTCAGATAGTTCTTTCTTGCATTCTATCCAAGTATTATAGGTGCGTTCAGTGAGAGAGACAGGGTGGAGTGTCTTTGATCCATCTTCTCTACAACCACAACCATAGCTTACATTTTAAAGATTTTTTTTTGTAGTAAGTACAAAATGAATGCCTGTTCATTGTAGATAATACAGAATATGCAGATAAGAAGAAAGTAAAAATGACCCATAATACTAACATTTCTGCATCACTTCTGTGTTTTAAGCAAAATTAGATCATGTGGTGCATGTGGCTTTGTATTATTTTTTCTTTTCATTTAATGGACTTATTTTCATGGTAATATACATTCTTCTCCAAGACCACTTTTCAAAATTGCACAAAAAGGCAAACATCCCTTCATATGGATGTACCCTAATTTTTTTTTTTTTTTTTTTTTTAGACGGAGTCTTGCTCTGTCGCGCAGGCTGGAGTGCAGTGGTGCCATCTCGGCTCGCTGCATGCTCAGCCTTCCCGGTTCATGCCATTCTCCTGCCTCAGCCTCCTGAGTAGCTGGGACTGCAGGCGCTGGCTACCACACCCCGCTAATTTTTTTTTTTTTTTTTTTTTTAATATTTTTAGTACGGACAGGGTTTCACTGTGTTAGCCAGGATGGTCTCAATCTCCTGACCTCGTGATCCGCCTGCCTCAGCCTCCCAAAATGCTGGGATTACAGGCGTGAGCCGCCACACCCGGCCAGGATGTACCCTGATTTTTTAACACCAAGATCTTGTCATTGAACATTCAAGTTGCACAGCTTTTATACTGGTTGCAACCAATGGGTAAGCAGCTGAAGAAGTCGCAACAGGAGTTAAACTCTCTTAAATACTCCTTAGGCCCCATTTGAATTTTTAAAACAAGAATATGCCATTTTACAACCCCACCCTAACCCCAGTTAGAAAAATTTGTCCTCTGGAAACAGTACTATAAAGTGCAATGGCCATTATTCTCAGAAAACTGGTTAGATAGGACCCATGCTTCAACCCAGCAACTAACATCTAAGTGCAGAAGTTAGATGCCTGAAAGAAAAGCAGACAGTGTTGTGTCCTTAGAAATAAATGCATTGCCATTATTTTTATGTGTCTCTGTGCCTCAGCTCCTGCCGCACATGATAAAGATGCAACTGTGTCTGTACTATAGCGATAAGACACCATGGGGAAGTGCTTGCAGAGGCTGTGGTTTTTTCAAAAAAGCCACAAAGAACTCCTTAATTAAGTCTTCCTTTCACCCTTATTAAAATTCGGTGAAGATTACCATGGAATTTGTCCTCTATCTCACAAACAAATCATAACAATTTCATAAGACTTCCTCAGGCTGCCTGGAGTATAGCTTATTATTTCACTAGGGTTTTATAAATAGAAAAATATATATGAAATCCTCCAGCACACCCTTAGAAAGGACTTAGCTCAGCCCGTCTGTCGTGATGACACTGTCAGAGAACTGGCTGGAAGCTGGTGACTTAAAATAATAATGCAAACTAAGGTTTAAAGAATACACACCCACACATACACACACATATGTATCTAAGTGTGTGGGTGTGTGTGTGTGTAGATGTATGTGCTCATATGACAATAACCTCATATATGATATTCCACCAGATGGCAACTTGAAATTCTCTCAGTTGTTTTAAGGCTTATAGAAAACTCCTAGAATACATTGTAGAATAAGCTATGATTTCTAAGTATAAAATAATAGGGAAAAATAAGAAACTTTATAATAAGAATTGAAGGTCTCACAAAAAATATGAAACACTGTATAATGTCAATGATGCAAAACCTGATGTTCTGGAAATAAACAGGCCTAGAGTTGAGGTTTGACTATAATGCACACGATCATCATAATAATTAACATACAAGGAGTACTTAGTTTGTACTGAACTCTTTGCTAACCACTTTCTCTTTCATGCCTTTAATAGTTTAAGATTAGTCTATTATTTTTATGGTAAAGAAACAGATCTTTAGCACTATTGAATGACAAGTACCAAAACCCACCCATGTTAAGTTCTGGGTTCAGGATCTGAACCCGGGCCTCCCTGACCTCCAGGCCTTGTTTTCAACCACCTTTCCTTTTCTTAGCTTCCTTGTTCTTGGCTCAGAATTCTCCCTGCCTCTATGTTTATTTGGTCTCACATCAGTTTTGGTTTCTGGATTTCATTACAGTTATGCCTTATTTGGAGAGTATCTTTTAAGGAGTGACAATATTTTTTTAAAGGTATTTTTTTTTTTAAAATTTTCTTCCAATAGATATTGGGACAGTTCCTGCAAGTAAAACAGTTCTTCATAGGTGACAGGGCTAAAGGAAAATGCTTTCTGTGACAAGCGTTTGTTATCTTTACCTCTTCTCTGCACAGTGAAGAGAATCCTGCTTGGACCTCAAGCCAGGGGCCCTCTGCAGCTGCCAGCTTAGATGCTGGGCCTCACAGACTGGTGTCTGGACTCTGGCTGCAGTTATTGGAGCAATGGGGAAGTAAAGACAAAACTGGAGATGTGAGGGTGAGCGTTGCTTTGGAAAGAACAGAAATGATCTGTGGGGAAAAACAATAAAGATGGGAAGAAAGCTGCAAGAGGCAAAACCAAGGCACTGGTGGGCTGGGAAGGGATTTGGGGTAATCTTGGGAAAAGGGGTGGGGAAACTTTGGGATCACTGAGCCAGGAGACAAAGATAGGGAGAAAGAGGCAAGGGGAAGAGAATACTAAGAGGCAGTGCTGTGATTATTCATTGCATCCCCTTTCAGATTCATCTGAAGATGGAAGATATGTCTGGTCATGTTTTCTTTATTTTTCATGGCTGGTCTGCGAGAGTGATTCCAGCCTAAGCCTGGGCTGCACGGGCCCCTGTTCTAAATGTGTCATTCAAGCTTCCTTTTAAATGTGTGTGTTCGTTTGTACAGTTTTTTAGTTTCATTAGAGACTTTTATCTCTTTTATTGGATTCTAAAATCTTAGTTGTCAGCATAAACTCTCCTACTGGGAGCCCTGTAGTCTTAATGAACAGAAATTTCTGTGTAAGTAGGAGACAGAAGGCATGGGTGAGATTAATACTTTAGGGATCAGAAGTATTTTATTTTTTACATACTTTTCTTGAAAGTAGGGTGGTTGCCTAAAATGATTTCTAGAACATTGCTGGTATACGTGTATTTAAAATTAATGAAATTAAACAGCTGTATTGAAATGGAATAATTATCACATGCAACAGAAATAGCAAACTCCCTAATATGGTATTTTCTGCGAATTGTTGATCAGTTATTATGTGCCAGGCATCAGGCTTCATGCCTAGAATTCGATGATCAGTTTATGAAACAGTCGCTGCTCTTAGGCTCACGGTCTGGTGGTGTAATAACCAGCATGCAGCTCAGCTGACTTGGTCCTAAAATAACTGTGCACAGCACAGTTTATCCTGCTCTATGGTGAGGGTTCCACTCTTAATAAACTCCACAACTGTGACATTTATAACAAAAGTTTTGGTGAAGAACAAGGGTTGGCAGGCAGTTGCAGACTTGCAAATACAAATGACTTTTCCAAAGGAATTTCAGTATGAAAAGAGGTCTTGCAGCCGTAACTCCAGCATTATAAACCTAAGCACCATCTAGCAAATCCAACCTTTGCAAATTTGTAAAAAAAATAAATCCTAAGGGCCTAAAGGAAGGCTCATTGCAATCTTGTCCTTTCTTACCATTGAAACAATGCCTTGTTTCTTACCATTCTTCTCAGACTCCTCACCCTCCAGATGACTGAGGCATCTCATTCCTTGTGTAATTGATTGCATTATGACTTCACCTCCCCTAGAAGTAAATTATATAAGGACAAAGTGTTTAATGTGTATATTTACTGCTATAATCTTACCATGCAGAACAGCACCAAGTATATAGTAAACATTCAATGAATATCTAATAGTCAATAAATCAATGAATTCAAATCTCTGTTTAAATGTTACCTCCTTGATGAAGCTACTTGTGACCGCCCCGAGCAAGAAAGTTGTTCCTTACCCTGTTTTCCCATTGCATCTACGTATATCTGAGGTATAGATATGCCCACCCAGATGCAGTAATACACTATATTTTATGTAACTGCATGTTAAGTCTGCTCAGGCTCTATAACAAAACACAGGCTGGGTGGCCTAAGCATCAGACAATTTATTTTCTCACAGTTCTAGAGGCTGGAAGTCCAAGACCAAGGTGCTCATGTAGTTGGGTTCTTGGTAAGGGCCTTCCTCCTGGCTTAGAGAGCACCACCTCCTTGGCATGTGCTCACACAGTGTAGGAGACACAGAACTTTGGTCTCTTCCTCTTCTTATAAGGACACTAACCCCATCAAGTGGGCCCTACTCTCATGATGTCATCTCAACCTAATCACCTCCCAAAGACCCCACATTCAAATACCATCACTTTGGGGGTTAGGGCTGTAACATATGAATTTTGGGAGGAGTCACATTCAGTTCATAACAACCTGTTTCCCCCACCATCTGGTCAATTCCTCATATGTGGTGAATGTTTCTCATTCATCTTTGAATCCTGAGCAGCTACACTAAGATACTGCACAACTAATATTTGAATATTTACATAAATATAACCTCATTGTTCCTTACAAATATTCAAATAAATATGATCTCATTTTCATAACTGTTCACATAGATATGGTTTCATCTATCCTACAGCTCAAATGCTGTGAGAAAATTAAACAGGAAGAAATATTTAATTTTTTAGATTTTTTATTTCAATAACTTTAGGGGTACACGTGATTTTTGGTTACATGGGTGAATTGTTTAGTGGTGAGAGCTGGGATTTTAGTGTACCCGTCACCTGAGTAGTGTACATTGTACTCAGTAGGTAGTTTTTCATTCCTCGCCTCCCTCCCATCCTCCCCACTTGAGTCTCCAATGTCCATTATACTATTCTGTGTGTCTTTGTGTACCCATGGCTTAGCTCCCACTTATAAGTTAGAACATATGGTATTTGGTTTTCCATTCCTGGGTTAATTCACTTAGAATAATGGCCTCCACTATGTAACAAACCTGCACGTCCTGCACTTGTATTCCAGAACTTAAAGTAAAATAAATTTAAAAAATGCCAAATAGAAACAACACCAGACTTAGATAAGGAGAGCCTTTATTTGGAAAGATGACTACAATAAGGAGAATGCTTTGATCTCAGGATGGACAAGTGTCTTAAAATCAAACAGAAAAAGGTGGGGTTTTTTGTATATAGGGAAGAGTAAGCAGAGATGGCAGTGACTATGTGGTAGAGGAGGGCAAGCAGGTGGGTGAACACATGGCAAAATCAGGTACTTCAACAATAAATATTTCTTTTGTGGTTAGCCAGTTCTCAGAAGGAGCTTTTAAGGGACAATGTTTCACACCTTAGTGCTTTAGGGCTTGCTGAAACTTAGGGGCAAGCCAAAGTTTAGGGGCCCATGGGGAAGAGAGAAGCCTGATTAAAATTTGGTCAGTGAAAGTTCTGTGGATAAGTAATAGGTAATTGTGAGCACTTGGTCAAAAACCATAGTTATTTTTCATGAAGACAATTGTGTGTTTATATGCAATGAGTTTGTTATTTTGTGGATTAATAAATATTTTTTAAATGTCAAAAAATGAATAATTGCCTCCAGTTCTATCCCAGTTGTTGCAAAAGACATTATTTCATTCTTTTTATGGCTGAGTAGTATTTCATAGTTTATGTATCTACCTTTATATCAGCACCATACTGTTTTGATTACTACAGCCTTGTAATATAATTTGAAGTCAGCTAATATGATGCCTCCAGATTTCTTCTTTTTGCTTAGGATCGCTTTGGCTTTTTGGGCTCTTGTTGGTTTCACATGAATTTTATGATTAATTTTTCTAATTCTGTGAAAATTGACATTGGTATTTTGATAGGAATTGCACTGAATCTGTAGATTGTTTTGGGAAGTATGGTCGTTTTGATGATATTGATTGTTTCAGTCCATGAGCATGGGACATAGTTCCCTTTGTTTGTGTCATCTGTTTTTTTTTGCTCAGCAGTATTTTATGGTTCTTTCACCTACTTGGTTAAGTACATTCTTAGGAATTTTATTTTCTTGTAGCTATTGTAAAAGGGCCTGAGTTCTTGATTTGATTCTCAGCTTGGTCGTTGTTGGTGTATGGCAGTGCTACTGATTTGTGTATATTGATTTTGTAACTTGAGACTTGGCTACATTCATTTATCAAATCTAGGAGTCATTTGGAGGACTCGCTAGGGTTTTTAGGTATAAGATCATATCATTGGCAGAGATAGTTTGAATCCCTCTTTTCTAACTTGGATGCCCTTTATTTCTTTTGCCTGATTGCTCTGGCTAGGACTTCCAGGAAGAAATGTTAAGATTTTGATTTGAGACTGAAAACATGTAGTGTTTTGCGGTACAAATAAAATGCTCAAGAAGTGAGTTTCAATTTGGCATGCTACAAATTCCACTGGCCAGATTTCTGCAGCTCTCCTAAGGCCCTTGTCATCTTACATGCTCTACATTTTATAAGTTCAACTTTATAAAGCCCTGCGAATGTTCACTGGTGACATTATCTCTAATCAGTTTTGAGACCTGAAGCCCAGAGAAGCTGAGCCAGTGGCCCAAGAGGCACAGAGGGATTTAATGGACAGGTGGAGATTAGAAGGGATAATTATAAGTGTTTAATCCTCTCTTCTGTTCTCTGAGTCTCCAGAGAGCTAAGGACAGTTTGGAGAAGGGCAGAGAAGCAGGGAGAGGCAATAGAAACCTCGCTGTTGTGCCATCTTCTAGGTGGCAATTCCCCAGTGAATGGGCAATGAAGGGGACACTGCTGGAGTCCTGGGCTGCAGATGGAGTAAAAGTAAATGTGCTCTTAGCTGAGAGACTAAAATGAACGAGGAGATGGCAACCAATTCAGGAACAAGCATCACTGAAACAATTTGAACATCGACCTTTCACATAAGAGTACCAGTCTCCCAGGGAAGTGACTACGCTGTCTGGCGTATATGCCCTGGGGTTCGTTGTCGTACGCTGAGAAAGAATTCAGGACACAGACACATGTGGGTGGGTTAAGGAGTGGAAAGTTTAATAGCAGAAAGGAGAGAGGAGAGCAGCTCCTTGAGAGAGACAGAGCCACCTCTGAAAAGGCGGGGGAGGCAGCGAACTGCAGCAGATTTTATAGGCAGGCTGGAGAAAGTCGTGTCTGATTTACATACGGCTCACAGATTGGTTCAGTCAGGTATGATGTCTAGTCATGAAGGCTGGTTGCCTCACCCTAATCTTATGCAAATGGGCTTTCCAGTTCATGGGGACATCTTGTCTGCTCCTTTACAGTACACGTGGCTGGGAGAGAAGGGTCGGTGGAGCCGCCATTTTGAAAATGTCCAGTCCTCAGTTCCCGCTGGGCGAGCTCCCAGCTTGCAGGCTGCTCTTTGTTAGAAAATGATTTGGGGCTGCTTTTCATTAAAAAGAAAAGCCTTACTGAGGACTCCCATTCCGTTGCTATCTGCCTGAGTAATTCCTTCTTAACTCCTATATCACCAGGAGGCCAAATCACAAGAGGATCTTTAATGGATGTGAACAATATGGGCCTTGGGACCTCTGACCATGCCCAGTCAAGATAGGATAGACAGCATGCTCTTTGCTCTTGAGGGGTAATGACCGATTCTTACATCTATGCAGCCCCTCAGTACTCACCAAGACATTCTTCCACTTTGTTCACTTCCACTTTGTTCATTTATCCTCACCATTGCCCAGCCACAGAGGCATCACCACTCTCACTAAACCGGGAAGCAGAGTGAGAAAGTTTGAGTGATTTGAGGAAGAGAACACAAGTAGAGAGGTAGGTGTTGAGCCCAGACTTTCTGGCTCATGGTTCCTTGGAATGGACTTAGCATGGGAATGTGCTAAGCGTCAACGTGCTGGGCCGTGCAAGATGCTATTATATTTGTTTGACTTGAAACAGGAGAGGGCTGGGGTCTGTGGCTCACAAAATCATTCATTCAAATTATAATGTGGTATGTGCTGATCATTCAAATTATAATGCGGTATGAAGCTCCTGAAGCACTTCTTCCCTAGATGGGCACTTTAGTCACCTCGGTTTACCCAGGATGTCAGAGGCTCCCCATAGCTTTTTGCCATGAAAAACAGAGGCCACCTGCTGTGGTAAATTGCTTTGCCTTTACCCCAGAGTGATGATGAGCAAGGAGAGGTGAGCCCACAGTGCATATGCGGCCCATCTGGCTTTGAGATGGGTTGTGCTCTAATTTCAGAATTTCAGGATGAAATCAGAAAGCTGCTTCCGTGTTGCTGCTTCTCAAACAACACCAGATAGTAACATTGTAGTGGCCAAAAAGCAGTGCCAATTTTCTTATTGACATTTTTCTAAGTTGTAAGAAAAAAATAGTTTAAAATGTGTATATACATTTTCAGAGAAATTCAGGGAATTTTTTCAGCCTGGGCGTCACTTGTCTGGGAGAGAAATTCAGGATAGACCCTGGGGTTCAAGTTGGGTTACTGAATCTGTTCTTGGGATGATGAGGTTATGAGGTTGAGATAGAGGGGAAATTCTAGGCACAACCTGTGTTTTTTGTTTTTTTTTTGTTTTTGACAAAACTGGTCAGGCAAGGTGGTTTACACCTGTAATCCCAACACTCTGGGAGGCCGAGGCAGGAGAACCACTTGAGCTCAGGAGTTTGAGAGCAGACTGACCAACATAGTAAAACCTCATCTCTACAAAAAATACATAAGAGCTAGCTGGGTATGGTGGCACACACCTGTAGTCCTAGCTACTTGGGAAGCTGAGGTGGGAGGATCACCTGAGCCCAGGAGGTCAAGGCTATAGTGAGCTGTGCTTATACCACTGTACTCCAGCCTGGGTGACAAATTGAGACCTTGTCTCAAGTAAAACACCAACAACAATCCCTCTAAATCCCTTGATCTTGGCTTCATGGCATTCTTTTGGGGAAAATTACTGTGTTGTGTGTGTGTGTGTGTGTGTGTGTGTGTGTGTGTGTGTGTGTGTGTGTGAAGTGTAACAGAAGAACCATACGGCAAGAGCAAGCCTACCATGATGTGGAGCTACCATGGTTACACTTGTTTCTAAAGGAGAGACCAGTTTTCTCTTTTATCTCCATAGCCAGAGAGTACAGTGGCAGACCAGCAGTGCAGGGGAAGCCCTGGCCCCTGAAGGCCTTTGTTTCAGGCCCAACTTCTGGGTCCTTAATGTTTTGTATATGCCTGCGTCCAGGTCACCAGAGGTCAGTGGTTCTTCGACTGTAGCATGGTGTGCATCAGAATTACCTGGGGGCCTTGATGAAACAGGTGGCTGAGTTCTACCAGGTAGTTTCTGACTCAGTAGGTCTTGGAATGGGGCTCAGGAAATTGTATTTGGAAGAAGCTTCCAGGTGGTGGTGATGCTGCTGGCCAGGGGGCTGCTGTGGAGAACCACTGACTTAGACTGTTAACCAGGGAACTAGAATGGCACCAGAGTGGTTGTATTACCTGTTTCAAGAAGGGCACTAGTTGACAGTGACAGCAACCAGAGCTGAAAATCAATCAACTCCTGGACAGATGGCAGGTGTCTAGTTTCCTCTTTTAAAGGTCCTAGGACTTGGGACAGAGAAAAGCTGCAGGACTGGGAGGTATTAGGTTGGTGCAAAAGTAATTGCACTTTTGGACTGTGAATTTTAAATAATTATAACTAGGCTCAAACACATCTTTATTAATCAAAATAGGAACCATTACAATCAACACATTTTTGCCAAAGAGAAATATGTTTGTTTTTTCCTGTAGCATAAAAATCTATGCTTTGGGATTCAGCCAACTCTTGGAAAGCGTTTTCTGCATCCTGCTGGTTGTGGAAGCATTTTCCCTGCAAAAAGTTGTTGAGATGCTTTAAGAAGTGGTAGTTGGTTGGCAAGAGGTCAGGTGATATGGTGGATGAGGCAAAACTTTGTAGCCCAATTCATTCAAGTTTTGAAGCATTGGTTGTGTGATGTATGGTCAGGTGTTGTCATGGAGAAGATTTGGGCCCTCTCTGTTGACCAATGCCTACTGTTGGCGTTGCAGTTTTTTTGGTGCATCTCATTGATTTGCTGAGCATACTTCTCAGATGTAATGGTTTTGCCAGGATTCAGAAAGCTGTAGTGGATCAGACTGGCAACAGACCACCAGTTACCATGACCTATTTTTGATGAAGTTTGGCTTTGGGAAGTGCTTTGGAGCCTCTTCTCAATCCAGCCACTGAGGTGGTCATCACTGGTTGTTGTATTAAATCCACTTTTCTTCACATGTCACAATCCAATCAAGAAATGGTTCGTTTTTGTTGTGTAGAATAAGAGAAGATGACACTTCAAAAAGCCAATTTTTTTATTTTTGCTCAGCTCATGAGGCACCTACTTATCAAGCTTTTTCACCTTTCCAATTTGCTTCAAATGCCAAATGACCATAGAATGGTCGATGTTGATTGCTTCGGCAACTTCCTGTGTAATTATAAGAGGATCAGCTTCGATGATTACTCTCAATTGGTCCTTGTCAATTTCCAATGGCTGGCCACTAGCTCTTCATCTTCAAGGCTCTCATGTCCTTTGCAAAACCTCTTGAACCACCACTGCACTGTGTGTTCTTTAGCAGTTCCTGGACCAAATGCGTTGTTGATGCTATGAGTTGTCTCCACTGCTTTATGACCCATTTTGAACTCTAATAAGAAAATTGCTCGAATTTGCTTTTTGCCTAACATCATTTCCATAGTCTAAAATAAATATAGAATAAACAGCAATTAATAAGTCATTAGCAAAAAAAAATAAAGTGAGAAATGCCCATTAAAATGACATATAACATAACCATATTTATTTAAGAATGTATCCCAATATCAAATGGCAAATTTCAACAATGCAAAAACTGCAATTATGTTTGCATCAACCTAATATCACACCCAGAAGGATCCCAGAGAGGAAAGAAAAACCGTCTTTCAACAAGAAATGGGGCCCAAGAAGCTGCAAGGAGTGAGTCATTTCATTTGAATATTAAAATAACTTTAACTTCATTGTGTTTCCTAGACTGGTTGAATGAGACACATTGATTACGTAAATAACGTAACTTACTTGTCAGCATATGCAAGTTAAAACACATCCCAATTTTTTATTTTCAGAGCACGTGATAATTTGGTTCACTTAATGTACAAGAAAAAAATCAGATTATTTTAAGTTCTCTAGATTTGTACACTTTTGAAGTAAACTGATATAAGAATTAGTGAAGAGTGTTACTCTTTTCATGAGAGACAATTTTCTGGTTCTAGAATAAATATCCATGTTCCTATGTTTGCTTTTATTTCATTTTTCAAAAGATAGATACTTTATTTCTTCTGTTATTTAAATAGATCATGAATCTTGATGAGTTCTTAAAAACTGGCAATTAATGCTTTATATACTCTGTAAATTTTAAAGTATAAGTTAGTTAAGCTAGCCATCCTCTGAGTTTCTCATTCTACAATTCAGTCTGTTATGTGAAAAAAAATTCTTCTATTTTATTTCTCATCAGTTACAGAGCTAAGACTTACTGTTTGCTTTCAAACCTTTTTTAAAAAATCAATTTTAGGTTTACCCAAGAATTGCAAAGATAGTTCAGAGAGTTCTGTATACCCATGACATAGCTTCTCCTAATGTTAATAGTTTAATCTTCCTGAAAATTTCTTTGTGTGGCCATTTGTAGTCAATCCTCCCTTCCCCATCCACTGATCTGTTTTTTTGGTTTTTTGTTTTGTTTTGTTTTGTTTTCATGTCTACAGCTCTGTCTTTTCTAGAATATCATATAAATGAAATCACACAATAGGTAGCCTTTTGGGTTTGGCTTCTTTGACTTAGCAAAATGCGTTCAAGGTTTTTTCACTTCATATAATTGCTAGACAGTTGTGTTTCAGTTGTTCTTCTTTTATTACTGAGTAGATATACTAGAGTTTGTTTATCCATTAATCCATTGAATGACATCTGGGTTGTTTTCAGGTTTTGGTGGTTATGAATAAACCTACTATAAACATTTGAGTGCAAGTGGTAGTATGGATATACATTTTTGATTCACTTTAGTAAACAAAGTAAATACCTAAGGGGGACATTGCTGGGTTGTATGGCAAGGGTATGCTAAAAGTTAAACTGTCAAACTTCCAGTGTGGCTGTATCATTGTGCATTCTCGCAGCAATGAATGGGAGTTCCTGTAGCTCTGCATCTCCTTAGTGCTCAGTATCATCAGTTTTCTTTATTTTAGTGATTCTAATATGTATATAATAGTATCTCATGGTTTCCTAATACCTATGATGTTGAGCGCATATTTATATGCCTGTTTTGTCATCTGCATATCTTCTTCAGTGAAGTGTCTATTCAAGTCTTTTCCCCATTTTAAAAATTGGAATCGTCATGTCCTTATTGTTGAGTTTTAAGAGTTCTTTATATATCCTGTGTATCAGTTTTTCATCAGATAGATGACTTGGAAATATTTTTTCCCATTCTATGGGTTGTGTTTGCATAACAGAGTATTTTGTAGAGCAACGTATTTAATTTTAATGAAGTGTAATTTGTAATTTTTTCTTTATGAATCATGCTTTAGTGTCCTACTTAAATGCTTGTTGAAAGGGCATACTTTTTTTTGCCTATGTTTTCCTAGAGAAGTTTTATTTTCTTACATTTTATATTTTATATTTAGGTCTACAATCTATTTTGAGTTCATTTCTGTAAAGTTGTGAGGTATGTATCAAGGTTCACATTTTGCATCGAGATCTCCAGTGGTCCCAGTCCTATTTATTGAAAAACCTATCCTTTCTCCATTAAATTACCTTTGCACCTTGTCAAAAATCAATTGACCTGGTTTCTGGTTTTGTCTGGGGATGTAGACAGCTTGAAAAAAAATGTCACTTCAATCCTACAATAAGAAAAAGCTAGGAAAATGGAAAATTAACTTTTCTTACAAACATCTGAGGTGACAGAGGGGGCGAATACATTGAATTCTGGAGAGATACAGGGGCCTACAGAGTGAAATGTGTGCCTGGGGCATACAACCATGTCCCAAGCCTTTGTGTGCTTGGGACACACAACCATGGATGCCATATAAACTGATGGGGAGACTAAACTATGTTGTGGTCAGAATGTGTCCCCTTAAAATTCATATGTTAAAACTTCATGACCAATGTGATACTATTAGGAGGTGGTGCCTTTAGGAGGTCATTAGTGCCTTTAAAGAGGCTCAAGGAAACTACTAAGGCTCTCTTGCCCTCTGTCTCTTCTGCCACGTGAAGACACAGTGTTGTCCCCTCCAGAGGATTCAGCAACAAGGGTCATCTTGGAATCAGAGATGGCCCTCACAAGACACCCAACTGGCTGGTACTTTGATCTTAGACTTGCAGCCTCCAAAACTGTGAGAAATACATTTCCGTTCTTTAGAAATTACCCAGCCTCAGGTATTCTGTTATAGTAGGAGCAATGGATTAAGAATAACAGAAATTTTTAATAAACTGCTAAAACCTGAGTGTGGGCTAGAGGAAGAGGGTGAAGCCCTTGAGTGTAGCAGTTATAGGCAGATACAGAAGGTTTTCACCTTGTGTAGGCCTTTTCTCCAAGAACTCACAGAGAGGACGGGAAAGTCAGGGAAAGCTCCCTGTCGCCTTTCCAACTGTGATGCTTATTGTTAGGGGTTGAAAACAGCAGCAGCCAATGAGAAATCCAGGCAGACCCATCTCCCATCTCTCCTATATGACAAAAGGGTTAGTCTGCAGGGAAAGGTTATCAAGGCTTGTAGCCAAGGCTGTGGTGGAATCTCATTGCGGCTTGGGTAGGGGCAGAGTAGAGACAATCACCAAACCTCTGCCCAGACACATCTCTCTATTGCCCTTAAGCTAAAAAATAAAAGCCACATTCTATAGGGGATAGGGTGTTAAAACTACAGCCTGAGGATGCTGGCAGATACCAACTGCAGCTGAGGAGTGGGGACAGGAGCAAAAGAGGTTCTACTTCTGGAGGAAGGGCAGAAACTCTTGTGAAGGCCACTCCCCTGAGAACTAGGTTCCCAGTACCTGCTCAAATCTGATGCTTAGTCAGAATACCAGAGGCTGTCCTCCTCCCCAACACGACATGACCAGCATGCTAACCAGCTCATGTGAAAATATAATAGGGAAGTTTGCCTGGACAGCTGTAAGAGGCAAATTATCTCTGGTGAGCAGTACAAAGCAAATACCCAAAGCCAATCAGAGAGACAAAAATGAAGTATCACTGGAAGGACTGGGAGTCTCTGGTGTCCATTATCAACAGTAAACTCCCAAGTCTGGTAACTATAGCAACAGTGAACTTCAAACACAGCTCAGCTCCTGACTAGGTTAACACAAACCCTCATACTAGAGCTTAAGCCTAGCTTAAGCAAATGCATGCTTATCTCTAAAATGTGCTTATCTCAGTATCTGCTGTCATATATAATATGTCTAGCTTCCAACAATTTATAAGCCTTATCAAATGGCAATAAAAATACAATGTGACAAGATAAACTATCATCAGAATGAAGCTCAGGTATGACACAGATAATAGGTCTAATGGATGGGGGAATTTAAAGGAACTATAATTAATATGTTAAAATATCTGTTAAAAAGATAGACAATATACAAGATCAGACAGGTAATTTCAGTGGAGAAATGAAAGCTGTAAGAGCATTAATGACAGCACTAGAAGTTGATGAAGAGAGAGTGGCTAATGGGTACAAAAATACAGTTAGAAAGAATACATTCTGGTATTTGATAGTACAGTAAGGATACTGCAGTTAATAATAATATACATTTCAAAGTAGCTGGAAGAGAAGAATTGTAATGTTCCCAACACAAAGAAAAGATAAATGTTTGAGGTGATGAATATCCCAATTATGCTAATTTGATCATTATACATCATATATATGTATCAAAATATCATATGTACCCCCAAAATGTGTACAACTATGATATATCATTAAAAACCAAACACAATAACAGAGGTAAAGAATGCTTTCAACATAGCCAAAGAAAAGATCAATCAACTTGAAGATAGGTCAATAAAAATTACCCTAACTAAAATACCAAAGGAAAAAATCAGGAAATAACACAGTAACGACAACAAAAAAAGCATCGAAAAGTCGTGGGACAATTACAACTTTCTAACATGTGCCTATTGGGAACACCAGATGGAAAAGTAAAAGACAATGAGGCAGAATAAATATTTGAAGAAATCATGGCTGAGAATTGTTCCAAGTTAGTGACCAATACCAAACCACAGATCCAGGAATCTCAGAGAACACTAAATAGGATAATGCAAGAACAAAACCAAACAACACACATAGGCATATTTGAACTGCAGAAAACCAAAAACAAAACTCTTGAATGGAAGCAGAGGAAAATGCGCATTGCTGTAGTCCTCCCTTTTCTGTGAGGGATACATTCAAAGACCCTCAGTGGATCTCTGAACTTGTGGCTAGCACCAAACCCTATATATAGTATATGTATTATGATTTTTCCTATGCATGCATTTCTACAGTAAAGCTTAATTTATAAATTATGCACAGTAAGAGGTTAATAACAATAACTAATAATAAAATAGAACAATTATAACAATATACTATAATAAAATTTATGTAAATGTGATTTCTCTCCCCAAATATCTTTTTTTTTTTTTTTAGGTTGTCAAATTTTATTTTCTCAAATAAGGACATGAAAAAACAAAAATAAATTCTAACATTTTATATCATCCCAATTTAATTTTTAAAAGGATGTGAGAAGAAAGGAGAGGGGAGAGGAGGAGAGAAGGACATGAACCATCTGAAAAGGATGGGTGTTCTTTAAAACAGCAAAGTTAGTTCAACAAAGCTTATTGTGCTTTATCAAGTGTAACTGACATAGCAGAAAGTGGAACCATGGATAAGGGGGGACTACTGTAACTGTGGAGGAAAAGGACAAGAATTACAGCAGTCGTCTCACCAGAAACCATGCAAGCCAGAGACAATGGAGTGAGATTTTTAAAGTGTTGAAAGAAAAAAACTGAACAATGAGATCACTTGGACTCAGGAAGGGGGACATCACACACCGGGGCCTATCATGGGGAGGGGGGAGGGGGGAGGGATTGCATTGGGAGTTATACCTGATGTAAATGACGAGTTGTTGGGTGCTGACGAGTTGATGGGTGCAGCACAGCAACATGGCACAAGTATACATATGTAACAAACCTGCACGTTATGCACATGTACCCTAGAACTTAAAGTATAATAATAATAAAAATAAATAAATTAATTAAAAAAAAAAAAAGAAAAAAACTGTCAAACCAGATTTCTACATCCAGGAGGAAAATCTTTCAACTGTGAAAAACAAATAAATACTTTTGCATACCAACATAAACTGAGGAGGTTCAGTAATATTTCCTACTTTACAGGAAATATTAAAGGAAGTTCTTCAAACAAATACTTTGGTATAGGTCAGGAACTTAGATCTACATACAGGACATAAATGAAGGGAAAATATGCTTTATCATATATCATATTTTCTTGCTATAGTAAGTAACTTGACTGTTTAATAATAACCATATATTATATGTTTATAGTGTATGTGAGAGTGAAATGAGTTACAATGATGGTGTAAGAGATGAGAAGAAGGAATTGGGAAACACTGTTGTAAGATCCTACATACATGTGTGGCAACACTCTTATTTAAAGGTGGACTTAGATTATTTAAAATTGCATATTATAAAACCTAGGGCAATCACTACAAGTGTTAACAACACAAAATGCGTAAAAATCAATTGACTATGTTTATGTAGGTCTAGTTTGGGGCTTTCTCTTCTATTTCATTGATCTATGTCTCTGTCCTTTTGCTACTGTCTTTATTACTGTAACTTTGTAATAATCCCAGCACTTTAGGAGGCCAAGATGGGCAGATCATGAGGTCAAGAGATTGAGACCATTCTGGCCAACATGGTGAAACCCTATCTCTACTAAAAATACAAAAATTAGCTGGGCGTGGTGGCATGCGCCTGTAATCCCAGCTACTCAGGAGGCTGAGGTAGGAGAATCACTTGAACCTGGGAGGCAGAGGTTGCAGTGAGTCGAGATCATGCCACTACACTCCAGCCTGGCAACACAGTGAGACTCCGTCCTAAAATAAATAAATAAATAAATAAATTTTAAAAAGTCTTGAAATTGGGTAATGTAAATCCTTCCATTTTTTCCTTCTCTTTCAAAATTATTTTGCTATTCTAGTATATTTTGATTTTTAGAATCAGTTTGTTGATAACTACCCAATGCTTTCTGGAATTTTGATTAGGATTGTACTGTGAAGAATTCATATATTTGCCACATTGAACCTTCCAATCCAAGAATATGTTATATCTCTATACTTAATTAGCTCTTCCTTGATTTATTTGAGCAGTGTTTTACAGTTTATAGTATATGATTCCTGAGCACATTTTGTTAGAATTTAACCTAAGCATCTCAATGGGACAGGAGATGCTATTATAAATGACATTGTCTTTAAATTTCGAAATCCAATTGTTCATTGCCACTATCTAGAAAGATAGCTGACTTTTGTAATTCTGCAAACTCAGTAAACTAATTTATTAATTCTAGGAGCATTTTGGTAGGTTTCTTTGGGAAGATAAATATGTCTTTTTGGATAAAACAGAACTTTATTTTTTTTCTAATCTGTTCTCCATTTCTTACTCTTGCTTTATTGCGATGGATTTTGTTTAACAGGAATGTTAACAGAGGACATCCTTGTCTTATTTCTGATCTTAGCGTGAAATGATCAAACAGTATCAAGTAAGAAAATATTTTTTGGAAAAAGGCAAATCATTTTTATATGATACAATAATTGATATTAATTTTAAAGCAGTCTTGTAGGAGAAACCATACAATTTCCCCATATAAATATAGTATATAATAACCTAGGATCCAGTAAAAAAATTGCAAGTTGTAAATATTCAACTTATAACTTTCTGTATTAATTAGAGTTAATATTCTAATCCTGAAAAAATACAAAGCAATGTCGTCATGAAGAAACACATGGCGTCAGTGAATATGGTTGCATAGTGGGCAATAAAAGTAATTATAAATCAGGGCACTTAGACCAGCACTCAGCAGTGTTTTTGAGCTGACAGGGAAGGCTGCTCCCTTGAATACCTCAGGAATAACCTTCAGGGCTTTTCTACATACATAAAAGCTCTTACCCTCCACTGGAGCCTGTGCCTTGTGAAGTATTTCTGGTGTTGGTGACCTCCTACCTGGGTGGTATACTGGGCCTCCAGGAAGGTCTGGTAGGGGTTAGGAGAAATACATCTCCTATGCTTGGCAAGGTCACATGACTTCCCTACCTGGGTTATTTAGAAGTAATGGAATCAGGTGATCAAGAAAAGACTCAAAGCTATTTTTTACCAGAGTGGTCAGAAATGTATCTGGCATTAGCCTCCCATTGGTAAAAACATATTAGTATTCAAGTGTAAGTTGGAGGGTAGATGGTTCTCTATGCAAATAAATAGAGGAATAAAGAAAGACGTAGCTATTATTTGTATTTTGTCCTTCTTTGGGGCAAAAATTCAGGTCATTTTGCCTTCTCCCTTATTCTTTTTGGCATTTTTTGAATTATTACAACCAGGCTCTTTTTCTCCCTCCCCCTTTCCATCCATCCCTCCCTCCCTCCCTCCATCCATCGCTGCCTCCCTCCCTCCCTTCCTCCCTTCCTCCCTTCCTTCCATCTGTACTACCTTGCTTTTTCCCTCCCTTCTTTCCATTCATCTGTCTTTTTTTTTTTTTTTTTTCCGGAGAGGTAGAGTCTTGCTATGTTGCCCAGGCCAGTCTCAAACTCGTGGCCTCAAGGGATCCTCCTGCCTTGGCCTCTGAAAGTACTGGTATTACAGGCAAGAGGCACCACGCCTGACCCAGCTTCATTTTTATAATTAAAGAACAAAACAAGACAGAAAAGCAATTTCACTTTGAAAAAGTTATGGCTACAATCAGATTTTTTTTTCCTTGAATAGTCCCAGATGCAAAAAATGTAGCTCATGACTACTCTGGAGATTTAGAAAATCTCATTGTATTTTTGTGTTTCTCCCCCAGTTTACTGAACTTAAGTTGGAGACCCTAGCTCGGTATGGGAAGAATAGAGGGAATATTCAATCTTGACTTAGACTTACACTGATTCAAACTAGATCCAAACTGGTGATTTTCCGGGCGGATATAACTGTCTTTTAGGAATTTCTGATTCTGACAGAATCTAGAACTTTTTTCCTTCTGTGTTGAGATAATCGGCTATTTCTGTTAATAAACATGTGAACTTATAGCTCTGGAGAACTGTCTGACCTGTTCAGATTCTCAAGAATTCTTATAATAGATTTCCAACATCAACTCCTATGTTTATTCTATCACATGGATCCTGAAATTCATATTCTATTGTTAGTTAACATGCCTTTAAAATAAATATAGCATTTATATTCCGGTAATATCTTCTATTGTCATTATTTACTTTAAGTTCAAATAGAGCTTTTTCTTGCCACTGAACATTTAAGTTAAATGATTTATAAGCTCATCATTTCTCCAGATTTCCCCAGAAACACTTATACTTGAGTCACTCTCGTCTGTGAACTTTTATTGTCATCTCCACTTTACCTCTTTCCCCAAAGATTTCTCCTGGTTCAGAGCCAAGTGAATGGTCCCCTTGTAGGGAGCTTTTGTCATTTTTCCGGATGTTGCTAGAGATCTCCTTATGTTTTGGGAATTCTCCAGTTGAAATCTTTTTGGGAAGTTGAATTTCCCTCCACTCTAAATGTTGAAAGGCCAGACACTCCCTTATTTACCCCCTGGCAAGCAGTAGGGCATTGCATAAGACCCAGCCTTCATTAGTCAAATGCATTCACACTAGACTTTGAATAGGGACCTAGGTAGTGGTGCACAAAAGCTGCGATCATGAAGGATCTGTTAGGATAATTGCAGCAGTGCCACTGGGGCCAGTATCCAGCATGCAGGGTCAGTAAAGGCAGCAGGACAAGTTTTGCCATCCAGAATGTAATGATAGTTGTGGTGAGCTCATGGGGTGGGCCCTGTCTGCTGCCTAATCCCCGCTTTGCCATGATCAGTTTTCTAAACCTGCTTCTCTTGCCTTCCTGGCAGCCAGTGTGCTATACACACAGCACAGAGAAAAGATACTTCCCCAGGTAGACAGAGCAGCTAGACAGAATCCCTTCTATGATGAGTTTTATACATATCTCCAGGCTAGGTCTAGGCCAACCCAAGTGGAGGCTCTTCCTCTGTCCTCTCTCTCTCCACCACATTTCCTTCCAGCAGGCCTCCAGTCCTGAGACTGGGGTCTTTGTGTGGGTCCTCTACCAGCCTGCATTTTCCTTTTTTTGATTCAGCTGTGAGACACTTTTCAGATGATGTTTGTAGTTTTTGTTTGTAATCTTGCCAATTAAGGTACCCAAAGAAGTTAAGTGAAAATGAACTAATTTAAGAATTTTTCTTGTTCTTGCACTGATGCTGCTGCAATGGCTGTCTTCCTGTGTTTTAAGGGAAAAGTTGCTGTACAAGTCTTTTCTGCGTGAAAGCATCTGCCTATCTTTCTCTAGCCATTTGAACCATATCACTCAAAGCCAGTGGGCAATATATAAAAGTTTTCCACAATTCTCCTGTTTTCCCCCTTCAAATAAATAAACAGAATATATGGCATTTTCACCAAAGGCAGCAGGACAAGACATCCCATTTCATGCTTCAGCAATCTGACTAAGGAAACAAATATAGATTTTTCTTCCAAATGCCTTTAGGTTATAAGGCAAGTTGATTAAGGCCTCCCTTTAAGCCCTACCAGAAAAATAAATGGATAATGGAGTGTGCCTGCCTACCCTTAAAGAAAAAGGGGTTATGTCTAATATTGACTCTCCTAATCAGTTTGACATAAAGCATATTTCTCCCAGATGTGGCTCTCCAACCCGTCTTGCATGCAGGAGAGAGGAAAGCCGTATGGATTTCAGTTTCCTGTTAACTGAGAATAAATTAAATTATGTTCTTTTCTCCTCTTTACCACTCCTTTGTGGATTCAATTTCTATGTAGACATGTCAGATATTTTTTTAAGGGAGGAGTTGATAAATTGCCTTTTTCCTTTCATCATGCAGGTATAATTCTTGCCTTTTCTTCCTTCCCCTCACTGTCAATGCACTGCCAATGAAATACTGCAGAGGAAAAAAAAAGAGAGAGAAAAGAGTCATGGGTTGTGACATTAGTGTGACCTTTGAGAAGTGCAGGACAGCTGATCATAAATCCTGATGGTCCAGGGATCAGAACTGTTCCCAGAAATCCCCAGAGCATAGTGATGTTCTTGACAAAGACACTCATTTCCAGATTTTGAGTAGGATATTATATTAGTTAAAGTAAAGCTAACTGTTACAGCCAATTAAAATCCAATCTCCCCCAGTGGCTTAGCAGAAAAAGATATTTCATTCATTTTTTATGCTTCACTTTTATAAAATGTTCCTCCAACAGTGGGGAATATAGGTGGGGCGGGGTGGATCATGCTTTGTGCAGTCAACTAGGAATCCAGAGGATGGCCCTGCTGTCTTCAACTGGGGACTTCCAAAGCTGCCTTGGGTATTCACTTCCAGCCTGGGGATGGGGAAGAAAGAGAAGAGAGTTGCAAGGTAGGCTTTACGGGCAGGCCTAGAAGGGGAATTCATATCTCTGTAGCCATTTTCTTTGTTGAGCACTATCCCATGGCCTGGAGAACTGGGAAATGTCTCATAGTTGTGGGCCTCAGAGGAAAGGGCTAGTTGTTCTCTGGCTTCTTTGCGGGATTAGGATTTTCATCTAAGGCCATTTGGGAACTTGGGACCCAGGTGATCATTATGACATTATAATGTTCATGTTATATGCTTTTTCTTTCATGAATATTTCTATTGGCTTCATTTTGCAGTCATATTTGTAATTATATGATTTAGAGTTATTTAAATTTGTTATGATGCTAACTGCCAATCCTTTTCCACTGGACTATAACATTTTGTGCTCTTAATTTAGATTAATCTTCTGATCAGATTTACAGTGCCTCAAAATAATTTTTTTCCAGGATGATACTCCTAGAAAAATGTAGAGTCTGTATGTTTGTGTGTTCTAAGCCCTTACACATTTGAGAACGTTTTTCTGTTGTCTTGACAACTTGACTGTGTCAAGGGTTATAAAACAGGAATGATAGCTGATTATCCTATATGGGCAATGTAAAACATGTGCAGAGGTTGAGGAAAAGCTTCCTCTTCACCCACTGAAGTTTGCTGAAATGATTGACAATCAACAGATTAATAGAATAAAAATGCACACAAATTATTAATAGGAATATGGACTTGGGATTCCCCAAAATATGACTCTCAAAGAATGGCTAGAAGGTTGAGGCTTAAATTCTGTCTTCATAGGGAAGAGGAAAGTTGGGGGATATAGGTAATTTTAGATAAATAGTGAATGATTTTTAGGGCAAATAAATGAGTCCAAAGAACAGTAGTCTGGGACAAATTTCCTCTGAGCTCTGGGGAAGGTGAGGGGCAAAACTTCACTGTGAACAAAGGTTGTCTTATTATGCAGATAAAGTCTCCCAGGTAATCTCTCTGAGTTGCTCTTGGAGGAATAGGTGAAAAGCCTATCTGGGTGTGGTGAAGACTTTTAGTCTCCTCTTTTCTCCAGTGGTTAATCTTTCTTGGTTCTTTGATGAGATTCTTAGGACAACTGCATTTCTTTTGGAAAGAAGTTTCCATAGTCAGAAAATTCCCAAGAGAGTCCCTCCCTGTGCTTGAGGAAAGAAAGCAGATCAGAGAGATGGGGCCGGGAGGTGGGGGTGTGGGCAAGAAAAGGTCTGAGAGAGACCTTGGTTGTCAGGCTTCTTTTGGAAGCTTTCCTGTTTTAGTTCAAAGGGCTTGGCATCCCAAACAGCCTTGGAGTGTATTTTCTAAGGCCCACATATGCATTAATTCTATTTTTCTTGATCTTATAAGAATTAAAATTTTTGGCCAGGTATGGTGACTCATGCCTGTAATCCCAGCACTTTGAGAGGCCGAGGTGGGTGGATCACGAGGTCAGGAGATTGAGGCCATCCTGGCCAACATAGTGAAACCCCGTCTCTACTAAAAATAAAAAAAATTAGCTGAGCATGGTGGTGGGCGCCTGTAATCCCAGCTACTTGGGAGGCTGAGGCAGGAGAATTGCTTGAATCTAGGAGGTGGAGATTGCAGTGAGCAGAGATCAGTCCACTGCACTCCAGCCCGGGTGACAGTGTGAGACTCTGTCTCAAAAGAAAAAAAACAAAAAACAAAAAAGAATTAAACAATTTTCCATATTTCCTCCTTTAAGTGTCCACTAGCATATGGGAAAATTTTTCAGAAAAATAACTGAGAAAGAAAAAAAAATATTCACCAGGGAAGGAGTATTTACAGAAGACAGGCCTGATTTCTTTACTTTGAAAATTACAGAAAAATCCTTCGATTTATAGTAATGTTAAAACTATGACACTACTTATTAAGAAATTGTTACTATTCTAAGAATCTAGCAGTTACCTATATAGTTTGTGAGAATTTCTGATCAAAAGACTTCTTTTTGCTAAAAATATTAAGCCAAAAAGAGCTTTGCTCACACTTGAGGGAAAAAACCTCTTTTAAAATGTTGAAATCTCTTCATGCTATATTCACATTGCTCTTGCAATCCCACATTATATATCATATTTTTTAAGGAGCTTATTTTGTTTTGGAGGCTAGGAAGGTTAACTGGCAGTGACTTTCAAGTCTTGGATTTAGTGAAAAGTTTTTTTAAAAAACCAGGCTCACCTGATTCTTAAAAAATTCTTTTCCACTTAAGCAGAAGCTTTACCCATGCCAGATATTGAAAAGTGTATAGGTGAGGAACAATTTTTTCTTACTTTGGAAGTTACTTTTTGTTGCATTTCTTAGTCATGTTTTATCCATTGTCTCTATAATATCTACATCTGCATCTTCAGTCTTACTTTAATGGAATAACTTAGACTTTTTTATTTGATGATGTGAGATCAAGCTTTTTAACTGTGGGGTTTTCAATCTCTTGGTGTCTTATCTAGAACCATTAATAGGAATTCCACAGAGCTCACATTGCTCTGGGCCACCTAACTTGAAAGATAAATGAATATTCTCACGTCTCTGAAAATGTCTAGTATATAGTGTTAATTATTTTCTATGACCCTCCCTGACTCTGGTTAATGAGATCAACAGAGGACTTAGAGGAATCATGGACTTGAATTCAACTTTGGAGTCGGTGACAGCAACCTGTTGAAGACACAGACCCCTTGCCTTAGCTAGAGCACTTGTCTCCCTGTCTCCTGCTGTCTCTCCTTTGACTAATTTCTCCTAATCTTTTTCACTGGCTCCTCTTTCTTTATCCGTCCCTTTTATTGAAGGATTTCTCAGAGGTTAGTCCTAGGCTCACTTTCCTTCTCACACTATACATTCACCCTGGATGATCAAACTCACCCCCATGCTTGAATACCACCTGGAAGGCAAGTACTCCTCCAGTCACCACCCACGTCTGAATCTTTCTCCAGAATTACAAGTCTCTTTAAGATCAGGCCTTAGCTTACCTGTCTTTTCTCTTTCTTTAAATTTTATTTTTAATCAACAAATAATAATTATATTTATGGGATGCAATGTGATGTTTTGAAACATGTATACATTGTAGAACATAGATGAAACTGGAAGACATTATGTTAAGTGAAATAATCCAGACACAGGAAGACACATACTGTACAATCTCACTTGAATATGGAATCTAAAATAGTCAAACCCAAAAACAGAGAGTAGAATGGGAATTACTGGAAGCTGAAAGGGGTGGATGGGAAAAGGGGAGATGTTGATCAAAATATACAACATTTCAGTTAGACAGGAAAAATAAGTTCTGGTGATCGATTGCACAGCATGGTGACTATAATTAATAACGTATTGTATATTTCGAAATTGCTGAAAGAGTGAATTTTAAATATTCTCAGCACATAGAAATGATAAGTATGCTAAACTTTCTTACTAAAAGTTTCAAAGCTGACATTAATGATGGCGACAGACTAGGGCTGAGGATTGGGATTCTTTTGTATTGCTTTGGTAAGGTAAATTAGTAAATACTTTTGGACGACAATTTGGCATATTACCAATTTTAAGTGGGCATTTCCTTTAAACTAGAACTTTCACTTCTAGGAATTTACCCTAGGACATTATCCTAAGGAAACAGCTGGACATGTGAATCATTATGTATTTCCAAGGGTCTTGCTGTATTGTTTATAATATCAAGAAAGGGGGGACTCCCTTTTTTTGGGGTATCTGCAAAATGGGATATGTGTATGTACAATTATGGAACATATGTACAGTGATATACAAGGCAGCTACTGAAACAGTCATATTTATTTATAGAGTCATGGATAGTTATCTCTAAGTTGCTAATAGAAAAGGCAGGATACAAAACATTATAGATATGAATAAATCTTATAAAAATGTATGTATGTAAATTTCATCACAAAAGTCTGAAAAGTTATAAAACAGAATGTTGAGTCATTATCTATGGGTAATGGAATTGGGTTACTGGTGATTTTTTCATTGTTCTTTAAAATTTACTGTATTTTCTCATATTTTCTCATTATTCTTTAATTTACTACCTGATTATGTATACAATAGGTATGTATGGCTTTTATAATTAGCAAAAGCAACAGTTATATTTATTTTGAAAAATAAATGAGTTATTGTTTTAAAGAATGTTCCCAGATACTTATAAAAAAATCTGTGCATGCATTTACATTGTTGAGATGAAGTTTATCTCCAGCTTAGATATTTCTCTCATGTGCTATGGTTTATTTAGCAAATGTTCACTGAGCTCCTATGATGTGCCACCACTTTATACAACTGCTATTGGTCATTTCCATCTGAATGTCCCACATGGTCCTAAAATCACTATGCCTAAAACTAAATTTACCATCATGTCTTGAAATCTGTCTCCTCCTGTATTCTTAGTCTTAGTTAACAGGATCCCGACCTACCCAAGAGGCAAGTTGGAGAGGAAGTCATCATGAGGCCTACACTGACCTTACCCACCATAGGTAGGGGGCACTTTTCTTATAACTTTACTGTTTTTTACAGTACATTCCCTCGTCTTCAGTCCCTGTTCAGTGGCCCTAGCTAAGCCCCTCACACTCATCCCCTTGGACTGTTGCAGTTCTCCCCTATATTCCTAGACTATTCAACACAGAATGTCCTAAAACACATCTCCCAGCTGTTACTTACACCGCTGTTGCTTCTTCCCACTCCCCTTCTTCCTCTTACCTTGTTCTCTGGAAGACTGTCTGATTAACTTTCAAGGCTTGGTTCAAATGCCACCCTCTGACCTTTCTGTTGGAATTGGCAGGTTTTCCCCTGCCAATTCCAATGGGTCTCCTAATAAGGATGGTAAAAGCTAACATTGACCGAGCTCTTGTTGTAGGTCAAGCACCATCCTAAGAGTTTCACATGTTTTATCTCATTTAATAGTTAAAATAACCTATGAGTTAGGATACTATTATTATTTACAGGTAAAGAACTTGAGATTTAGAAAGTTTAAATAATTTGCCAAAGGTCACAGTCAGTAAGAATTTGAACCTAGTCTGGTTCCAGAGCCTGAATCTTTACTTCTAAGAGTGGTTATATACACGTGTGTCTATAATCCATACTTAATTATAGAATAGCATTTTTACTTCTTTTTCTATCAATATCTGTGACTCTGTGCAAAGGCCACATAGGCAACCTCAATAAAGGTATGCTGACTTACTGATTAATTATTTAACCTTTCTAGGATAGAAAGTCTAAGCCAATGAGAATTAGCATTATTTAAAACTTTTTGTTGCTCATTTTTGTTGCTTACTTTGTTTCTATTTGGATAGATTCTGATGTCCTTTTTATTGTTGGAATACAATGGTGTTTGGTTCTCTTGCTTAATGGGCTAGATCCTACCTGATGATAAAGAAAAAATGTCTAGAGAAGAATCAACTGATTCAGCTCATGTGCGTTGAATGTAACGGAACTGAACCAAGAAATAATGGGGATGATCTTTGTGAAAAATATAATCCTCTTATAAAACTGGTAAAAATTGACTCTGAATTTATTTGAGAAAGACTGTAAAACTTCCTTCAAGGCAGTGTGTACACATGGCATAAATGAATTTCTTTGTGAGCATTTGGAGGATGTAAAACCTCTAAAGCCATGTATTGAATATCCATCACTTCAGAGTTCTATAGGTATTAAAGATACCCTGGTTAAATGGACCTCAGTGGTCAAAAATCACACCCAATCAATCCTGTCCTCCACTGGTCTTTTAAATCCTCCCTAGCTCCTGAATACAGGCCTGGCAACAGCCTACTTACTGGCAGCTTCCTCATCTTTTGTGGCCTGCATACACTGCACACGTTTCTGAAACAGAATTGTGATAAAGTCATGCCCCTTCTTCAAAACTCTGATTTCTCTTCATTGTCCCAAGGACAAAGTTCATACTCTCTTGCCAGGTCCCTGCAATGGTTGCTGTCCTGCCTTACTCACCCGTCACAGCCCCTTGGTTCAAATTATTACCAGTCCACTCTATGAAAAGTGCTGCCATTCCCTAACCTGTCACATGCCTTCTCTTCTGGGAATGCTTTTCACTTTGCTTGGTCTTCAATATCCAACTCTAAATTTTCTACCTCTTCAATCATTGCCTCCATTAAAGTACACACATTCTCCTCTGTGTCCCCAAAGTGCTTGGTACATACTTTGACACTTGTTCTATAGTTACCTGTTCACTTGATCTATTTGCCTACCTAGATTATGACTTATTTGAGGTCAGGAACCACTGTTACTTTTAATTTTTGTTTTAGTGCCCTGTAGAATAGTGCTTCTCAAAGTTTAATGTGCATACACATCACCTGAAGATGTAAATCAGATTCTGATTCAGCTGTCGGGGCAGAGGTTGGGGGACTTTGGTGGGGTGGAGTCAGCATTTGTAACAAGCTGTGAGTGGAATACCAATGCTGTTGAACTCTGTATCACACTTAGAAAAGCAGGCAGGTGTTTTTTTTGTGAACTAATAATATTTGGAATGAATAAACCAAAAATCAAAAAGAAAAAGCAAAAGTAAAACATCAAACCATGCTTCACTTTATTTTTAATTTTTTTTAAAAAAGTGACTAACATCTTCACTAGGTCTCTACATCTCCCTAGTGGTCATTATATTTTTATAGCTTTAACATTTCCTCACATTTTAATATTATTAAAATTTGTCTTCTTTAATTGTTTCCCTTTGAAAAAATATTAAATTTAGGTTTGTTTCAACCAGGACCAATACTGCACAAATCTGTTATTACAAAGGGGCAACACTTATTTCTTGAAATATAATTTTTAAAATATTTTTGTGTATATTATAGGCCCTGTTTTAATCACAGATAATACAATATATAATTGCAGTACAGTGGGGCAAAATGTATCTTCTAAAGTTAATTTATGTGTGTGTGTGTGTGTGTGTGTATATAGATATATGCGATATGTTCTTAGTTAGATTTTTGAATAAAATGTTTTTTGAAGGGTTCAACTGAACTTTAAAGATGGATCCTTGCTTTTTCACAGTCACTTCCTGTTCTGATTAATATTCATTTACAAGCGTACTTCGCAAGGCAATTAGCTCACTGCAATTTGGCTTATTTTGTGCCCAAACTTAGCTTTTCCACATTCTTTTCTTCTGTGAATATGAAAAGATGAAATTTAAGACTCTACAGCTGGAAAGGGCCCAGGGACATTTTTCACAAATGCTGAATATTTTACTCACTGTCAACTCTCTACCTTGGAAACCAAATCAAAATGCAACAATGAATCAACTACATCATAAAAAATTCAGGTCAATTGCCAGCCAATTAATGGGAACATCTGGTTATTTTGATGGTCTTAATGACCAAACAGTTGACCATTACAACCCAATCAGCATCAAAAATCTGATTCCATAATAAAAGCAGCAAGAGGTAGATTCAAGATAATGCATAGGTGTCACCTTCATTATGTTGGTTAAGAACACTGACAGCCAGGCTTTGTAAATTTTATCAGGAAACTTGTAGTCATAAGAACCCTTCTGGTTTTGAACCTCAATGATCCAATGAATAATGGTATTGTCTCCACTACAAGGTTGCAGTCCTCTATTTAGATGCCATAGTCTGCCTTTGCTGCAATTTATGGGTGCTTTTAATTTCAAACATGTGAAATCTTTCATCTTAAGGAGACATGTGTTAAATATTTGTTTTAGTGCACCTCAGGGAGTGAAGCCAATATGCATTGAAGATTCAATTAGCAATAGTGATGCTGGTGATTAAAGAGCCGGAATCATCTGGCTGATTCATTTGGTCTCTTTTCGTCTCATTTCTTAGTGAATAAATGTGGCTTGAAATCAAGTTTTATTTTGAATTAGTGTTTAATGCTATCCAGCCAAGAAAGACTTTTTTTCCAAATATGTTCTCTTTTGTATATAGGGAAATTCTTGATGAGCTTTCCACTATGTGCAAACTGCTCAAGTCATTTGAAATAATTGGTAAGCAGGAATGTGGGAAGATCAACATTAGTTATATTGCTAGAAAATTACATTTCACCTTCTCACTTTACAGTAGAACTCACAAACCAATGCCGTGTGGATTAGAACAGTGTTAAGAAACTTGTGAATTAGTTGACAATATTAATGATTTGAGAGGCTCCACATAATCTAGATTTCTGGGTTCCACTGGCAAAGGTTGAGTTGTGTATGCCCCTCTTTCACTGGGCATCTGTTCTCTGGTTTACACAGTTCCCACCTGATCAGTGGTGCTCATTTATGTGACCTGTCTGGCATCTAAAGGCAAATCCTGCTCTGAAGTTTCAGCCTATGCACATCTTCACGACTCCACAACAGCGATGTGGAGGTAGAGGTGGAGAATAGAGTGTACACCAATTATAGGACTTATCCGCCCAGATTTAGACATGGGTCAGTGGAGCTGACCCTAAAAAGAGGCAGCAATATAGGTCAGAACAAAGACTAAGGCATATCTAACAGGCATCCATGGGTGGGGAGGGCTGCAAAAATGATATGGCAGAGCCCCCTGGAGGTGAGGAGATTGCAGAGAAGGGGATTTGCAGTCGAGAGTCATCACTTGGGAGGATTTTTAAGGAGTAGGAAGACTCCTTCCTGCAAGGGACTCAAAGCCTCATTCTCAGAGATGGTAGAAGGAATGAAGCAGAAACCCAGTCCCAAGAATCAAGGCTCCTCATCACAGCAACCAAAATATAGGACTATGAGTCTGTTGAGAGACCAATGTAGCAGCTCAGTGTTAAACCAGATATGCCAGATTGCCAATGCTGAGTTTCAGTGATTGGCAGGCAGAGGCTGTTGGCTCCTTGTTTATTTCAAGAATAGGGCCAGAACTAGAGGTAGACACAACAAAACGTGGAGATGTCCTTGAATCTGACTTTGAGGACCTGGGGAAAGATACGCAGAACAATTGCTGAAAGGAGGGTAAAAACTCTCTACTTCATTCTTCAATGAGTCATTATTTAATATTACAACTCCTCTGTTAAGTTAACATAAACTTTGGTCCATATTTATTTTTAAAAAGGGCTAAAGGAAGAAAGCTCTGAAAACATAGCAGGACTATGAGATGATACAGAATCATCATCCACCAATGTCTATTAAGCCAGTATTAGCAGAAACCTGTATGGAACAACCACTCTTACATAGAAAAGGGCATAATAATTTGAAACCTACAGTTCTTGCCCTAGCACCCAGTTTGACCTCTTATTCAAGAGAAATGGCCTCTTGAACACCTGAGGGTTAACTAGCCAAGAAAGGGGTTGCTGCTGAGATGGAGGGAGAGATTAGATGGGGAATAATAAACATAGCTCTGTCTGCTGTACCTCTGGTCACCTCCCTGGATAGGCATCCCTAATTGATTACAGTACTCTTTCCTGCTGAGCTGGGATGAGGCCTCAGTATTGTTCCCAATACCATGCATCAGGAGCCAATCAATTAGGGTTGACATAGCAATGAAATGCATCTGCCCTCCTTTGATTAGATTTTTACTGCCAAGTGGGCTGTGGATGAGGCCGCTGAGGGGGCGCAGAACATTCATATCTGGGTTGGAAGCAGGCAAATTGTCAGCCAGGGAAGCTTATAACAGAATATATTTTTAAGGCATTTATTTGTATTGATCCTTCCTTCCCCACCTCATCTAAGTAGAGAGCAAGGCCCTTATAATTCCCTGCCTGTAGGATTTTGTTGGGCAAAAAGCGTAAGATACAGTAGTACCTCCTCTTATAAGAGATTAAACTGAATAAAAAGATTTTTTGCTATGTGCTCCAAAAGAAGGGAGAAGGGAATCATTTAGGATCATTGGAGTCATAGTTGTGCAGGCATGTGGGGGGAAGGAGAATGTAGATAAACAACCTGTAGCAGTCGGGGTCCCAGCAGGAAGAAGATGCCCTCAAATTAGAATAGGAGAGGCCACAAGGAAGACGGAAGTACCCTGTGTCTAGTAACAACAGAGCTGTTATCACCAATTGGCCCAAAGGGATGAGGGGAGGGAGTGGTCCACGGAGAATAAAAGAGAGGGTGGTGTAGACAGGCTGATCTAGAAAGAAGCAGCTATGCAGGGAAGGAGTCTACCTCACTCTCCTCTATCCTTCTCTCTCCTGCTGGGGCTCCCGGTAGCCAAAACAAATCAGAAACCAAAGGCCAAGGGAGTTCCTGTAAGATGGAAGTAGCAGTTCATGCAGGTCAGCAGGGAGCAGAGTGGCAAGGCATGGGGGCATGGATGGAAGGCAAATGGAATATGTCTGTCACTACTCACACCATTTCCTTCAACATCTACTCTTGCCTTAACCTGGCTGAAAAAGATTTTATATTCATCACAGGGAACAAGTGAAGTCCTGCCAGCTACTATAGCATCAAGGGGTGCTATAAACTCAGTTTTACTTTCACCTGAAACTTTAAACATTAGCCACTATCAGCGTTCTACTATAAGATAGTGAAGGAAAATGGGGGAACAAAATAAGGAATAAACATAGCTGCCATAGTCCCCAGTTTGGTAATTGATTTTATGGTCTAACTTGAGGATCATGTATTTGTCATCTTCTACTGCCTGTTCCATTTCCCCTTTCTCTTGCCAGCACCTCAGCTGGATGGGCCCCAGTGAATACCCTGAGTCATAGATACAGATTTCCTGACCTCTGATGAGTGGCAGCAGCTCAATTTTTCCCTGTTAATAAGTCCACTGTGTACACTGGACAGTACAATCTTGCTCTTCCCTGATGGTTCAGTACCATGAAAAGCCCCAATTTG
The DNA here is from genome assembly GCF_049350105.2 of Macaca mulatta. Taxonomy (NCBI): domain Eukaryota; kingdom Metazoa; phylum Chordata; class Mammalia; order Primates; family Cercopithecidae; genus Macaca; species Macaca mulatta. The sequence goes on from NC_133412.1 coordinate 81,623,538, forward strand.
GCATTGTTTAATGAATTACAACTATCACTATGTTGCCTGGTGGAAGCATTCCTTTCTTTGGTACTAGGATTTCCAAACCCCCTGAGCTCAAGAACAGGAATCAAAAATTCTTCATGTTAGTTATGAGATCTCACTACTACCTCTGTCCTTTGATTCACAAACGTGCATTTTGGCTGTAGGGGAAGACAGTGCCATATATTGGCCATTGGTTTAGGGCACATACCATATCCTGCAGGATGACATTCCAACCTTGAAAGCTGGTATCTCCCAGCTAGCACTATAACAGAACCTTCAGCAAGGCATTCCACTATTCTGTTGAGCAAGCTGCTTCTGCCTGTGAGTACACATAAGAAAGAGCATCCTGTAGGCATGAGCACATCCCTGCATTTATTTTGTTATAAAATATGTTTTCTGGGCCAGGCGCGGTGGCTCATGCCTGTAATCCCAGCACTTTGGGAGGCCAAGATGAGTGGATCACCTGAGGTCAGGAGTTTGAGACCAACCTGGCTAACTTGGTGAAACCCCATCTCTACTAAAAATACAAAAATTAGCTGGGCGTGGTGGCGGGTGCCTGTAATCCCAGCTACTTGGGAGGCTAAGGCAGGAAAATCACTTGAACCTGGGAGGTGGAGGTTGCAGTGAGCCGAGATCACATCACTGCACTCCAGCCTGAGTGACAGTGCGAGACTCCATCTCAAAAAAAAAAAAAAAAAAAAAAAAAAAGGAAAAGAAAAAGAAAAACATAGGTTTTCTGGATGGAAATGATGTGGAGTGGCAATCCATGGCAATGGGTAAGCCATTATATTAACCCACAAATGGTGGTATTAATACAAGGATTTTATGGAGTATCTAGTGAAACATAACAAAAGATAGCATATGTGACCTCCAAAAGCCAATACGTTGGTTCTTTTTTGTAATCATGGGTGGAGCAAGTTTCAGCACCTTTTCTAACTTTAAGAGGAAAATGTCAACTTTCTATAGACCAATAGACTGTAGTCTATATAGTCAATATAGAAATAGACTTTTATCATTATGGCAGGCCCCTAAACTTTCTAAAAGTCTGTTTCCTATCTTCTGGCTTCACATGTTTTGCTAAGGCATCTAGAGTGCTTTATACTTTTTGGTCACCAGATCCAATTAGCATCATTTGATCTATATAACAAACAATCATCATATTCTGTGAGCTATTGGGGTGAATAAGCTTCCTCTGGACCTCTTGGGAGAGAGAACGAGAGAACTTACCCAACCATGAGACAATATAGTAAAGTTTTACACAGTCGTGAATACCATAAAGGTAAATTGTTGTCCCTGCCATATAAATACAAACTGCTTTTGCTTGGAGTGGGAAATAAAGCACTTGTCAGGTCATTAACTGCATACCAGGTAGCAGGAGAAGTGTGGATTTCCTTCAGTAAAGACACCACATCTGAAACTGTTGCTATGATCAGCCTTAGCACTTGAAATAACTTGTAATAATCTGCTGTATTTGCCAGAGCCCATCTGGCTTGTATACCAGTAATGTAGACAAACCAAAACATTTATGGTAAGAATCCCCCAAACCTTTGCATCCCTCAGGTCTTTGATAGCTGTGCTAGTCTAGTCTCTGCCTCTCCCTAGGGATGAATTTCTGCTTTTGGTTTCCTATTTTAGCAGAGAGGGAGACCCAGTTTGGTCCTTCCTACCAGAATGGCCCCCACTTCTCATGTCAGAAAACCAATGTGGATGTTGCATCCAATGCTAAGTACATCTATTTTCATTATTCATTCTGGGTCTTCAGTCCCATTAGGATTGTGCTAAAACCCCATCTATCACCTGATGTCTATCAACCCCTGTCTGACTGGTGGACACCGTATCATTCATGTCTCTGAAAATGAGCAGCAGTTCAGAAACCATTTCTAACAGCCCCTAGAAGGTCTTTGTATTTCCCTTTCTTGGTGCATAGTGACTGTGTAAATGGCCATGGGTTCCTCTGGGAAGGAACTGTTAACAGGCTGTGAATCTCTACCAAAGTGACTTGTGTTAGGTTTCTTCCTACCAGACCTCAAAATTTCTCTCTCTCTCTCTCTCTCACACACACACACTAAATATATATATATATATACACACACACACACACACACGTATGTGTATATATGTATGTATATATATGTGTGTGTGTGTATATATATATATATGCATCTCTTTTCTTGCTTGTGATTTCACAATCAATACACTCTTACTGCCTATTCATGAGAATCCAAACACTCTGATTTCCAGATAGTATCACTGGTGAGTTTGATGAAATGCTTATGAAATATGTAGTGCCAATCATATGTAAGTCCTTCGAGAGGATTGAGAAAGAGTATATAGACTCTCCTCCAATTCATTTTATGAAGCTAGAATAACCTTGATACTAATCCAAAAAGATCAATATGAGAAAGAAACATTACAGGCTAATATTATCATAGGGATGTTTGCAAAATTCCTAAGCAAAATATTAGTAAACCAAATACAGCAATGTATAAATGGGTTAATGTTCTATGACTGTTTAGTTTATCCTAAGAATTTAAGTGTAACACAATTAAAAATATAGTTACAGATATAGATAGATAGACAGTCAGATAGATAGGTAGTCTCTGCCCTCTGTTCTTGGCACAGAACTCCTAAAACCCTTGTAATTTCCTGATCAGTAGGGGTGCTAGGTTCATCTTTTGTTCTAATATTTGGTCTTTGAGCCTGGTTCCTGACATGGAGCTCTTAATCCCTTGGAATTTCCTGCGTAATAGGAGATTTTTTGTTCTAATGAGGGGATCCTTGGTGGGGTCCTGGCTAGGGCTAGTCATAATTAGAAACTTGGAATGTTCATCCCCACTCCTCAACCTCTGGGAAGGGGAGAAGGGCTGGAGATTGAGTTAATTGTGCATGCCTACATAATGAAGACTCTATAAAAATCCCTAAACTATAAATTTCAATGAGCTTCTGGGTTGGTGAGTTCATCCGTGTGCCCAGAGGAAGGTGCACCCCAGCTCCATGGAACAGAAGCTCCTGCGCTCAGGAGTTATCCAGACCTTGCCCTGCGTATCACTTCATCTGGCCGTTCATTGGTATCCTTTGAAATACCATTTGTAATATACTGGCAATAGTAAGTAAATGGTTTTTCTGGTATCTGTGGGCTGCTCTGGCAAATTAGTAAAGCAGAGAAGGGGGTTATGGGAACCTCTCATTTGTAGCCAATTAGACAGAAATTGTGGGTAAGCTGGTGATGAAAGAAAAACTTCAGCTGAATTAAAATTAAAAGTGATTAATTGAGCAATGCATGATTCACGAATCGGATAGCCTCCCAAGCCAGAGTAGGCTCAGGGACTCCAACTCAGCCACGTGGTAGAAGAAGCTTTATAGACAGAGAAAGGAAAGTGATGGACAGAAAACAGAAGTGAGGTACAGAAACAGGGGATTGGATATAGTTCCGCGTTTGCCTTATTTGAACGTGGTTCAAACTGGTGGGCACATTTGATTGGCCAAAACGTGGTGATTAGCATAAGAGTAGGCTACAGTCTGTTTACACCTCCACTTGTTATAGTTCACAATGTACAGAGAAACCTTTAGGCCAAAGTTAAAATATGTAAGGAGGCAGCTTTGGGCTAAACTCGATTTAACACTGGGAACCTACTACTAGCAATTGACACCCAAAGCTGGTGACAGTCTTGCGGGACTGAGCCCCAAACCTGTAGGTTCTCTACTAACTTTGTTTAGTGTTATAATTGAACTGAGTTGCAGGGCACCCTGCTGGCATTGGAAAATTGGTCAATGTGGGAGAAAACCCACATACCTGGTCACAGAAGTATTGAATGTTGGTATAGAGAAAAAGAGGGTTGGTATAGATTTTTCCCATATCACAGTAAGCTTGCTTTAGTATTAGAAAATAAAAAAATATAATTTATTATAACTTAAAAATTAAAACCACATCACTATGTAAATCGATATAGAAAAGTACTTTATAAAATTTAAAATCAATTTGTGATTTAAAAAAAGAGAGTAGAAGCTTCAAAATAAAACTAAAAAAATTTTTGGACTAAATGGCTCACCATACTAAGCTTAGTGAGGAACATAGAATCTTCTCAATGATTTGTGCTAAGCTGATGTCGATTGGATATCTATATTTAAAAAGTGAACTTTGATTCTTATGTTTACCACTAAGAAAACAAAAATCTTTTAAGATGGAGTATAGATTGTGACTTAAAGCAATTACACTTTAGAAGCAAACAAGGGAAAATAGTTTCATGATACTGGAATAAGCAGAATCGTTTTAAACAGGGTATGAGATGCACTAACCATAAAATAAAATATTGATAGAAACTTCATTAAAATTTATTAAAAGGCACTATTTTTTTTTTTTTTTTGAGACGGAGTCTCGCTGTGTCTCCCAGGCTGGAGTGCAGTGGCGCGATCTCGGCTCACTGCAAGCTCCGCCTCCCGGGTTCACGCCATTCTCCCGCCTCAGCCTCCCAGGCACTATTAATGGAGTGAAATGGCAATTCCCAGAGAAGATGCTTGTAATACATACATCCAAAACAGGACCCATATCCAGAATATATTTTTTTAAAACTCCTGCAAATCAATTATAAAAAGATAGCCCCTGAAAATGTGTAAAAGGCTTGAACAGACTTCTCAAGGTAACATATCCAAATCCCACCCCTCAATACATAGAGACATGTTCAACATAGTTAGTGATTAGTAAAAACAGAAATTAAAACCGCAGTGCGATAACATCACATTATCAGAAATGTTAGTCTTTCTACCAGAAAGGCTAACATGAAAAAGGTGATGATACCTAGTGTTGGTGAGACTCTAAACAAATGGAACTCACTCATACTATCAGTGGGAGTGTTCAATTGCTACAACCACTTTACAAAACTGTTTTTCAGCACCTACCAAAGCTGAATACATTTCTACCCTATGACCCAACAATCCTACTCAACAGAAACAAATACCTAGATTCACTAAAAGACATGTTCAAGAATGATGAGAGAAGCTTTATTCATAATTGTCTAAAAACATTTTGAGACAGGGTCTCACTCTCTCTGAGGCTGGAGTGCAGTGGTACAATCATGGCTTACTGCAGCCTTGACCTCCTGGGTTTAAGCGATCCTCCCATCTCAGCCTCCCGATCATGCCCAGCTAATTTTTATATTTTTCATAGGGACAGGGTTTCACAATATTGCCCAGGCTGGTCTCGAACTCCTGGGCTCAAGTGATCTGCCTGCATTGGCTTCCTAGAACGTTGGCATTGCAGGGATGAGCCACTGCCCCCAGGCCATAATTGTCTAAATTTGGAAATAACCTAAATTTCCATCGAAACTATAATTGAGAAATAAGTTGTGTTGTATTTACATAGTGTAATTATACACAGCAATGAAAAAAACCTACTGACAAACGTAATAATATGGATGAATCTCACAACTATGTGGAGTGAAATGAGTCAGAAATAAAACATCACATAGTGTATGATTCCATGTATGATTCTCAAATACAGTCAAAACTATGGTGATAGAGGTCAGAATGGTCGTTAACTTCAGGTGCAGAATGTTGACGAAGTGTGGAGTGTAAAAGGGAGCCTGTGTCTGTAAAGATACAGAAGAGAACTATTCTAGTCTTTATCTGTCTGGCGGTTACACGACTGGACATTTTACTTAAAAACTCATCAAACTCCAAAGCTTTGCTAACTTTATGATAAATTTTATTTGTTAACTTTCCTAAAATTACAACTCAATTTTGAAAATTACTTTCAAACATAGAGGAAGAAGATGGTTGGGAGACCTGGTAGCTGTGAAGTGGCTACGTTGTCTGGGGTATATGCCCTGGGGTTCATTGTCAGGCACCAGGAAAATTTAGGGCACAGACACACATGAGTTTAGGAGTGGATGTTTAATAGGCAGAAGAGAAGAGAAAGATAAATAGCTTTCTCTATAGACAAAGGGGTCTCCGGGCAGAAAGGACCAGTGGGTGGTGAATGTGCTGAATTTTATAGTCAGGTTTGAGGAGGCCCTGTCTGATTTACTTAGGGCTCACAGATTGGTTCAGTGAAGTATGACATTTACGTAGTGCACAGGGAAGCCTGGTCACCCCACACTAATCTTATTACGCAAATGGGCTTTCCAGTTGATGGGGGACATCTTGTCTGCCTCTTACGGTACATGTGGCTGACAAAGGGAAGATGGAGCTGCCATCTTGAACATGTCTAGTCCTTAGTTCCTGCTGGCATTCACCCATGCAAGCTCCCAGCTTGCTTGTTATGTCTGCAGCACGACTTTACAGGCTGCTCTTTGTTAGAAAATGATTTGGGGCTGCTTTTCATTAAAAAAAAATAGCCTTACTGAGGACTCCCATACCCTTACTGTCTGCCTAAGTGATTTCTTCTTAACTCCTAAATCAGCTGGAGCCTTGATTAGATCTGTAGATATTAACACAGGGGCAGCTTACCTTACTACTGCAAATTCACTGCCTATTACTTCTGCTCCTATCCTATGTAGGAAACAGAAAAATGTTACAGCTCAATTCCTCCTCGCCTCCTTTTGTTAGTTATTTAGCAACTAAGTGGTGATGAATCATTGAACTAAGATTGTTTTTTGGACCATGACATAGTGAGGTTATATTAGTGTATTGCAATTTTCTGAATATATGATCTGTTACTATACTTCTGTCAACTCCTTTTAAATATAGTTACATAGTATGAGTCATAGTAGTTTGGGTTTTCTATTTAAAACTGTATGTTAATGGAGTCACTTTAGGTATTAGTAAAAAAGGTCACTTGAATTGTGAGGCTTGGTCCAGTGTTTGCAATTTTATGGTCCAGATTTGGCAGACCAAATCAGCCACCATTTCTCCTTTTGGAGAAGCAGATAGTCTTTTGCCAGGAGGTAAAATGCCAGCCACTCTTTGTGAAGGTAAAGTTCTCTGGGCTACACACCATTCCATTTTACTGCTTCTGAAATACTTGTTTTTCCTGGAAAAGCATGCTCTTTATCTCTGTCTCAAGTGCCCCTGTAATATTCCCAAGAGTCTTTCCCCAAGTTGAAAAAAGAAATAACAAAAAATACATCTTACAGATGGCCTATTCGTGTAAATTTCCAGATACCAAAATACATTCCCACTTGATGCACTCAGGGCAACTCTTTCTCCCTTCTTACCAGATTCTAAGTTTGGATGCTCTGGGTCAATGGTACCATCTGGTGCTTGAAGTGGGAAATTGTTCTCATCACTGTATTTTCTCTACAACTTTTTTCTTTTTTTACCCTCCAAGAAGATGATGCCCAGATGAGGGTGCTCTCATTTCCTTTGTCTTTCACCATTTTCAACTGTTCCAATTCAGTGACTGCTTCCCTCACACTTGCCCCTTGGCTGCTGGGTCTCAGGAATATGTTAGGCAGTGGCATGAATGTTGAACAACACACTTTGTTTCTGCCTTTACCTTGCTCTTTCTTTCAAATTTCACAAAGTAACACTTTAAAATGGTTGCACCTTAACCTTGAGGTCAGGAGACTAAGGATGAGCGAAGTCGATAGGCTTTCCTTCCTGTCACACAGAGGTAGAACCTGGGCTGACACAGGAGCCTGGGTTTTTCACAACTCTCTCAGTTAGAAAACTTGGGGAATCTGGGGACACACAGAAACCAAGAAAACTATATGGTATTCATTTTCAATCATCTAAACTTTCCTAGAGAATTTGGTAATACTTTTAAATAGCAAATAAGTGAAGGCACTTACGTTTTGTTTTGAGATAGAGTTTCGCTTTGGTCACCCAGGCTGGAGTGCAATGGCACGATCTCGGCTCACTGCAACTTCCGCCTCCTGGGTTCAAGTGATTCTCCTGCCTCAGCCACCCGAGTAGCTGGAATTATAGGTGCCCGCCACCATGCCTGCTAATTTTTTTTGTATTTTTTAGTAGAGACAGGGTTTCACCACGTAGGCCAGGCTGGTCTCGAACTCCTGACCTCAGGTGGTCCACCTGCCTCAGCTTCCCATAGTGCTGGGATTACAGGTGTGAGCCACTGCACCTGGCTGGCACTTATGTTTTATAAATTTGTATTAGTTTGGGTTTCCTAATGTGTGGACTCGTTTGATGTGTCTGCCATATCTTTCTTCCTTTTTGTGTTTCTGTATTGGGCCCTCTCTGTTGATCTGGGAAGCAGATGGTCTTTGTCAATTGACTCATACCAGACCTTTGAATTTCCCCCACAAGTATATCTATGCTCAGTGACTTTTCTCTGCAGGCCAGAATAATATTTCAGCATCTCTATGCTTACAAAGGATGTGCCAGATGGATGCTGAGCAGAAATGATATATAGATTCTTATTACATAAACGACATGCAAGATGTAGTCAACTGAAGTTAGGTCTACTGCGATAGTGCTCAATTTATCAAATTAAAGGGGCTATCTGGTTGGTTTGTCTGTAATTCTCTTTTTTTTCCCTTCACTTGATCATAATTTGCTGAGTTTAGAGAAAATGGATTTCTGGATTGCTTGAGTTTTGGCCTGCATACATGAACCCATTCAGTAACCACTTGATGACTACCTACTATTGCTAGGTATTGGGAACATAAAGTTAATGGCATGCAGTTTTTCCATGAGCTCAGCTGGTGATAGAGCAGGAGTATCATCATCTTCGACAAACAGCACCACTTTAAATTCCAGTTCCCTTTCTAGCCTCATGAATTTCAAGAAAATCACTTCTCTTCTAACTATAAGCAGCCAGAAAGAGCAGACAGGAAAACACAGGTACGACAGCTCAGGCACAGAGGGAGGTGGGGGGAAAGTCTCTTGGGTAACTGCCAAACTTCACCCTCATACAATGGGCCCCAGTAAAACAGTGGGCCTTAATAAGCACATTCCTTTCCCTTCGGGTGCACTAAGATAGGGAAGCTAAAAGCAGACTCAGGGGATATGCCTGCGGCTGCAGAAAGATGTATGGGAGCGGACACACAACTCTTTCTCCCAGATAAGCACAACAAAGAGACACAGAAGCAGTCCAAGCTTCTGATAAACTCTCCCATCCTGAATCCTAAAAACTCAGTCTGTAAGAGAGCATGCTTCTCACCTAACTCAGCCAGAAGCCCCTCTCAGGTTTGTTTTCTCTAAAATAAATCTGTTCTGACTGGTGAGCCACCTTTTCGTGTTTCTTTCCTCTTTCTTTAATTCTTACAGTTTAAAAGAGAGAATTCTAAATAAATTAAGGAAATACGATTAGTTAAAAAACATAAGTATGAATAAATAAAGTGTTATGAAATATGAAAAAAAAAGAGTTAATTTTACCTAGTAAGGTCAGGGAAGACTTTGTAGGACCTGATAGCCTATATATATATATAATTAGTTTAAACTAGTCAGGCAGAGAAAGCAACAAGCATTAAGGTGAGAAGATGCCCCAAGTAAAGACCGCTAAATCCTTGATCAACTAAGGTCCTTTTTCAGCATAGCAAATATACTACCTATGTGTGTACTACAAATATATGGACTATTATTGATGAAAATGGAAATATAGAAAGAACCACTTAAATGGTTGTTTTTACTTTACTAAGATCAAGTAATGATTTAGTGCTTCACTTAAGAGAATCAGAATTGTGCTTTGGGGAAAGCTTAGCATTTCAAATGAAGAAGAGAAATAGGCGTGGATAGCAGGGTCAGTGAGAGATTTTTCAAGACTGAAAATCTCTGGGAGAGAAAGAGCAAACCCAGAGACACACTTTTGTGTGAATTGTTCCATTCTATTTGCTTCCTTGGTGGGAATGTCACTTGTAGTTTAGTTTCTAGACCCATGATATATGGTCCCTTTGCTCACAGTCAGTTAAAGGGAGGTGGGTGCTGAGCAGGTAAAATTCCGTGTATGCCAAAGTCCCTCAGGGTTGGGAATTGGTTCTATCCACCCTGTGTGGGGGCACATAGATTTTAGCATACCTTGTATGTTATAATGCATCAGCAGCTGTTTCTGGATATGTTGCATGTTTCCTCCCCGGCTCTGGTCTACTAGATTTTTTTGCCTTTCTTCATGGACCTGACACCAAAACTGGTATCCCATATAACATCTCCTGTAGCTTGTGGGGAGCTAGTCCCCACTATATTCCTTTTTTCTGTTTATTCTCTGTGGACAATTTTTTTCCATGAACCTATTTGGAGGCAATCATGGAATTTGATGCGGTGTACTTTGCCCCTGCTGCCTGATACTGTGCACATGAATTAAGGCTTCCAACTTATTGCTATAACACCAAGCCTGCACTGCAGAGAAGCCACTCACACCTTACCCCTCCCAACACTCTGGCATTATTAGCTCCAGTCCAAATCTGATGGCCTCAAAGCTTTTGAAAAACACTTTCTATGTGCTCCCATTCTTCCTGGCTTCCTGCTTAGGGCCCTGCTGCTCTGCCAAGCTCTGTTTCTTTGCTTTTTCCTACCACCGCATGCTGCTCTTTAGCCATCCATTTAAGCAACTTATCCAACTGAGCCATTCCTGGGACTATCTCTAGACTGGAGGCCACTGTGGGGCACCCCCATAAGATCTTCTCTGGTCCTTGCTGCAAAGACTACTATATATCAAATAATGGCCATAATAACGAGGGCTCTCTGTGAGGGGCTTTATGTACATTATCACATTGAATACTCACAATGTATTTTAGGTTATCATAACCATTCCCACTTATTACACAAATAACTTACGGGTCAGAGAGGTAAAATGCGCTGTTCAAGTTCACATAATGGGAAAATGGAGGCTCAAGTTTGACCCTAAAACCCCTGTGCTATTGTTTGAATATTTGTTCCCCAAACTTCATGTTGAAACTTGATTCCAAAGTTGGAGGTGGGGCCTAATGGAAGGTGTTTGGGTCATGTGGGTGGATCCCTCATGAGTGGGTTGGTTGTGTCTTCATGGTAATGAGTGAGTTCTTGCTCTGTTAGTTTCCAAGAGAGCTTGTTGTTAAAAAGAGCCTGGCACTTCCCCCGAGCCCTCTGCCTCCTCTCTCACCATGTGATCTGCACACAACAGTTCCCCTTCACCTTCCACCATGAGTGGAAACTTCCTGAGCCCCTTACCAGAAGCAGATGCTGGTGCCATGCCTCTGGTACAGCCTGCAGAACTGTGAGCCAAATAAACCTCTTTTCTTTATAAATTACCCAGCCTCAGATATTTCTTTCTAAAAACACAAAGGGACACAGACGTCCCTGCTGTTAAATACCCTGCATCCCTGCCTATATAAACAGATGATATTTTGAATGATTGTCCTCAATGCTAAAGGTCACAGATGTATCCCCCACTTTTCTGGTGTTTGTTAGTTCTCATCATCAATACTTTATGATGGCAGGTCTTCAGCACACTGCTTAGACATGTGGCTGGTGGCTTGTGTCAACCCCTCTGGGGACTAATTTTGCAAAATGGTTCTCAATGCAGCAAGTGACTGTACAGCTTAGTGGAAAGTACTCTACATAGAGAAATAAGCAGAAAAAAGAATAACATTCCAGGGGAAAATCCTTTGGTTCCCATTACAAAGATACTTAATTAAGTGGAAAATTCAAGGTCAGGCATGATGACTCTTGCCTATAATTCCCACACTTTCGGAGGCTGAGGCAGGAGGATCACTTGAGTCCAGGAGTTGGAAGCCTGCCTGGGCAACATAGCAAGAACCTATCTCTACAAATTTATTTTTAAATTAGCCAGACATAGTGGAACACACCTGTAGTCCCATCTATTCAGTAGGCTAAGGTGGGAGGATTGCTTGAGCCCAGGAGTTTGAGGCTGCAGTGAGTTATGACTGCACCACTGCACTGTCTCAAAAACAAACAAACAAACACAAAAAAGAAAAGAAAAAAAAAACAAGGTGAAGAACAAATGTGCATTTGCTTTTTGGTGTATATAAAAATATACCTACTTGCTTGTTTTTAACAATAAGGAAAGAACAAAGAAAATATAAATTAAAAACCAGTAAAAATAGTTACCCTTTGCGGGTGTAGAAAAAACAATAAAGAAGAATGTACCTTGTTTTATAGTTTTGACTTTGAAGTCATGAAAATGCTCTAGATAAACAAAAAGGAAAATATTTCATAATCCCAAGAATTAGGAAACAAAATTAAACAAATAAATATAACATATGAAATTGATGGCATAACAATGCAGATAAAAATTTGAACATGTGACTTTTAAACACAGAATTGGAGTAACTTGAGTGTACATTGCTAGTAAGATAATCCACAGAATGAAAGGAACCACTGAGAAATCTTGAACTACTTTCAGTAATAATATTAGTATTAGCATTTTGAATATAAACAGATAGTTAATGCAGTTAGGGGAAAAGGTTCTCAAGAGTAAGACAAAACACATGTAAAACAAAAGAACTTAAGTAAAATGCTGCAATCTTTCATTTGAATTGGAAATATCAATATGAATTTAAGATTTTTTTCCATATAAACATGCATTTCCTATTTCCGGCTATGAAAAAAAGATGTAGAAATAATACAACTCAGTACTGTTGCAACATTAGCATCCAGATTGTATCTCTAAATATCATTTCTTGATTTCTAGGAAATCAAGTTCCTTAGAAAACTGACTAACTTCATGTCTGGGGAAGAAATTATACAAAGACCTGGGAATGCTTTGTATGTGAGATGGTGCTAGAAAGCTTCAGAAACCCATGTGAATGTAGTACCAATGGCCAAAGATGGCACAATTTAATCATCAAAAATAGTAATTACCTCAATGGATTAAAGTGTATCAAATATGTAAAAATCTAAGAATTCTTCAGGAATTTTTCTATAAAAATACTCCTTTAATTGGTCACCTCTGAAGGTTGCTAGGATACCAAGTCATTTTTCCAAAAGTCTGCAAACAGAAGAATCAAGGACTTCTTATACAAATTATATTTCAGGGTTACCAAATAGTTAGTGAGAGAATGTTCTTTAGAGGTGAATTCCAGCTACCAAATGCAGAAGCAATAGAACTGGAATTCACTATTTGGCAACATGTTACAAAATGATATTGGTGGTTAACACTCATCATTGGCTGCTAAAGTCTCCAGGTGAAAGATTGGATTAGACTGGCAAAACCTGAACTTGACATTATGGGCCTCCTGATGTAAGGCGAAGTACAGATTCCCAATTATGAGATATTTTTTTGAGAACAAAGAAAAAAGAGCTGAATTCAACGAAACTTCTATATCTAATTACCAATGTACAAAACTGACAAGGGATAAGACTCCCACTAAACCACAAATATGCAATTTGTCAAAGCTGTAGCATGGAGAGCTCTTAAAGCCAAGACCTCTTTTGCATGCCAAGTATTTTGTTGAAGAAATCAGATGGCTTGGCATATGTTACACCTCAGAGCAGCTTTGCCCTGAAACAAGGGAGCTGGGCTCTCACACTTCCATGTGCACCCATCACTGGCTAAAAATCACCTTGGAAGGCATAAGATCTCAGGTACTTCCCAAGCAAAGCAGTTCTGGAGTCCAGGGACAAGGCTCAGAAGAGGAGCTGCAGATGCAGATCTTTGCAGATAGAAGCACACTGAAGCCTGAAGAGGGGTATGCAGAAATGGTCAAATGATCCAAGTGAATCTGGGTGGAGGACCAGCAGTGTCCATTCAGAATCCTCCAGGAGAAAGGAGAGCATGTGTAGTGGAGGAAGAACAAGAGGGTCATGATGTTGAGAAGCATTGAAGCAAGGTGATGGGTACAGGTGCTCATTAAACGATTCTACTTTTGTGTATGTTTATAGATTTCCATAAAAACTTGGGGATAGTAAACAAATCATGATGATCTTACCTGTTAGACACACTGTATAATATAACTAGTTCTAATCAAAAAAGATTCATTTGATCAACAAGTTTATTTCTAATTCAGTTGGTGAAAACTTGGAAACAATTTACCTGTGGAAACAATGTCGTATGGTGGTCAAGGTCTTCAATAACCCACAAGAGACACTTGTCCCACAATAGGAAGGAATACCATATGCTAACAATGAAACGCCATAGAAAAAATGGAGAGTCAACACAAGTAATTAGATCACACCATACTTCTGAGAAAGCAACTGCTTTTGTTTTGTCTTTGTTGCTCTAGGGAAAGCAGCTGTTCTCAGAACTCCTTTGGTTTCAGTTTATTCTCTGCCAAAGGTTCCTTTACAACTTAACAATGGGTTGGAGGCTTGCTGCAGGTGTGTGTAGGAGGAGGGTGTTTGTCTCTTAATGATCAAGGGGTCACTATTGCTACTGCTGTTACAAGTGATGTCGCATCAGCACTCAAAGCACAGGTTCCCCAGTGCAACTTTTCCTCCCTCAATCAGGGTCAGGGTTTTGATTAGGAAGGAAAGTAGTAAGGGAGACTCCCACACGGTGAACCTGTTTTTCCCAACAATACTATAGTACCTAAGCATGAAGCTTTAGTGAAATTATTTCTCACACAATCCAGTCTCTTCACCTTATGAATTCATCTTTGATCTGCCATACAAACTCCTTCCAGCCCTCCCTCAGTATAAGCTGGCTTTGCCATGCATTTCTCTGCCTCCTGTTCTAATCCACATCCTTGTCACATGTAGGTTTTCTCATTTTGTCTTTATCATGAGGGAAAGCTCCACTCCCAAGGTGCACACCCAGTCACTGTACCAAAAGAACCTGTCCTACTTGATCCGCTCCAAACGTACTTTTAGACAATTCACTTTGGGAGAATTCAAGATTTCAAAATAATTTGTAAGTTTGCTCTCTCCTCAAGTTCTCATTAACCTGGATGCTCTTTCATGAATGTGCTTATGATTCATATTATTTGTGAACTTTAATCCCTTTCTCTATTCCAATAAATACTTATCATTAGAGCAGTATGACATAATCATGCACATTATTTAATTTGGTGCTCATAATAATATGGAATCCTTACATAAATAAGGTCAGAAAGATAGTGTGGCTTTCCCAAAGTCATGGTGCTGGTAAGAAATAGAGCCAGGATGTACCCCAAGTCTGTCCAACTGCACTGTTCACATTCTTTTCTATCCACCACAAGAAGGGCTGGGGAGACGTAGCATGATCCCTACTTCCTTTTTCCAGTCATTTTCCAGATGTCCTGTGGAAAGGCTATCATTGTTTCACCAAGAACCAGGATAATTTTCTCACCATCAAAAGAAGTGACAAATGTAATGAGTCATAAACACAAGAGTTAACTCACTTTCTATGTGTTAGGTACACTCATAAGGTTCTTCACAACACCCCTGTGGAGTATATGCTATTATTGTTTCTATTTTACAGACTAAAACCAAGGAGTTAAGTTATTTCCTCAAGGTCACCTGGGTAAGAGGAAGAGTTGGCTTTTGAACATAAGCAGTCTGATTCTAGAGCCTTAGCCAGTATGCAACCCAATGGAAAGGCAACACTGTGTCTGGTGCAGCCCCATCATTAAGTACAGAACACCAGTCCAGACCATTGCTAGTTCAGACAAGTGCTTCTGTGGCAGATCGTATTTCGAAAGATAGTGGCAAAAATATTTCCCATCCAGCGTGCTCTTAGAATCTGATCTTGGCTCTCCTCCTGTTGAGTGGCAGAGCCTGTCTTCCAACCCTTGGATCTGAGCCGACCTTTGCAACTGCCTCCACTCACAGAGTCCAAAACAAGTGAAACGATATGTCTTCCAAGGTTGAGTTGTAAAAATAGCTAATACTACTGCCTTATTCTCTTAGAATGCGTGTTCTTGTAGCCCCACTACCATGCTGTAAGGGAGCTTGAGCAGGCCAGGGAGAGCCCCACGTGGAAAGAAACCAGTGTCCTGGCCCCTGGTTCTGGTTCAGCTCCCAGTCAATATTCAGGGCAAGCTTTTCAGCTGCATGTGGGCACTACCTTGAAAGCAAATCTTCTGTCCTCAAGTTAAGCTATATCACCCAGCTGACAGCCACCCATGGAGTAGAGATGCTCTTTTCCTGCCAAGCCTTACTCAAAATCCAGATGTATGAGCACAATAAATGATTAAGTTCTTATGTTTTGAGGGTGCTTTTCTGAAGCAGTAAGTAACCATAATAGCTCCAAAAGCTACATCCTCTCAGCAAACACATTAACACTTACGTGTCAGGCTCTGCACCAGGCACTGCCACAGACCTTATCTGGTCTGTTCACAAATTACTTCTGTGAAGTACTGTGATTCCAAATTTACAGAGGAGAGACTGAAGGCAAGAGAGGCCAGTGAGTGCCTTGCTCTTTTGATGCTCATGAAACCAGAAGGCATATGATGGAACTGAGATTTAACGAAAGTTTTTTATTAATTCAAACGCTTGTCTTGTCACTGGTATTTTCTTTCTATGTAGAATCCTGGTACATTAAAAGATGGTAACTAAAAGTGGTAAACTAAAAGAAGCTCAGGGCTGATGAGGTTAATGAAAACAGGTTTCCCTCAAATCTAGGATGATAGAATACTCTACTGTGACAATCAGTCATAAGGTTATAATTTCCAATTGGAAAGTAGTAATAAGGATGATAATGAGATACTTACTGAATAAAAATTAAAATGAAAATAGGCCAGGCGTGGTGGCTCACATCTGTAATCCCAGCACTTTGGGAGGCCAAGGTGGGTGGATCACCTGAGGTCAGGAGTTTGAGACCAGCCTGGCCAAAATGGTGAAACCGTGTCTCTACTAAAACTATATAAATTAGCTGGGCGTGGTGGTGGGTGCCTGTAATCCCAGCTACTCAGGAGGCTGAGGCAGGAGAATCACTTGAACTCGGAAGGTGGAGGTTGCAGTGAGCCAAGATCGTGTCATTGCACTCCAGCCTGGGTGACAAGAGCAAAACTCCGTCTTAATAATAATAATAGTAATAATAAATACATAACGTGAAGTAAAAATAGTACATTTAAAAAAGAATGAGGTACTGTGCCAGGTGCTTCACATCACATTAGTGATGCAGATACTTTTGACTCCAGTTCTAGGTGAGTGCACTGAGATTCACACAGGCCAAATAATTTCCTGAAAGTCAACAGCAAGGAACTCTGACAGCAAGCCCCTGGCTTGTAACAATCTCATCATACTGTCTGAAAGAGGGAGCTAAGGAAAGTATACACACAATTCCAATAAAATATTGCATTCACTGACTGTGAGGGAACAAGGTGGGGAGGATAGCAGGGTGGGCCAAAACTTGCAGCAATAGCTTGCTATTGGGTGGAACGCTAACAACAGGCAATGGATAATTGGCCACTAGGATTAGCCACAGAAGGCTGTAAGCTGCTCTGGTGAGCTCATGGGCCCAGCTGTGATTTAAAGTTCTCATTTTCTGGGCCCTATTCTGCCTGATATCTGATGGCATCGCAACCCCAGAGAGCACTTCTTAGCTTTCTGATACTTGGAAATGCCCATTCTAAAGGCGTCCATGCTTTTGGAAAGTGTGGAAGACATTAAAAGCCTATGTTTAATTATACTTTTACGAATGATTTTTGTTTCTGCTAGCTCTTGTTAAAATGAATGAGACATCTCTATGTCAACCATGGGTTCTTTGATCTGTTCCAAACAATCTTTAAGAGAGGATCAACCAACCTTAAAAAAATTCTCCACCCCATCCCAGAGGAAAGCATAGACAAGTAACTGGAGAACCTTAAATCCAGGCCTCGCTGAAAAGGCATTCACCCAACTGGTAATTAGCCCACTGACAAGCACTTAAGAACAAAATTGAAGGCACAGGGAAGGTTGGTTGTAAGGAATATTTCTTCTAACTTGATGGCAAGAGACCACATGTAGAGGAAAACATGTTTTAAAAATAGAGTCATCTGTTTCCACAGTTTATTTCATTTCTGAAATAAAGGGTATCTGCTTGGAATTTTAAATGGAGGGGACAGGGAACAAAACCCTGGTTGCCATAGAAATGAATAATTCTTTTCCAATCAGAGGAATATGAATTCAAGTGAAAAATTGGAATCAGGTGAGGTATTCCACAGGCACAATCATCTATTATCCTGTACAAATCTACAGCCAGACAGGAAAAATAAGTGCTAAAAGTGTGTAGAGTACAGAATTATGAATTTCTCCATAAATTAGTCACTTGCTTTTTAGATAAGCACTGGGACTCTTTGGCTGATCTAGTTTAAATATTAGCTTCCATATTAATTTAAAACCAATATTAAAATTAATTTTCATCCATTTCATTCATGTTGCAGAAATGATTGGGGCCCTGACAGATACTTAAAAGCTTTATAGAAGGACTGTGGTTTTTGAGACCATGCATGTATGCTTTCAGATTCCTTATTTCTTTGAAAAAGCTGATGACAAGATGTTAAGATTATGAGATTTGGAGTCAGACAAGTTTATGTTTCAATCCTGACTCCATTCCAGGTTGTCTAAAGTAACCTTGGAATTCTTCTTTCACCATCTAGCAAAATAAGGACAACAATACTTACTTCACAGGGTTAAATAGCATGACAGTGAAAAACTCAAAACACTGCCTGGCACATAGTAGTTGACCGCTGACTGGCCACTGTTTTTATGATTGTTACAATCACATGCTCTTTGGTCCAGTTGGCTGGGCTTCTCACTTTTCCAATTCCATTCACCTTATATATTCGGGGATCAGATCTCCTGGATTTGGATGATGTGACATATCAGATAGGATTAGTTCTCACAGTATGGGACAGACACCCCAAATAATAAGAGTTTAAAACAAGATAAAAGTTTATGTTTTCTTAAATGTAAAATAAGTCCCAGGATATGGAGCACAATGTTGGTACTGGCATCAGGGGCCCAGGCTTCTACAGCTGGAAATCCTATTCATAAAAAGGAGAGGGAGAATGGTCAGCAGGCAGCTAGCAGTCTGTGCTATATGTGGATCCACTATCGTGTCTTCCTCTTCAGCTCAGATTGTGCAATTTCATGCTGCATTGCCTCTTCCAATGGAAGGAAAGAGAATCTCTCAGATTGGCCACATCCAATTAAACACTTTTGATCTACTAAATATATGTTCATTCCACAGAAAGACATGAAATTTATTAATATAAGCATTGTACTAAATGCATTACATGTTACCAATATTGATACGATATGTATTTATATGATCACATAACCAATATTTTTCACTCCTGTTTGCAGTTCTGGGGTTAGTTCTTCCACCAGGTCCTTTTTAGCATTGATATTCTCTGAATCCAAGTAGCTATAAAATGCATCAACAGCCCTTGTTCCTCCTAACTAGCAATCTGTGAACTTGGCCACTCTGCTTAGCAAGTCAACTTGAAAAAGTCACAGCAACTTAAGAAGGTGGGGCCTGATTCTCTGAGAAACTGCAGCCATCTGAGGATATAGGCCACTTTATGCAATGATACCATTCTGCTCTTCCTTTCTCATGAGGAGGGATCCAAGAAGGATATTCCCAACTGGTAAGACTGATGTGTGCAGTAAGAAAAAACCAACCACTAAATCAGGGTTGGAAGTGAGAAGGAAGGAACTAAAATTTTATGTCTGCTTAATAAATGCCTACTATTTTTACCCTGTGAATTAGGTATTTGTTGTCTCCACCTTGAAGGTAAGGAAATGAGTTTGCACAAGGTTGAGTAATGTTCCCATATCTCTATCACTGGCAAGTAGTCACTCCACTATTTGAATCTGGCTCTGTTTTCCTCCAAGTCCTGTGCAATTTCTTCCATGTTTAAAAAAAAAAAAAAAGCTGGCTAACTAAGCACTTTGTGAAAAATCCATACAATGTGGTCATGGAGTAAATCCAAAAAGCAAGCACTAGGAAAACCAAATATAATATTTTACTTATAATATAGACCTATACTTGTGTGAAAAGTACAGCCAAGTAACTGGAGATAAATAAGCCATTTTCTTAACAACAGTTGCCTCTACTCTTGGCATTGGGCTTACCCAGTGGTTTTTCTGGAACTTGCTAGCAAGAGACTACTGTTAAATATTTAGAAATGTTGAGAGTTAGTTGTTAAGCTCTTAATAGCTTCAAATTGAACATAACTGAAACATTTACACCATAGAAATTGACAAAGGCTATAACCAGGCTCCACCCCCACCACCCCAAAAGCCAGCTTACTAGCATGATACTCATTGTTCATGCTTTCCATGCTTTGGGTATTGTGTTTTGTATTTATGTTTTCTACTATAGCATAAATTAGCTCATGACCAGGAAAATAATAAATTAACAAAGCACAAAATGAAACTAAACTAAATTAAACTTAAATGAAACTAAACTAAATTAGCTTCCAGAAAACCTGTAGATGATCTGAACTGGCTCTCCCCCATTCTTGCTGCTATGATCTAAATCTTTTTGTCCCCCAAAAATTCATATGTTGAAATCCTAGCTCCCAATGTGATGATATTAGAAGGTTGGGCTTTTGAGAGGTAATTAGGTTATGAGGGTGGCACCTCATGAATGGGATTAGTGTCCATATCGTGTCTCTGGGCCACAGAAGCCACAGAGAGCTGCCTTGCTCCTTCTACCATGGTAGGTCACAGTGAGAAGGTGTCATCTGTTAACCAGGAACCAGATCTTCACCAGACGCTGAATGTGCTGGCATCTTGCTCTTGGACTTCCCAGCCACCAGAACTATTTGAGAAATAATTGTTTTTGTTTATAAGCCACCCAGTCTATGGTATTTTGTCATAGCAGCCCAAATGGACTAAGCCACTTGCTATTTTCTTTGAACTCAGAGTAGGCTGTTGGTTCAAAAAAAGAGATGAAGCTTCATATGTGTTCTCAGGCTGCAGCACCCTGCTGGTCACTGCCTTAGGGAATGTGTGTCATCAGCCTAAATAAAGGAGAACAGTTGTGTGTGCCAGGCTGTGGGTCACATGGCACATTTTCCTAGAGTTCTTTTGGAAATTGAGGCATCCTTTGGTCACAGGTGGTCTTACAGTAACTTGGGTGGCTTACAATTTCTTTATTGCTTTGCTTCATTCTACAAATCTAACTCTAAGGAGGACAAATGCTGGATTTAATAGGATATGTAAGATATAATTAACCTCCTCAGCCTGCTCATGGAAGATGCACGGTGAAGTTGAATCCCTCTGCCTGAGCACTGCAGAGGCAGACAAAGACTACCTTCCTGCAACCTGTACATATGTGGTTATACTTGGCAGGTGCACACTGCACATGCCATTAGGCACATGAAATGAGAGTCACACTCAACAAAGTGCTCCATTCACCTGCCACAGTCTTGACATCAATATTCTTATGAGCACATAGCTTTGATGGGGGTGAGCCGAGACTGTAATAAGACACCTATTGCAATTGTGGAGTAATATGATAAGCAGACCAGATAAAACAGGCAGCTTTCAATCCAAAGTCCAGGAGGGCACACAGAGACTTTTTTTTAGTCTCTTGCTTTCCTGGTCTGCTGAGTCATGGTCCTAACTTCTATTGTTGGAAAAGGGAGCTTGTATCAAATTATCCTTCACCCAAGGAGGCAAAACAGCTCCATTTGTCCTGGCAACCTTCCTCCTGTTTGAGTCATTGAAATTAAACATTGAAAAGACCTATTATTTCCTCTGTCCATCCTCAGGGGAGTGATGTAAAACAGATTCTTATATTCATTGCCTCTGTTTCTTCCTCCATCTGATTCTAATTAAAATAGCTGAGAAAATATCTATGGCCTAATTCGGAACCAGCAGAGCCTAAGAATGATGGCTGTGCCAAATCAAATCAAGCAATATTTATTGAATAACTCCACTCTTTGTCGAAATTCTTCTTAGCAGTTCTACTTCCTCAGTTAACTCACTGTATCCAAAATAGTGTAGCTTACTGATTAGGGTAAATAAACATATATATAAGTAATAACAGATACTATTTTTTGATCATATGTTTTGTGCCTGCTATTAGGCTATGTGTATTATATTCATTATCATTTAATTTCCTCTGCCTGAAGCACAGCTATTATTCTCCCATACTATAAATGAACAAACAGAGACTCTGAGGAGTTGAGTAGCATGGTAACTGAAACCAAGTCCCTTCACTGGTCATTCACCCTTCTAACACCTTGCCATGATGTCTCTCCACAATACCTTCTTTATTAAGATGATTGGAACCACTCCTCAATATTATTTTCAAAAATAAATTTGAAAATCTCATAAGCAGTTTTGGTGAAAGAAATGGAAAGACAAAAATCCATAGAGAAAGGAGCAATTTGTGGAATATTCAATCCAGTTCACACTAAACATCACAAAAGAGAAATGCATACTCTTTTGTGCATTTGAGTCAACTTTGAGTTAGTACATTGGCCTTAGAGATTTAATGCATAGTAGCCCGTTGCACACTGAAAAGGCTGGGAGGAATTAGGTGTCAGCCTTCAAGACTGTGATGCTTAACTGAATCATACAATGCCAGAGCTCATAAGTCTAGCCGTTTTCACTGGAAATGAACATAACAATCTGTCCCTTCATAGGTAATTGCCTCTATTATAGCATGATGTTTAAAGCAGAGCTCCACAGAGAGAAAGGGGAAATTAAACACTTTGTTTACACCCCTGGCAAACAAAAAGGCATTCCAAACATTAGCTTTGTTCTTCCCATTAAACACATATTTTACAGCAAATTCTTCATGTAAGTTGTTTTCTCCAATGTGCAGGTCAATAAATGCTCTCATTATGGAATTCATCAGAGGATGATTTGTTGAGACATTAACCCAATTCAGCAGAGTCTCCTGAACAATCTCCTAATGTCTACAGACTCTTTTTTTTTTTTAATTTCATCATCAAAAGAGTGTAGCAAATGCTACACATTTATTATGCTCTTTCTTTCTGTGTCCCGAAAGTTAATCACATAGTAAGTCTGAAGGCTCCATTTCCCTGATTCCTTTCAACTTTGAGTTAGTGCATTGACCTTAGAGATTTAAATCAACATCTCTCGATTGGAATTACCCCCCAAATTCCATTTGAGCTTTTTTGATTGCACAGCCTGTCTGCTGAAATCAATGACAAACATGACCTCGAGATGAGCTGCAAAGAACTCTCTAGGAAAGATTGGTCAAGATACTTTTTAGAGCAAAAAATCTTCAAATTTAAATTCTATGAATTAAGCACCTACTAGGGAAATATATCTACTGGGTACTTCCTTATGCTCCAAATATTTTCAAGATCTCTCACAGATACAATTTTCATTTATATGTATGGTATATTATTACACCTTATTGTTCAGAAAAGAAAACTGATGGAAAGGTTATGTGAGAGGCAGAGCTAGAATCTAAAATAAGGATTATCTTGCCTCAGAACTTATCGTCTTTCCACCAGGGAAGCAAGGTCAGAAAACTATGATCCTGTGGCCTGTTGTTTTTGTAAATAAAGTTTTATTGGAACACAGTTATGCCCATTTGTTTGTGTGTCATCTACGGCCACTTTTGCAATACAATGAGAGTTGAGTAGCTGCAACAAAGATTATCTGCCCCACAAAGACTAAGCTATTTACTATCTGGCCTTTTACAGAAAATGGTGACCTCTACTGTAAAGAATTGTAACCTATTCTAGAATACACAGTGATGAATGAACATGGTTTCTCTACTTTCTAGCAATTCAAATTCTAGTTGAAGAGACCAACAAACACCTAAGAAGCTCTGTAACAAAGATGTTCTACCTCGACAGTTTGGACTTCTAAGGAAGAGGATATCTTCTTATTCTTTTCATCAAATGGCTCAAGCCCGTATTACTTTGCCAAGGCTGTTAATTTTTTTGACCTCTAGGATTCCCACAGCTTCTGTGAAAATTCCAAGCTCTCAGGGCCCCTACAGTCTAGCACGTCAATCTGAGACACAATTGCTTGGTCGAAACAAAACTGGAGCCACTGCTCTGTGCCTCTTGGGCTCCACTGTCCATTGCCACTGTGACCATTGCAATCTTATGATGTCACCAGAGAAATGTAGTTGCTTGGTCCAGGATTTGAAAAGGACATGTTCCTCCATGAAACCTAGGGGCTTCTTATCTAGCAAGACTCCTCGTTGACAAAGAGCAATTCTTAATTGAGGGCCTTCCCTTGTATTGGTGGTAATTTCCCACAACAAGACCCCTTGTTACCCTGATTCTTTCTTTCTTTTTTTCTTTTCTTTTCTTGTTGTTGTTGTTGTTGTTGTTTTTAGATAGAGTCTACCTCTGTCACCTAGGCTGGAGTGCAGTTGCACGATCTCGGCTCACTGCAACCTCTGCCTCCCGGGTTCAAGTGATTCTCCTGCCTTAGCCTCCTGAGTAGTTGGGATTACAGACACCTGCCACCATACCCAACTAATATTTTTATGTGTATTTTTAGTAGAGATGGGGGTTTCACTATGTTGGCCAGGCTGGTCTCAAACTCCTGACCTCATGATCCACCTGCCTCAGCCTCCCAAAGTGCTGGGATTACAAGTGTGAGCCACCGTGCCTGGCCTCCTTGTTACCCTGATTCTTAATATGTGCCAAGGACATGCAGTGCTGGATATCTGACTCTAATGCCACATGTTAAATTTCAGGCCAGTGACACGAGCTAGTTGGCTCCTAAATCTTGGGTGTCATCAGTGCAGACTACTAGCCCTGAGGTTCTGCTCCACTCGACTCTGCTCTCAGTGAGGTTTTACATGCATCTTGGCATCTTTCAAGATTCCTCCCTGTGACTGCTTTAAATGTCCTGGCTTCCATTTTCTGAACTTAGTGACAGAAAGCTAGCCCTTTCCTTCAGTAATCTAAGGGCAATTAGCCATTTATCTGAATCCTTTGATTTGGCCAAACTCAAGGTCTTCTCAGCCAATTCGTTATAGTAGCCCCTTTTATACCATTTGATGGGAGCAGTTTTCAACTGGCCAGATACTTTATGTTTACCAAGAATGCCCAAATTAAGCATGTTATTTGATGCCTTTTTTGAAGCTCTTGTCTTCAGATGCAGACATCACACTTGTCATCACTGTTAAAGACAGTTGAGATGTAGCAAACTGAAAAATGGCTTGAATTTTTCTTTTTCTTTTGGCTTTACATTGGGAAAGATTTCCCAAACCTCCAAATACCTCTTGCATCTCAAAGCAGGTATCAATGGATAATTGCAGTCCTGCTCAAATGCGGAGCACATAACTATTTTGAATCATGAAGAGTAAATTCTACATGTTGGTTTTAATATAAAAATATCCTTATATGGCTACAGTGCCCTTGGTAAAATATCATTTGGTTAAATATTTTACTTGAAGATCCCTTTGATGGAGGTAAGGTATAATTTGGAACATTTCTATCCCAGCTAACTGGAATACTAGATAGAGTAGTAGACCCTCAAAGTCTTTTCATGATCAGAGTGAGTGCCAACAGGAAACTGATATATTGAGGAACATTTGTCTCAATTTATCTTGGATTTCTGTTTGGCTCCTAGTCCAGAATCTCTGGGTAGGATAAGATTCTACAAAACGACTGAAGTGATCCATCACTGCAAATGCATATCCAAGGTTCCAGCTGTCAGGTTGAAAAGACAAGGTTTTCCCCACACTTAACTGGAGGTGTGTTGTTTTGCGTTATTTCCAGGTCAGTTTTCCATGGAAGGAAGTTATTCTCAGTGCTTTGAGACTCAGTCTTACAGTTGGAAGCCATGTCCTCAAATCTTATGATAACTCCCCCCCACAGCCCCAAAGTTTACATTGATTGTTGATTCTTTCCCTGCTCAGATGGCCCACATAATCAGGAAATTTTATTTGAGCCTTGAGATGATTTTCCCATGCCACTTCCCCAGCTTGAGTTGGGGGCAGTGGGAGAGAGAGAGTGAGAAGACTACAGCTCTGATTGAGTGAGTTTAAATCCCAAACTGATTAAATATCCCAAGGAGACAATTTAAGCCAGAAGGGTCTGAGTCATCTTCAGCAGGGATTCCAGAATTACTACATAGAACGGTTAGAGACAGAAATCATATTGGAAGGGAGGAGCAGGACCCTTGGACCCTGACTTGCCTAGCACTTACAGTGATCCTGTTTAAGTGCCAAAATTAAGAAATGCTTAACATCAGTGGAAATGGTAGCTCCAAAGCTAAGATGGTATAGTAAACATTACTAGTGCTTATGAAAGTGTCTGTTTCCTCTCCTTTGGGACACATACTTCTATAAAGTTTTGCGTGTGGCCATTCAATTTCCCTTGGACTGTGAAATACAAATGGAAATGATGTATATCATTTGTGTGTGGAAGCACTTATGGGCTGTAGCACGACTCTCCCTGCTCTCTGCCTCGACCATGGAGACCATGAAGACTTATATTAAGATAGTTACGGCATGAGATGATAAAGATTTTATCACTCTGGGGTTGTAAATGACTACAATAGACCTACACTAGACATGTGTCATGAGTGGGAAATAAACCTTTGTTTATAAACCTTTAAGCTACTGGGACTTGGGGGTTGTTTGTTACTGTAGTTAGCATATCCTGATTGATGAAGGTGTTCAGTTACAGAACATTAAAGTTGTATTCTTGCACATCTAATTTTATGTTTGTAAATTTCAAACCTGCTACACAACCATTTAACATATATGAATTCAACAGTAGCTGCTCAGCAGGAAAAATACCAATTTTTAAAAGTGTGGCTGATGAGTCCCATTATCTGTCAATGAACACGTGTCTCACACTGTGATGTAAGCTGGCTGTTCCTTCCATGGGTCCCAGGTCTCTCAGGCTGCACACAGTGTAAGAATATTGCACACTGAGGGACTCTAACCTTTAAAACTAATTTTTATTTTATTTTATACAAGATAACCCAAACACAAACCAATTACATCGTCTGGAGTTTTACCAATGAAATACCAAACTCTTCCCATGTTGAAGCAAAATACAGGCTGTGCTACTGGCTCCTCATGCTACAGCAAAGCAATGTAGTTTATGGATGGGATATCAAGCCTCACTATCAGGCAGACTTCTGCTAGTGAAAATGAGGGGCTTCCTGAACTTGCTATAGTTCAACCTGTAGGCCCCAAGACCTATAGTTTTAATGCAGACAAAGAGCTGATGGGGTCAGCAAATGCTGCATCAGAAGCCCCACTAAACAGCTCCTGAAAACCTGAGTACCTTCCTACACATGATGCCTGAAGACCTCCAAAGGGTTCAGGGGTTGTGACAACACTTGGCTCTCCTCTGGTCCGCAAGCTCTCCCTTTCTTCTCAGTGTTCCCAGTGCAAATTGAGGGTTTAAGGCCATGACGATTTAAAGGGTTTTGGAGCAATGGAATACTTTTCTACAAAATTTCTGAAATACTCACTGAATCCTATAAGATGTAAACATCCACTTTAATAGGATCAATTGGTAATAGTGATGGTCTTGAAAGCCATTGCTCATCCATTTCTTTGGGGCCCTGTAATCGATTTTGTTAAGATACCTTATGCCTTACCTATTTAACTAAGGCCAGCAGGACTGGTTATGGCAAGGGGGATATTTCAGAGTGCTTTCTCCCAGGTAGTTCAATAAAGGGTAGTTTCAATACCCTTTCAAAGACAATTGTATCATCCAGATGTAAGATAATGAAATATAGATATAAGATACCAACACATCAAGATGGTTTATGTACCCAATGACATGTTTTATTAACACCAGAAAGAAAGAAGGGGCTCTCAAGTATCTTAGGGTACCCTTTCAAATTGTTAGAACTCTATAGGAAAGAAAGATGCTATCTTCCTTTGTTGTTTTTTGTTTTTGTTGTTTTGTTTCGTTTTGTTTTTTTGTTCGCCATAGCCATTTGATAATACACACTTCTCAAATCCATCACTGAAAAGTTTACTCCCTAGTAGGAAGTCCAGGACATTTTATTTTAAACTGTTGAATATAATTTGATAATCCAAGCAGGACTGAATTTTACCCACTTTTCACCCTAGCTCAGTGGGGAAGCTTTTGGGCAATGGAACACCAAAATGATGCAGCGATTCAGTAGAGTCTAAGGAAGTCTCATAGATGATGACTCTCAGACACCGAAATGTTCTTATCTCTTGTGGTTCTATTTGATGCTGTTTGCCCTGGATTGCACACTTACGTTTTCCCTCTATTTTCTTATGTGAAGCTTGGAGAGGCAGCATTTGGTTCCTCTCCCTTCTATTTTCATAGTCTCTGCACACAGGTGGTGAATGGGAGGATCATCCAGAAACTTTAGCCCTGGGTAAGCATTTTTAAACCCTGAAATGGGTTCCTAGCAATACAGACATCTTTTGCATATTTTCTGGATCGAGCCGTGCAACTACTTACCCTGCTTTTCCTTGAGATATTTCATCCCAACGATCAGATCATGAATAAAGAATCCCAATTGATTAACTTTTTGGAATGGGAATGGCTCTAAGTTTTTCTTCTAAAATGTACCTGAAAGTAGGGGATGAGCTCATAAAAGAGTAGGAAGGACTGGATCTTTAATAAATTGGGCATCTCTGGGTGTGCAAACAGAGCTGAGTGTTTTGCATACTCCTGATGGGGTGGTCAGTAACAACTCTGTACCTAGGTTAGTGTCTGTAATAGAGCCATGAGCTATAAAGTTCT
Source organism: Macaca mulatta (assembly GCF_049350105.2). Taxonomy (NCBI): domain Eukaryota; kingdom Metazoa; phylum Chordata; class Mammalia; order Primates; family Cercopithecidae; genus Macaca; species Macaca mulatta. The sequence continues at coordinate 81,651,935 of NC_133412.1, forward strand.
AGAAAGGTGTGGGAACTGGATTTTGAAAACCGGAGCAGTTTTCTTGGGCAGGACGTTTGGGGTGCTTCCCTCTAACTCAGATCAGTCAATTCATATTAACAATAATTCCCTCTTTCCCAACCCAAGTAAATGGGCTATATTTGGCTCAGGACAGCCTTTTCTTCTTCTCTGCTTGTTTATGTATTTCTAGTACATTAGATGAGGCTATAAAATCCCACCATTTTTTAAAACAAATACATTAGAATAGTCAAATGGATGGTGGTGTCTTTGAAGTAGTTCTTATCAGATACTAGATATTTGTTCTAGTGATGTTTCCAGGACTCAGGGTGGTAGTGAGGATGTGGATCTCCTCTTGGGAAGAACCTCTAGAGTTCATGTGCCATTTTGAGATATTCTCAATACTGCAAATTGTCAGCTGCGAAGGATTCATACAGCAAATAGCCTAAAGTTAAATAAACTCTTATTCTAAAAGGATGAAGTTAAACGCCCTCTGAGGTTCAGGTCAGGGGGTGGCCGGAATGGATGCCTCTGGATTTATTTTAGAGTCCCTGGACACTGAGTGTCCTGGTTAAGGAAGGAGGGTTACAGATGTGTGAGAACTGGAAATCAGAAGAAGCTTAAACTGGGGAAACAAATAGAAGGACTCTGTTAGTCTGAGAAGCAGATGCCAAGATGAGATGAAATGTACAAGGCTTCTTATGAAGAGATATGCCCACCTGAGAAAAAATAGAGAGAGTGCTGGAGGGTCTTCAGTCCTCAATGCAAATCTGATCCTAAGTAAGGGAGAGAGGGGAGGAGGCTGGATGGAAACTTTTGGATGGTCATGCGGTCTAAGGGAGGTTTGATGCAGTCCCTGGGCATTCTTCAACCAAATTTGGTCATCAGAGAAATCCCATAGCTCTCAGAAATGGTATCCCTGCCTTGTTCCATGGTTAGCTTGGAGAAGACTGTGGCTGAAGCTGACCCCCATGTAGAACACAGCAATTGGGGCTCTTGGTCCATGACATTCCTGGTTAATTACCCTTATTGGAAGTCTGCAAAGTGCATTTCCATCAATGCCAAAATAACCAAGATGAACCCTGAGAAGGAAAGACTTTAGCCAAAAATGTTGATATCTAAAGGGCCTACTGACTCAGGACTAGTTTAGGAAGCCAAAATGGTCACTGGCTCGCTGATGGAGTGGGAATGGGAGATCTCGGGCATGGGGATAGCATCGACACTGGGTGATTAAGACAGAGGACACTGTGAGAGATGGCTCCTCTGTGGCTGCCCACCATATGAGCCCAACTGCAGGCGCACAAGGCAGCTCTGGAAGCTTCTGATAGATACTCAAGCTGTATGGAGTTGGATTTGATTGTGAAAAATGAGATGTGATGCTCCAATGAGTCTGTTTTCTGGTGTTACTAGAACTGGCTTGAAGGAAAATATTCCAGTTGTTGAAATAGTTTGATCAATGGCAGCACTGTTGGAATAACTATTTATTTTCCCAAAGGTACCACTTTGAAGGAAACAGTACTCATTTGGACACATAAGTTCTTGTAGCTCTGTTCCAAAATATTACTTCTTATTATTTAATTAGCACCTTATTACTTTTTAGGGGTTGTTCACAACTGGTTTTACCTCTCCACCTATTTCACAAGCCCTACATACTCTTGTCATTAACATCTTTTACTACTTCCCAGGAGGTGGCTCAGGAAGCAGAAAAAAGCAATACCCCTCTCCTGCACCCCAGCACCAGTGACAGGAGGCCAGATATTAATTATGAGGAGATCAGAAAAGGCAAACACACTCATTCCTTCTCAGGGCAGAAGGGTGCCAAGAGACAGATTTTCTTGGTGGCTTTGCCTTGTTTCACTCACTCTGCTTAATCAGATAAAACATTCTGTTCGGCCCACTATCCTACAGACTTTGCACCAAGTCAGAGCACGCCATCCATAGGGAGAGTGTGAGTATAAGGGTGTAGGGGAAAGGAGAAGGATTCCTATTTCTCTTTCTGGTATATAAACTCCAGCGTTTAGGATCTTGCGGTGTTTAGTGTACAGTACCACGGAGGCAGGCCTATGTGGAATATGAAGTCAATGCTGGAGGGAGTAGTTGTCTGCAATTCTCCCCACCATGACCTCCCTTTGTCACATGGATGGCACACAGTTATGCTGAGATGGGGCCAAACTGGAAAGACGAGATTGGGAATTCTAGCATATAAAATTACTACAAGTGCACTTCTCTGTGTCTGATATTTGTTGTTGCTCATGATTTGGAGTGAGGAGTTTGGAAACTTTGCATACCCCGATGGAGTAAGGGGTGTCTGGTGGCCAAAGAAATCTCTAAGATTCTGCAAGGAGGTTATAAGGGCCATATATCAGAGCCCTAGGGTCCATGACTCCTTGGATTTGTGTGTGGGGGTGACTTCCAACCAAAGGCAAAATTCAGGGTTCTGTGTCCAGGAAAAGAAAAGATGACACTCAGTGTAATATCATATAGTCATTAGAAACATCTCCAAAATGGAAAATTATAGGCCAATAATGCTTTGTTGTTTTCCCCTGAGGGAGGACTAGTGTGGGTGATCCACATCCAGAAAACTTTTAAGAGTCAGGTAAGAGGTGGGGAGTTGGGAGGAAGAAAGAAGCAAAGCCTGGGAAACTCATCTTCTTCCCCACAGCTCAAGACTCCTGGTCACATCACAGGCAAGTAGAATTGGAGCCCTGGGAGGGGTATTTCAGAGACTACTCAGGCTCAAGAAGGTCGAAAGTCTAGTCCTTGTCAGAGCCAGCACCTTAACCCTAACTTTGGAAGTCAGGGCTCTTACTCTTCAGGGTGCATGAGCACTGGTGAAAAATTTTTTTTGCTCTTCTAGAAAGGATGATTGTTTGTCAATATTTAACATAATTGGACCTGGGTCCTCTTCTGAACTGCCAGACACCTCTGAGGAACCACCAAGATTCTAGGAACATGCCTGTGAGCACTATTGCCTAATGCTCTTATCACTACCTGCTATGGTTTGAATGTTTGTGTATCCTCCACAATTCATGTTGAAACTTACAGCCCAATGTGATGGTATTAAGATGTGGAACCTTTAGGAAGTAAATAAGTCATGAGGGTGAAACCCCCATAAATGGATTAGCAACCATATGAAATGGTTGGAGATAATTAATTAGATCCTTTTTTGCCTTTATGTCCCTTCTGCCATGTGAGGACACAATATCCGTCCCCTCTGGGAGACACAGCAACAAGGTTCCATCTTAGAAGCAGAGAGCAGCCCTCACTGGACAGGGAACCTTCCAGTGCCTTGATCTTCGACTTACAGCCCCCAGAACTGTGAGAAATAAATTTCTATTCTTCATCAATTACCCAGTATCAGGTATTTTGTTAAAGTAACACAAATGGACTAACACGCTGCCTAACACTTTGGTAAGAATTGTGCTGAGTCCGATGCTGAGGTTGAATGGGGGTGGAGAGAAATGAGGAAAAACTTCAAAACAAATTCCTCATCCATTGTCATTTAGTCCCCAGCAGGGTCTTATTATTAAACAGCTTTCTGTGCTTGATTCACAGATGTCTTCAGACTTAACAATCTAAAGAAGCAGCCCGCCCTTCTGTCCTCCCTACCACCCCATCTCAGGCTGCCTGTCTCATTTCCATTACAGTGCTTATCATTACCAGAAACTATCCTGCCAATTTTTTTGGCTTATTTATTATCTATCTTCATTCTCTAGAATATAAAAACCCAAAGAAAACAAGGATCCTATCTGTCTTGTTCACTGGGATAGTTTGCATGAAATGTTACGTAGTCATTGTTTACTCATTGATCATTGAACTTAAAGGATACAATATTCATATATTAGAATTGTTAGATGAAAGCTTCAGCTCTGAATTCTGAAATTCAACAATCCAGGGATTGACGTGCAATTGCTATCTACATTTTTATTTCTCTCACAAATATTCCTTATTTTTCAAAAGCTACTCTTTGAGAAAGCCTGGTATCACATCCCCATGTGAAACTGGCTGTTTGTCCCACATATTTGGTGGTGTGTTATTAAAATGTTTTGTCTTTTGTGCTCTGACTTTTCCACTAGTGGGTTCCCCTTAAGAGAGAGATTAAGCTTTATTCTCTACACATCCCCTCTACCCAAGAGTAGACATACTTTACCACACAATGGACATACTTCAAGGCCCAGGTCTAACAAGGCTGTGAGCAACTGCTTGGTGTGAATTCTGTCATTTAGTCTTCTGTGTAATATAATTCCTCCGAGTTTCAAGAAAATATTTTTAAAAATATTCCCTTAAACACAGTATTATATATATTTCTATTTTGCTGCTCTGCTTCCTCAACTATCCATCTCACAGATATTTTGAACTTCCACCAATGGAAGTTTGCCATTCTAGCCATCCTGGACTGTGAAACAGCACATGAGAAAGTGCTGGACTCAAATTCTCACACTCACAAGTATGGAGCTCCATTCGGCTCCACTGGGCTCCTGGCCTCCAGCACTAAAAAACAGCATATGCTATTTTCCAGGAGTGTGTTTTTCTTCCCTGTGTCTTTTGCACTATGCCATCACACCAAGACTCTCAACTTTGCAAGTACCATGAATTATGGCCTCAGGGTTCAGTCACTGCCAAGAAGAATAGGCACAACCACGCACACACACACAAATCACTTCAGGGAGTCAGATATGTGTGGTTGACACCAGTGTTTGTCAGTTGGCGGCAGCTTCACAGGAACTGTCTGAACCCAAAATAGAAGCAACTGTAGTAATGGTGGTGGTAGCAATAGCAATATCAACAATCAGAACAAAATGACAAAGTTAATATAGCTATGCTCATATGTAGACTGTGATGCTGTGTGTATCTTTTTTCTGTGCACTCCCAAGCTCAAGGTCTTTGATTTCCTGAGAGTATTCTATTTTGTTAGACTCTTAGGGCAGCAGATGGGTGTCACATTGTGTTTTGGGTCCTGGTGGGGGAGAATGTGACTTCAGAACCGCTACCAGCAAGTGTGCCAACAATTAGCCAATACTGCGGCCTAGCTCTTTGCACACAGAAAACAGTCAACACAAATTATTGACAGACGATGTATGAAGTCTAAAGATATTGCAGATGTTAATGGGTAGAATGTTCAAATATGATATGTTGATATGATGTGATTCCTCTTTAAATGTACTGGCAGAAGAATAAACTAGTAAATGAATAGAGGAAGTGATCTGCCTACTGGGAGTTATTGAAGATGTGGTAATAGGAATTGACTTTTGCTTCTCAATTCTGCCCTCCACCAAAATTGCAATGTCTGATTCTGAAACCTATGACAGACTAAAGTAAAGGCAGAGGGTGATCCATACAACATTCCATTTAAATAGGCATTAATGAGGCAGTGACCATATTAGGAACTAAAATACATGACTGAGTTCAGGCACAGAGAAGAATACACTATGGCACTTTCCCTCTAGAAGTTCATAATTTAGATCACAAGTTGAAAACTTGTGCTGTTACAGGGCCAGGCAGGTATTATAAATGGGTAAAGCCACCTGATATATAATAGGGACTGTTGGATACTGTGGCAAAGCAGAGAGCCCTTGTCTAAGAGAAGCCATCTGGATTCAGCTCTGGCTGGGAGTTGCATGTGGTCATGCAGGCCCAGTGTTGACAGAGCTTCCAATTTTGCAAGAGAAGCTGCAGTCTCATGTGTGTGCCCACTGAGCATTAGGCGCACAGGAGGATCATAGACATAAGCTTTCAATTCCTCGTGTAAGCCTGTAGTACCATTGAAATATTCATCTATATTCAATGAGTGCTCTTTCAAAATGAGTCTTCTTGGACACCCTCAGGGAGAAGCAACTGATACTCTTTGAGGCAGGCATTCAAATTCAGGGCAGAAAGTTATTCTTTATACTGAGCCACTCTTGATGTTCTTAGGAGGTCACAGTGCTGGGCCAGGTTCTATTCACTGCAGCAGTTGAAGAACTCATCCTGTCTTCTTCGATGACATGAAGGCACTCATATGCCCCACCAAATATCTTCTCCAATCCAAATGAAATAAGCTCCTTTAATTATTACATTTGTGACATGGGTTCAGGTTCTCTAATCAAGCTGATCATATTTTTCTGGATATATTTCAGAATTTTATTGTCCATCTCTAAATACGGTGCCAGAAGTAAACCTAGCTTGAACCCAGAACAGAAGGAAAATTTAATCTATTTGCCCTTTTGACAGACAGTTGCATCCCACTCTTGAGCCCTAAAGAGCTTGTGATCCATTGACCCTGTTTCTCCCAGTCTCTTCTTGCATAGGGCTTAATAAAAGACTGAAATTAGCCCTTTGAATGTGTTTCTCTTTGATGTGTTAATAAACCACTGTCGCAATACTGCTGTTGTTAATGTGCTTGCATATTTTGGGTTTGGCCAAATGAATCACAAAAAAATATCATCTCAGGTGAAAAGGAGAAGAGAGGCAGTGAGCGGAGCTGTCAGCCTTGCTGAAAGCAGTGCCTGGCCCAGGGGAGGATATGTAGGAGGAAAAACCAAAGTGTGATTAGGGAAATGTGGGGGTGCCTCTGTGTTCTTTCTTGATTCAAGTGTTCTGTATGTTTATTTAGTTTGCCTTCTGGCTATGTGAATCTTTGATGAGAATGCGAGCTAAGAATCTTGAAAGAAAATACATTTTCTAATAATATCATTCACATAATAATTGTGACAATCATTTATTTAACTCTCTTTATGAGCTGGACATTGTATGAAGTGTTCTGTTTATATAATCTCATTATACATAAAATTCTATGTGTTTGGTACAATTATTCCCATTGTAAATGATAGAATACTGAGACTAACAATAAAGAGTCTCAAGATTAAGTGACTTCTGCAAAGTCAGACCACTAGTAAAATGTACATATAGAAATTTAAATCCAGTATTGCTTGATTCAAGAACCTTTGCGATCTTAAATATTACACTATACAACCTAGATATGACCTGCAATGAGTTGATATAAATTAAGATACCACTTACATGTAAGTACAGGACAATGTCTAGATAGAGAGCCAGAGATAGTCTTTGTTTTTCAGGACAAAGGGGCCTGTTTGGTCCAGTAGCAAGAATAGACACAGCTGTGTCAGCTAAACCTGGGTTCACCGCTTACTGGATCTGGACTCTTGGCTAAGGGATATGCTAGATGATTTGCCTTTGTCCCTCTAGATCTACTCTCTGCCCTTCTATTCCTTGCTCTATGCCCAGGATGCTGAGTGGTAACTGACTGTGTCAGAAGGTTCCCTTCCCCTCGGGCTTCCAGTTGGTTGGGCCAATGGGTCGATGTACCTCAGAGGTGGAAAGGAGAGTGACGTCAATATATTTTTTCCCTGTTCCTCTTTCTGCATAGTCACTGAGCAGGACTCCCAAAGGCCACCACTGCTGTCCAGCACCCCTCTCAATGCAGCTACTCCCAGTGGGTTGTGGAACCACTCTCTCCTGTGTCTTCAAGTATAGAGGTGGAAACAGCTGTCTGCTGTTGCTTGCACCAAGGTACTGTATCATGCTTTGTTGAGTTCTCCAGCTTTGCCCCCTCCTTTGTAGTGAATCCTTTTATTACATTTTTCTTAATTTCCAAGTTTGCATGTCCCTTCTGTTTCTTGCCTTGAGTTTGATTGATAGCTATCACATAGGCTCAGTTTTCTCATGCATAACATCGAAATAATAATGCCCTCATTGTATATAGTATGAGGATACATGAGATAATGCATGAATATGGCATGTTGCAACATTTAATGAATGGTAAATAGGATGATGATCATGGTGACTCCCCCTGGTTAAAACTCCTCTAGGATAGAAAGTCAACTCATTCTGGAATGTGGATCATAAAATGGTGGCCGACAAACCACGTATGTGCTTTGTAGGCTAACACACTCTTCAAAGTATCAACAAGTGTCATATAAAATCCAGATCCCAGCTGGGTGCGGTGGCTTAAGCCTGTAATCCCAGCGCTTTGGGAGGCCGAGGCAGACAGATCACCTGAGGTCAGTTCAAGACCAGACTGAGGTCAGTTCAAGACCAGCCTGACCAGTGTGATGAAACCCCCATCTCTATTAAAAATACAAATATTAGCCAGGCCTGGTGGCATGCTAATGATACTTGGGAGGCTTGGGAGGCTGAGGCAGGAGAATCACTTGAATTCGAGAGGCAGAGGTTGCAGTGAGCCGAGATTGTGCCATTGCACTCCAGCCCGGGCAACATCAGTGAAACTCTGTCTCAAAAAAAAAAAAAAAAAAAAATTCAGATCCCAACTTCTCTTGCAATATTTCAAGCTCTGTCAACACTGGGCCTGCAAGATCACTTGACAACTCATGGCTGGAGCTGAATCCAGGTGGCCTCTTTTAGACAGACAAGGATTCTCTAGTTTTCCACAGTCCCCACTGGTCCCTATTATACATCAGCTACCATCACACATTTATAATAATACCTGCCTGATCCTTAAGCACTACAAGTTTTTAACTCGTGTTTTAAGGTATGAACTTCTAGAGGGCAGGTAGCATAATGTATTATCTGTGCAAGACTAACTCAGTAATATATTTTAGTTGAATAAACAACTTTGCTTTCACTCCTTGGTCCCCAGACATTCCTACTGCTGCTACCTCCCACTCCTACTTTAACCATCTGCTACTCTAACAATCGCAGAGTCCATTTGTCTGGGTGAGTAAGGGTGGAGAAAGTGAACAGAGGGTCTTGGCAGAGGGAAGGAGATTGGGTCAGCAGTAAAGTGAGGCTGAGCATATAGGCTACTGGTGAAAGTGACGGGACATGGGAATACCATCCCAGCTGTGGAGAAATCATTTGTTTATTTGTTTCCTGTTTTCCATTATGTCTCCCTAATTGGATTAATAAGATGTGCCTGATTCCCTTATTCCTGTTACTAAATATTCATATCTGAATGCTCTCCAGGTTTGAGTAGTTAAGGCTCTTAAAGCTGTAAGCACAGTCCTTCGGCTCTGCTGCCTAGAGTCAGTTACCTTAGACAGCACCAGCCTCAGTCGGAGCCTCTGACAGCCCTGGCAGCATCCAAAGGCCCAGTTCCTGACCTGCTAGCTAAGGAGAGGTAATGACCCAGCAGCTGCAGACTACACTCACCCTTCTGCTCTGCTTTAAAAAAAAATACAAACAACAACAACAACAAAATTCAGGCCTGGCATACTATTATTCCCCTTTTAATAAAGGTCTGGAAATGTCAGCCTTAGTGATTATGCCAGCAGGTGCCTAGACTTCAAAGTGGGCACCTGTCACCAGAGAGATAATTGACTTTATTCAACCAATTGTCTCCCCATTGTAATCAAGCCATTTCATTCAAATGGATTTTTCAAGCTGTTCTTTTGAGTGGGTGAGGGAGGCAGCGGTGCTGGTGGGTCTGGATCACAGTTGCCCTGGAGAGGGTGAGAAGCAGGGGCAGCAAGCAGAGCTGTCAGCCTTGCTGAAAGCGGTGGCTGGCCCGGGGGAGGATTTGTAGGTGGAAATCCAGCGGGTGATTAGGAAAGGTGGGGGTGCATCTGTGGGCTCTTCATTCAAGTGTTCTGCGTGTTTATTTAGTTTGCCTTCTGGCTGCAGATAGAAGGGCAGACACTCCCCAGTCTCCACATGGTTTTCAGCGGCAGGTGCCTTGTGGGGACAGGGGACAGGGTAGACTTCTGTGCCCAAAGCATCTCTGTTCCAGCTCTGGAAATCACAGTTCAATGTAAACTTCAAACAAATGAACAGAGAGTGTGGTCCAGGGTGGTGTAAGGGGCTCTGCTCTCCGAAAAGGGGTGAAATCCTTTTAGTCATAGTGTCTCTCCGGATTTGATAGATCTGGTCATCTGTGGTGCCGAAGGCTGAGGACTCGAACCAAAGAGCCAACGAAGGAATTCAGTGGCCCTCGAATTCCTTCCAGTGTAGGCAAAACAAGCTCTGGCTTCTGGTGGGCTCTGGGAGGGTGGGCATGTTGAGTTTCAGCTGTGTTTACTTACTGTGCTAAGGACACAGGAGCTACCACAAGGTTTCTTTTAGATTTTACAGCATAAAGTGGGGGTGAGCGTTGTTCATGTGAGACTAAGTCCTGTTCACAAATGAGAAATCTTTTCTTATGTGGACATACTTGTGTACAGTTCAGCTCAGCCACTTGTTTACTGTTTGACTTTGAGCAGGTTACCTAGGCTCTCAGCCTCAATTTTCTCAATGAAAAAAAATGGGGCAATAACGTTGTAAAATGAAATGAAATAAAATGAAACCACATGGCTCCATGATTCAAATGCCTGATTCCTTTTTAGGTACTAATGGAATGAAGCTCTCTTCTCCCTAAAGGAATAGGGTGGGACAGACCCCAAATCCTAACTGTTCTGCTGGTTCCCACACTGGTTTTGGGTCTTACATGCACTAAGACACAAGGTCCTGAGCACTGTGAGGATCAGCACTCACCCCTTGAGTATCTCCATGCCCTCTGCACGAGGGAATGTGACATTAAATTGCAAGTTTTCCGTGATATCACCAACATAAGGAATCTCTCCCAAGACTAATACAACAGTCTTTTCCTGTACCTCTCTTCTGGAACTTACCACTTTCTGCCGTCTGTAATTGTCATTTATATACTAAATGTCTTATTCCCACAGTGTTTGATTCCCCTGAGAAGACCATCCTTGGTGTGAAACATCAATATAATGTTTTATACAGTGCAATAAATATGTGCATACACCTATATGTTTATGTATAATTGTATGTATATGTGTATGTTTGCACAGGTGAATTTAAAAATCTACACTCTATCATTTATTAATATTATTAAGTCCCTATGCATTAAATATGAGTATCAACAAATAAATATATTGCTAAGCCTGGACCTTTTATAGTATTTAAATATGCTTGGGGAGCCAACTAAGTCATCCATTACCATCAGGAATGATTGACTTTTAGAGAAGAAAAATGTTAATAAAATAACAATTGGTGCTGACCAAGCCATAGAGAAGAGGACCTCAATTAATTCATTCATTTTTCACTATTGAGGCACTAGCCCTTGTTGGGTGAAGTGCAAGGAGTGAAAGGAGAATCTTTTATGCAAGAGAAGAAAATGGCATCAAAAGAAGCTGCTATTAGGACTTAAGTTAATAACCTTCTACAGATGGGTCCAACTGTGGGAAGAAGGAAAGACAGAGCAAAGACAGGACATGTCAGGATGATTTCCATCCACTTAACCACCAAAGTGAGGGTGTCCAGGAACAGAAACAGAATGGGGCCAACCCCAGTCAAAGATCTCAACCCATTAAAGGGCACGTCGGAGTCAAAGTCTCTACCACAGGGGCTCTGCACCGGCCCCTCCTGACTGCTGCAACCATGGATCCTCACCCTATGGAAATGACATCACCCTGTGGAATGGCATGTGAGGAAAGTCACAAGCAAAGGACACAAGCAGCTAAGGGAGTTGCACCCCATGTGGCCTAGTTAATGACATCATGTGGGAAGGTCTGAGAGGAGTTTGATAAACATTTAAACAGCAGCAAAGAATGATGTCATGAAGGGGATGAAAGTGGCACGGTAGGTGGAATGCTGATGTTCACTATAAAATGCTGTTTTTGTTGGTAAAAAGAAAAATGGTGAAACATTGACAATTTTACAGGGTTTAGCCTAAAATGTATAAAGGTGAACTTGAGCCTCAACTCCAAAGAGTTTCTAGGGGCTGAATTCCGGGTCATATGAATTGTCAAAGAGCAAGTGCTGTAGAAGTTTTAGCCATTTCTTAGTATTATTATTAAAGTCTTGTTTTTGTCACTGACTCTGGTGAGGGTATTGGAAATAATTATAAATTTGATTTAAGAGATCCCAGAAACCAGAGGCCTTGGAAAGCGGCAGATACCAGGGTTGTCTTGTGGCCTGTGCAGTCACACAGGGCTCTACTCTCAGAAGGGCCCCTGTTGGGGAATTAATGGACTGTGGGTGCCATCTTGAAATCCGTAACAATTTCATCATTGAATTTGTGTTTTGTAAGTGCAATCCAATGGGACAAAGGAGCACGCACCAGAGGCATGGTGGCCAAGTTCAGGAGCAGTCCTACCTCCAGCCTCCTCCTGAAATGAGCCATTCTCTTCCCATGGACTGCATCTTCCCTGAGGATAGGCTCAGGGAGGGATGGGCTCTGGTAGGTGTGCTCTGAGACCTATGGTGAGGCTTGAGGCCCCTGTGATGGTGAGCGCTCACCCCTCAAGTTTCTCTGTTTTCAAGGAGGTGCAAAATTAAATAGCAAATAAAAAATAGTATGAGAGGTTGAGAGAAAGATGAAAGAAAAAAGGAAACAAGCTTTACCCCTGCTTTTTGGACAAGAGACCTCCCATTTTCATTTTGCACTGGGCCCTGCAAATTATGGAGACAACTCTGGGGGTCAGCCTTTGGGTACCATGTCCAAAGGCTAAGAGCAGTTCCTCACCAACTCCAGATAGTGAGCTCATGGACAGCAAAAAGTGGAGTGTGGAAGTCATAATCTGCTCTCAGTTTTTGCCTTTCATGTTTATTATATTTGAAGTAGCAAATAACTAATCTTTTTCAGGGACTGGCTAGTGCTCCACAGAAATAGGAAAACCTGGAAACCACTTGGTGAAATATGACTGAACATTTAGACTTGCAATTATACCCTTAGTAATCCTCTAGTCTTGCCCTGGTTTATGAATCTGCTAACTCAAGTAGTGGGAGAGGCTTCTAGAGGTAGATTTTCTTGTGTTTTTTGTTTTTTTTTTTTTTTTACATTGAGTATCAACCATTATAACACAATATTGTGCTGTGTATTAGATTACAACCTTCTTTTAACTTGCTTATCTTCCCCGCAAGCCTTCCATGTGACAGGAAAGAATAACTGATCCTGTCTGTATCGCAGATACACACACACACATACACACGCACACACATTATGGCACATACAGCATATATTATTTTGTTTATAGTTTAATATGGGTAAGTAACAGTTGAAGTGCTCTAATCAGGAATATGCACTGCAGGGGGAGTTAGTATTTTACTGAATTTAATGAGAAGCCAACGTTTTAGCGGAAGCTACTACAAGCCTGAAACTATCTTTAGAACATTTCTGATTAGCATGAAAGACATAAAAGATAGTTTTTTATTGGTAAAATGAGTGGTTTTGTAGACTGACTAGAAATAATTATGCAGAAACAACCTCCCTTCCATAATGGGCCACAAGAATCTAAGGTGCTCATCAGTCTGTACCTGTTAGAGTGGTGCCATAGGCCAAAGGACTCCATTATATTCTGTATCCAGTTCCACTTAGGAAAGAATTTCTCATTCTTTTTAGATCACAGTAATAAGTATATCTTACATCATGACCGACTCAGTACACATATATACGCACACCCACACTGAAAGGAAAATTTTCCAAAGAATGTGCTTCTTACCTCACTTTATATAATGCTATAGTCTATTCAATTCTACTCTGTTTTGTTGTTATTTTTATTGCTGGTTGCAACCCACTAAATTCGTTTGAGAACACAGTAATGAGATGCAAACCGCAGTTTGAAAAGCGCTGAGTGGGAAGGCTAGCTTGATCTTGCTGCCTGAACATTGTTGTATGTTCTGTGGGTGAGTTCTTACAAGGTGCTGTTTGAAGCGCCTGACATGGCCAAGAATGGAGGATTTATTGAGTTACAGGATTAATGGTATATTAGTCTGTTTTCACACTGCTATTAAGAACTACCTAAGACTGGGTAATTTACAAATAAAAGAGCTTTAATTGACTCACAGTTCTGCAGACTTAACAGGAAGCATGACTGGGAGGCCTCAGGAAACTTACAATCATGGTGGAAGGTGAAAGGAAAGAAAGCACCTCTTACCATGGCAGAACAGCAGAGAGAGAAAGCGAAGGGGTAAGTTCCACACATGTTTAAACCATCAGATCTTGTGAGAATTCACTCGCTATCATGAGAATAGCAAGGGGGAAATCTGCCCCCATGATCCAGTCACCTCGCAACAGGCCTCTCCTCCAATTCCACATGAGATTTGGGCAGGGCCATGAATCCAAACCGTATCAAATGGGCCACATGTTCTTTGCTAGGGTGGTAACGAATGTTCATGTGTGTGCCAGAATTTGGTTTGTTTGGGACTTGCTTCCATTGTAACTACTACCAGGTAGTGAAGAGTCAGGAGAGAAAACCTAAAGCCCTTACCTGAGCCCAACCACTGGATGTTACCAATAACTGCAAAAAGAATGTAATAATTATGACTAACCACACTGGTTTAGGTGAATTTGCAAGCAATGCATTTTCTTTTTCTTTTTCTTTTTTTTTTTTTTTTTGAGACGGAGGCTTGCTCTGTTACCCATGCCAGAGTGTAATGGCACGATCTCAGCTCACTGCAACCTCCGCTCCCCGGGTTCATGCAATTCTCCTGCCTCAGCCTCCAGAGTAGCTAGGACTACAGGTGTGCACCACCACACCCAGCTAATTTTTGTATTTTTAGTAGAGACGGGGTTTCACCATGTTGGCCAGGATGGTCTTGATCTCTTGACCTCGTGATTCACCCACCTCGGCCTTCCAAAGTGCTGGGATTATAGGTATGAGCCACTGCGCCTGGCTGACAATGCATTTTTCAAATGAAATACCGTTAGGCATTTTAGTGGGTTGAATGATCACAACCCAAAAAACAGGTATATTTTTTTAATGTGATCTTATTTGGTAAAAGGAAGTTTGTAGATAGAATTAAGGATCATCAGATGAGATTACCTGAATTTCCAGGTGTAGGCAGGGGAGCCTAAATGTAATCCTGTGTCCTTATAAGAGAAAGACAGAGGAAAATTTGAGAAGGAAGAGAAAGGCATGTGAAGATGGAGACAGAGACTGGAGTCACACAGCCACAAGCCAAAGAACACCTGAAGCTCCCAGAAGTTGGGAGAGGCAAATAATTCTCCCCTGAAGACTTCAGAAGGAACATGGGCCTACTGACACCTTGATTTCAGACTTCTGGCCTCCAGAACTGTGAGAGAATAAATGCCTATGATTTTAAGCCACCAAGTTTGTGGTCATTCGTTATAGCAGCCCTAGGAAACTACTATAGGCGTTAAGTGAACAAAGACCACAGAATGCTCTTTGATAACCCTGCCAGTCATGCAGTCCCAACCAGTATGATCTCATCCCAAACAAAGGGCCAAAGATCTATTACGTATTTTGTTTTGCTAGCTTCTTCAGAGTTGGCTTTCAGGAAAGAACTACATCTTGTTTGATTGAAAATATTTTGAAACATCATTCACCATCTCTGATGGTATTTATGGCTCAACATTCTTTATAGCAAGAGGATGAATACTAAATTAGAAGCTTATTTCAAAATTGTGGTGGGCCTGCCTACCACACACAGACAGGGAGAACTAACTTGAAGAAAGAATAAACAGAGGGAGATAGCCAAGGGATCCGTTCTGAGAGATTTTATTTCCTTAAGCAAAGGTGGCCCTGGCTTGGACATTGCAGGAAGATTGAAATGCCATCCTTGTGCCAATAAGAAAAAAGAGGCAGCCCATATACATCGGGGTTTTGGGTTTGAGGTATGGTCCTGTGATAAGACAGGTAATATCCTATTATAAATAGCATAAAAGGGAAAAAGAGAGAAAAGGAGAAAACCACAACATCAAAACTTCACATTTACTTTAGGAAGTCGAAGTAAATCCAAAGATCAGAGAACCTGGCATAGATCTTGTTAACATTTTGAAATCAGTTTGTCTCCAATAATAGTCCCAAAATGTAAGTATTAAAAAAAAAAATTCTTCTGAGGCAATTGCTTCCCTCCCACAAACCACTTAACAGTACAAGCTTCTTGGTTTTAACTTCAAACATAATGTGACAAAAATGTATATTTCAAGGACAAATTATGATGGAAAAATAGATCATTGTATTTATCTTCTACAGTTATGATGAGAGGATTATTTGATCATTTCTACTGAATCATTAAATCAGAAAGATTGCAAAACATTCTGTGAATTATACATGCAAATTGCCTTTGATAACACCAACATCCAGTTGCCTCTAGAATCTAATAAAGAAAATGTTTTTGGTCTGCCCAGCAGCATTTATGTAACAGGGCCAACATGAAACATAAAAGTGACATTTGGAAAGAGTTTCAAATGACACGAAAGCCTTTATAATATGACAGTATTATGATGATCTTTTTAATTGCTGTGGACATTGTTAGGTACTTTGTTTATTAGACAATTCCAATTGTCTAATATTTAACATTTTAACATTTCCAAATATTCTCCTAAATTTTTAAAAACTATTTTAACATGCTAATTTAATTTTTGGGTTTAAGATGGATCTGAGCTAACATTAGCTCATTTTAGCAAGCTGTGTAGAAAAATAAACTTTTCCCATCGCAATGATTTATATTCCTGGGAATGGACTTAGGCTGGGCTGGCTTGGATCACATGACCATCTCTGGATCAATCACTGAGGCAGCTGGCGGGGTGGATCCTCTAACTGGGAGCCCTCCTCTGGTCCTCATGGTTCAAAGGGAAAGACCCATCTCCAAAGACAAAGGTGGCCATGCTGTTAGCAGAAAGGAGTAAGGGAAGGAGCTATTCAGAAAAACACAGGTGCGTGCACACACATACTCAGACATATACACAAATATATTTAGACAGACTGAAAAGATACTGGAAGAAAGTATAGTGATGTTGTAATCCCAGTGCTTTGGGAGGCCAAGGTAGGCGAATCACGATGTCTGGAGATCGAGACCATCCCGGCTAACACAGTGAAACCCCGCCTCTACTAAAAAATACAAAAAATTAGCTGGGCATGGTGGCATGCGCCTGTAGAACCAGCTATTCAAGAGGCTGAGGAAGGAGAATTGCTTGAACCTGGAAGGCAGATGTTGCAGTGAGCCGAGATTGTGCTGTTGCACTCCAGCCTGGGTGACAGAATGAGACTCTGTCTAAAAATAAAATAAAACAAATAAATAAAATTTGTGATGTATGTGTTAGCCACAGTTCTGGATTATGGAATTACTGGGGATATATAAACACCCGTTGTTTACTGTACTTGACCAGTGTTAAGTACTTTGCCTTTTTATACACAGAAGTGCTAAGGCTTCACTAACACGAGTTTGTTATTGTAAATAAAAGGGGGATTGAAACCTTGGTGGAGGTAGAAGAGTTCCAGGCAGTAAGAGAATTGTGGGTGTTCTGTGATCCTAGAGAAGACTACTGGCAGGTCAGAAACAGATTGCTTTAACGGGGTAAATGAATGGTCACTCAGCTATGGGGAATAGCAGCTCATGGAAAGGGCTACAAGGTGCTGCCAAACCGCTGCCCCTTTCTTGTTTCACCTCCAGTTTATTCTAAGTAGGGGTACGTCTTTTTCTCTTTTGGTCTTGCTATTCTCAGTACTGGATTGCACATCTATTCTGACTCATTCATCCATTCAAGCTCAGTTGAGAAGGTTTTAAACCTCTTCCTCTGACAAAGAATCCTTTATTTAAACATGCCTCCTACCCATGAGAAACAAAGCAGGATTCAGTTACCAACTATTCCAAAAGCTATTGTTTTCTAAGCATTTGTCATGTGCACACATTATTTTATTTCATCTAATAAATTCTGGGTTGCCATTCCAAATTTCAGATGAGGAAATGAAGACATGGAAAAGTTATGTAACTTGTGGAAAATCATACAGCTTGAAATGACCAAACTGGGATTTGAATGGAAGTTGGTTCTAAGCCCATGACCTCGAAAAGGGAGGGCCTAATGCTGCCACATCCTAGCTGTATTGTCTTCAGTAAGTCATCTCCACCTGAGTCATAATTTTCTCGACTGTAAAGTCAGAATATTTATACATCTCACCAGTCTGTTGCACTGGCTTGTGGTGAGTTCCGTAAGACGACACACAGAAAGGAGCTCTGTGCATCATGTATCATGCCTGCACACATGTGATGTTTTGTCCACAGACTGAGCCTCTAGGAGACTGCATACAGAGTTTGGAGGCACATCTAGTGAAACTGGAACACTAGGAGATTCAGCGGGTTGCACAATAGGAGGAAGGTATAAAATGATGATACTAATAGACTGAGTCGCAGGTGTGGGTTGGTAAGATGCTAGGTAGAGTCTGGGCAAGGTCAGGTGACCAACTGTTCTGACCTGGCCCAGGACTTGGGGGTTTCCTGGGATGTAGGAATTTTTGTGCTAAAACTGGGAAAGTCCTGAGCAAGCCAAGATGAATTCACTTGGGGAGTTTTGAGGACTGGGCAGCTCGATAGTGACACCATCCATATTTCATAGGTGCCAGCCCCTTCTTTGGCACTTTTGGAAGAGCAGAGGAAAAGTGTGCATTTCCAGCAATAATGAGAGATCAAGGAATCACACTCAGAGAGAACTGTAGTGATTCTCCCCCAAACTCATAGCACTCTGAAAGGGGACTCCTCAGAAGTTTCCCCAGGTCACAAGCCCGTGGCCATCCATTTGGGACGTAACACCCATTCTCTTCCAGGGAGGAGGGTAGAGCTCTGCTGGGAGTCAGAAGCCAAGAAAGCAGGCATTTTGAAGTTTGCATGCAGCCTTGCATTTGAACACCGTCCCTCTGCTAATTCACACTTTCCCTAAAATGCACCCTTTTCCATAGGGTTCCTCCGCCTTCCTGACTTGTGAGTTCTTGAACTCTCCTGTCTTTCTTTTGTGGTAATGTTCAGACAGGACTAAATACCCGGAGTGGACCTGGTGCAGAAAAAGCTGGGACTCCTACCCCAGCCCACAGTATTCCTGTGTAGAAAATTCTGCAATCTTATTTTGACACTCCCCAGCTCTCCACGTGAGAGCTTTACTCTGCCTGGCATGAAGGGAGAATCAAATCAATGCACGTCAAAGTGATGGCACCTAGTACAATACCTGGCGCATATTAGAGGATCAATGAATTATGGTTTTCTTCCTAAGGTTATAGAGCCAGTCAGTAGCATAAGAGGGCTAATCTTGACCTTCTGTTCCTTAAACCGATTAGCAAAGTTACCTTACAAGGAAGATTATTGAGGAAGTGATTATACAATGCCTTTAGTTCATGAGCAAAAATAGCACTTAAATAGAGCTTCCATTACACAGTTGATCTACCTTTCTATTTTCCAAATTGGGCTTTCTGTAAAACATCCATTGTATTTCCTTCAAGTTTTCAGTTTCAGTACATTTTAGATGAAGTGGAAACCCTCAGGACACAGTCATCAATATTTCTCAGTAAGAATTCTGGCTCCTCTGTAATTGAATTGCCCTCTCCTGCTAATTTGTGTGCATCCATACAATATCCCTTTCCTCCAATTAAAAACGTCACTCATTGACAATGCTGAAAATTCACAGCCAAGATGGAGAAGTGAAAAGGGACCAGGGGATAGAAGAAATTAAATTGGATGTTTCCTCGGAGTTAAGGTATTTTTTCTTCCTTTATGTCTTGGTAAGTAGTCACTTTTGTGGTGATAGCAGCTGTACGACGGGAGCATATATGATGAGTGACATTTTATATTTGTATGTGTCACTGATGCAATTTGAAAACAATTTTAAGATGCATGAGCAGTATTTTTTCTCATCAGAAGTTTTTGGTCTAAAGCTATTCTTCTCAAATAAAACTGACTTTCTAACAGCAACTTCGTATACAGGAGAATAACCCTGGGCTTGGTACCGTGTATTCCATTAGTGTAGAATTAGAAAAAATTGAGTCTACTAGAATATGGTTCTGTTACTGCAACCTACACTGTAAGCCCTCAGATCTTCTTATACAATTTCAGAAACTCAAACACTCCAGTCCAAAATAATGAGATGATGGACCACATTCAAAACTTGAGATGGATTATGTGAGGAAGTGGAAACATTTTTCCAAAAAAAAATTTAAACAGTAAAACAGAGTGTGCCTTTGATTTAAATTCTAAATGTTTGAAAATCTACGCAATTGGTTCTTTTCAGCCTCCTTCATACAATACATTGTTTATTTTTCCATCTTGACTCTCTCAGTTATTCTGGTTTCCATTTAATGAAGACAGATTTCGTAATTCTTGTTTCATTAATGTTGGCCTCTGGAGTCTGATTTAACCAGAATAATAACTGTGATCATATGCAGAATTTAATAGGGAAGGGAAATAGCTAATTACATTTGTTATCAAAGGAAGCCAGGAAGTGCCTGGAGAGAAGATACATCCGTAAATCTCAGAGTCACACATCATAGCACAGAGTATGGAACCTGTGAGGAAGAACTAACTGCGTGGCTGATGTCAAGGTTTCATCCCAGCTGGAAAATCTTGCATAGAGAGCACCCAAACTTGTACTTGCCTCGTTCCCTTCTGGGCTTCCAAATTGTTACAGGGCTTTTGAAAAAATTTAGTGACACAAATCCTGCATCCCAAATAGGACAACTATGTAATCACAGAACCAGCTGGAACTCTTAGCAGTTCCCAAGATGTTGACTAAAGCAGAACCAACTCCAGACAGGCATTCTATGGGAAGTACACAATGGCATCTCACACTGGCTCTCCCTCTACTGTGCCCCTGCTCTCCCTCCACCACCCCATTACAGTTTTCTCTCATCTCCTCCATTTGCATTCAAGTGTAGATCCACATACTGGATACCAGGCAACCTTGGACTTCTACACCAATGACTTAATTTCACTAAGAAAAGATGAGTTGGAGTTTATGAGTTTGGAACAGAACCTACTACTCGTAAGTAGCAGAGCTCCATTTGTTGAATTTTTCTTTCTAACCAGTGTCAATGGTTTTTATTATTTTATTTTATTTTTTTGAAATGGAGTCTCACTCTGTTGCCCAGGCTGGAATGCAGTGGCACAATCTCAGCTCACTGCAATCTCCGCCTCCTGGGTTCAAGCGATTCTTCTGCCTCAGCCTCTGGAATAGCTGGGACTACAGGCACAAACCACCATGCTTGACTAATTTTTTAATTTTTAATAGAGATGGTGTTTCACCATGGTGGCCAGGCTGGTCTCGAACTCCTGACCTCATGATCCGCCCACCTTGGCCTCCCAAAGTGCTAGGATTACAGGCATGAGCCACCTCTCCAGGCCATGTCAATGGTTTTTAAAGTTATTATAATGTTCAACATTAACCAAAACATGTTTTAGTAGTCCAGAATCAGTTAATAGTCATTTCACACCGAAGATGAATTGATGCTAACGGGAGGAGGGGTATGACCTCAGAAGTAGCTACAATATGAGGCTACTGCTGCAGAGAAGAGGCAACAGGTCTGCCCTCTCTCTTGCAGCAGATATGACTCCCTACATCTCTGTCTGTTTCCAGCTGCTTTACACTCCTGCAAAAATAAGCCAGGGGAAGACAGTGGTTGCTACAGCACCTTCAGTAGAATAAATTTTTTAGAAAGATCCAGTTGCACTTTCTTCACTGTTATGACAGCCTTGTGAAATTCACAGCTGTCATATCTTCTAGGACTATGATATTTTTCATTTATTCCATTATTTGTGAGTTTACCAGGTAGTAGAGCCAAGGGGTGGGGTAAAATAATGGAGTGGTGAGTTCTATCCCGAGGCCAAGGTTGTTGGCAATCTCCCTGGACTTCTCTCTGTCCAACAGCTGATTAAGAGTTACTATTCCCATTTCTGGTGGTTAAAATTGTACCATAAGCTTAACTCATCAAGCTTAAGAATCAAAAAGCACTTAGTGTGATGCAGTGGATGGTTATGGCTGATAAGAAGCCACAAAAGACACTCAACCACTCCATTTGCGAATTGAACTTGTCCTTCTGTAAAGCCCACTTCTGGAGTCACATGAACTGGAAGATTCAAACCTGGAGTTGCGCCATGGCATCATCACATACTAGCCGGGAAGTAGCAGTTCAAGTAACTCCTTGGCACCTTTATTTCCTTATCTGTAAAATAGGGATAGTAATAGATTAAATTAGAGTATACAACACATAATAAATGCTCAACAAATGTCAACTATCAAATGTGCAAGATGGGAATAATAATACTTAATGCCATGGTTGTCAATACTTCTACCTGATGTAACAAAACACCATTAAGTCTCAGTGGCTTAACACAATGAAAGTTTATTTCTCATCTTATATTTCAATATAAATTGTGGGGAAGGGCTCAGTTCCGTATGGTGATTTGAGGGTTCAGAGACTTTCCATTGTATATCTCCACCATTTTCTACAACCATATCATTCCCTGAATTCAGCCCATAGATGGGGAAAGGTGGCTGGCAAGAGACAGAATGTAAAGAAAGTACACCAGTCTCACCACCTTAGTTCATCACTCCTGGGTGTGTTCCATTGCTGAGACCTCATTGTATGGCCACACTTAGAAGCAAGGGGGCTGGAAAAGTTGTCCAGTTCCATGCCCAGATGTGAGAACACAGATTCTGGAAGGCTCTTGAAGCCTCAGCCACATCTCTCTTGAAGGACTGAGCTGACAAGTAGGTTAGATACCGCTTGTTAAACAGCCAGGTGGGAGCCAATCACAGCAGCAGTCTTTATAAATGTAGCTATTGTCACTATTAATCTCAAATCACTACGTCAAGATAGTAAGATCTTTTTCCACACATTTGGAAAGGAAAGAAAAGTCCAGAGCTACTGTTCAAGTTTGTCTTGATTCTAAAGCCTTCATAGACCTGAAGGTTAGGCAGGCCTTCTGTTCCATTTTGCAATGGGCATCTAGATAAGTGACCCAGTAAAACAGTGCCAAAGCCACTTCAGAGCTTCTGGACTCTTCGATAAAACAAAGAAAAATATAATACTGATATGTTTGTTGTAAGCTCTAAGGCAGTTCCAAATATTGTCTTTTTTTAATATTATCAAAATATGTTATTGCGGGCCTCCTGCTTTCTGGCTGTGAGGTCTTGCCAAGTTATTTGAATTCTGTAAATCCTCATTTTTCCAACTGTTAAATGAGGACAACACTTGTTCTATCTCAGAGGGTAGGGCTAGATGTAGGGTGTTGCCACCTTCTTCCTCCTCTTCCTCTTCCTCCTCTTCTTTCTATTCTTAACAGGATGATTACTCCTGTTATCATCTATGCATCAACTCTAATGCACAGATTATATATGCATTCTAATTATCTCCTTGACTTCCTCCTGGGCCAAGGGCAGCCACCTGATGTGGTTAGAAAAGCCTGAACATGGAGTCAGGGAAGGCTGGATTCCACCCTGACTCTGGCACTAGCTAACTAGGTGTGAGTCCTCAGGCAACTCATTCAACTTCTTTGTGTGTTTCCTCATCTTGAAATAAGGTAAGAATTCCTAACAGTAAAGGGTTTGAAGATGTATTGTAAATCATTCATTGTTGTGCTTGGCATCAAATGAAAGCTAATTTCCTTGTCCCTCATGCAAATGTTCATAGGTCCTAAGAATTTAGGAAACGGTAGCACCCTGGCACCTTGGAATAATTGAGATACAATGCAGATAAATAGATTACATGTTTTGATGAAAGGTTTTTGATGCTACAGGGTTCATTGTTGTTTTGATTTCTTGGTGTAATAATGTATTTTTTGTTGCAGTTGAGTCCAAAGCTCATACCTCTTGCCACATGACAATAAGTGGAGCCACAAAGTATCAGGCCAAGGAAGGTGACTTTATTGCAGAGAAACAGCACAACCACACCATTCTCAACATGTTATTCACTGATTTTAAAAAATTATAGCCAACTTAGTAGGTGTGAAGTTTTATCTCATTGTAGTTTTGATTTGTGTTTCTCTAATGACTAATGATATTGAACATTTTTAAAATATGCTTATTGCTGCTTGTATATATTCTTTTAAAATATCTACTCAAGTACTTTGCCCATTTTTGGATCGATACTTGTTGAGCAGAAATTGATTTAAAATAAACTTTCAATTCATGGTAACTAGCTCTAAATTAAGCTTACCATTTCTTCAAACTTATTTAATTTTGTTTATTGATTTGTCTAATTTAGAGAGAGATTTTTAAACATTTCCCACCTTAATTATAGCTTTGTAGAATTCCTGATTGCTAATAGTTTTGCTTCACATGTTTTGATTCAAGGTTTTTGATGCTTCAGGGTTCATTGTTGTTCACTGACTTCTTGGTGTAATAATGCTTCTTTCATCGTAGTTGAGTCCAAAGCCTGAACTGCTTGCTACATGACAGCCAATAAGTCAAGAGACAAGGTGTTGGAGCAAGGAAATTGACTTTATTTTGGAGAACCAGAAAACTGAGAAGATGGTGGACTCGTGTCCTAAAGAACCATCCGTCTTAACCATCTTAAGTTAACAGAATTTTAGGCTCCTTTTATGTTAGGGGAAAGGGAAAAGGGAAGGACTTGGGGAAAAGAGGTGACCAATGATTGCAGACATCCAGATAGTGGTGGGTGTCAAAGCGGGGCTTGTGAAACTTCTTTGCCCTTGGTCAGGTAACATCTTTCCTTGTGTGTACACCCTCCTTATTTCTTCAAGAGTTAGTTTTGGGAAGAGACTATTATCATTCTTGCTTTAACACTAAACTATAAACTAAATTCCTCCCATAGTTAGCTCAGCCTACATGCAGAGACAAGCAAAAGCAGTTAACCTAAAATGTATCACTGTGGACGGCTTAGAAGCAAAATAGAGCTTGTCAAGCTAGGCATGCTTTTCACTGCTCTATTATCAGTATAAAGTGTTCCTCTTTGCCTTTTAAATCTGGTTTCCTTGAATTTTGCTTTGCCTAATGAGTTCCTCTGCTTTTAAAAATTTGTTTATGTTTGTTTTGTTTTTTTTTTTTAACAAACCTCTTTACTTTCAAGCTTTGTGTCATTTACTGCATGTATATCTCCATAAATAGCTTATAGCAGGATTTAAATTTTTATCCATGCTAAAAGAACTTGTTTGTTAACCTCTCTCTCATCATTCTTGATGTATTTGGTGTTATTTTTGCCATCTCTTTATGTTTTCATTCTGAGATCCTATGTTTCTTCCTTTTGTCTACTTCTTGACTTTGCTAAACGCTCAAATTCTTTTTCAGTTTTAGTTTTTGTCTTTTCTGTGGTTTTTAAGGTATACATCCTAATTCTTTTTATTTTACTACTGGTTGCCCTGCGTTTTTTACAAGCACAAGTTGAGGAACAGATTGGGGGGGTGATGATTTCTATTTTGGGAGGAGTTAAAGATGGTGTTACCTTATTGACAGGGAGATGCCTTGT
This sequence comes from Macaca mulatta, assembly GCF_049350105.2. Classification (NCBI taxonomy): domain Eukaryota; kingdom Metazoa; phylum Chordata; class Mammalia; order Primates; family Cercopithecidae; genus Macaca; species Macaca mulatta. The sequence goes on from NC_133412.1 coordinate 81,677,035, forward strand.
TTCTGTCACCTCTGGGTCTTTACCCCACTCTGTTCCCTCTTCTGGGAACTAGGACACATCTGAATCAATACCTAAACATCATTCAGCCTCAGCGTAAATATTCCTTCCTCTGGAAGCCTTTCCCGTGCCAGCACATCGGCAAAGTGTCCACCACGTGCTCCCAGAGTGCTCTCTCTCTCAGCCTGTCACTGCAGTGCTTACCCTGCTTTGTAACCGACCTTTCCTTGTCTGTCCCCATTGGAGGCTGATGCTACATCTTGTTCCCTGGTCTACCCCAAAATCTTGCTAGGTCTGATGTGACACCCAGGAATCTGCATTTTAAATCTGACCTCTGTAATACTGACAGGAAACACTTTCTAGGGCTGGAGTCATTAGCAATATGAATTTAGTAGAGAGAGCTGGGGTTTAACCCTTAGGCAATGTTTCCATATCTCAGGGGGAGAACAGTTGCACTGAAGGGATTTTATCCAGGCTCCTACTAAGTTGATCATGTCCTGAGGAGTCTCGCCCATGTTTCTGGTCCATTTATAAACAATTGCTGGAGGTCAATTAGGAAACATCTCCCAGGGCTCTCTGAGCCTTGGGCAACACAAAGAAGGTGAGGGAGAAGGTCAGCTCATGAGTTCCTGTGGCTGCTCAGTGCTATGGCCCATGTTCAGTGAATACATCTGATATGGTTTAGACATGTGTCTCCTCCAAATATCATGTTGAAATGTGATCCCCAATGTTGTAGGTGGAACCTGGTAGGAGGTGTTTGGGTCATGGTGGGCATTCTCCCCCATGAATGGCTTGGCATCCTCCATATTGTAAAGTGTCCACAAAGATCTTGTTTAAAAAACCTGGCACTTCTTGCCCTCTCTCTTGTTACCACTCTCACCATATGATACACTAGCCCCTCACTAGCCTTTCACCATGATTATAAGCTTCCTGAGGTCTCCCCAGGAGCAGTTGCTGACATCATGCTTCTCGTATTGCCTGCAGAACTGTGAGCCAAAATAAACCTCTTTTCTTTATAAATCACCCAGCCTCGGCTATTCTTTTATAGCAATGCAAATGGACTAACATAGCATCTAAGCTTCCAAAAGGCACATCAGGGGAAAGACATCATGTTGCTTTTTATTTCAGAGTCAGTAATCTCCAATATGGATGCAGTGTATATACATGCCTTAGTCTTCACAACCTTAGTCATCGCTTGCACTGACAGGTAGGTCAGGACTGCTAGGGGCCAACTGTGGGGGAATCTGGAACCTGTTTCCTCAAGGTGTGCATTGTTTGTATTTGTCTGAGAAAGCGTCACTTCCAGTTACAAGTAACTACAGTGAAAAGGATAATGTGCAGCAAGGATAATTGAAATCTGCATTGCCTATGGCTTATTTCTCACATTAGTTCTTACTCCTAAAGATTTAGTGCCATCAGGACTGTGTTTAGGCAGGTGGGATGCAGAAGAAGTTGGAGATTCAGGAGGAGCTGGGGCAGTGAACAAGAGGAAGTGGTGAGAGGGACACTGGGACCTGCTGTGTCCATCTGGTCTCTCATCAAGACAGGTCACCTGCAGTGATACGTCACAGAAGTCCATGTTACACCAAAAGACTTTACCTCTTTGCCTGGTTTGAAAGCCTGTCATTATGAATGTGTTCTCTTTTTAAAATGTGATGAAAATAGTTAATTGCTTCCCAATGCTTGAAATTGTGGTATTTACATTCAAGACTATTGCCTTTTTTTTTTTCTTTTTCTTTTCTTTTTTTTTTTTTTTTGAGACAGTCTCACTCTGTTGCCCAGGCTAGAGTATAGTGGTGGGATCTTGGCTCACTGCAACCTCTGCCTCCCAGGTTCAAGCAATTCTCCTGCCTCAGCCTCTCAAGTAGCTGGGATTACAGGCACACGCCACCATGCCCAGCTAATTTTTTTGTTGTTGTTTTTGCATTTTTAGTAGAGATGGGGTTTCACCATGCTGGCCAGGCTGGTCTTGAACTCCTGACCTCGTGATCCGCCCATCTCGGCCTCCCAGAGTGCTGGGATTACAGGCGTGAGTCACCGTGCCCAGCTCCACCTGTTTTTAATATTGGATTTGGAGTTTGTTGGGTATAATTAAATACCGGTGTGGTGCAGGACTTCTGTGTTTGCTTTTACTTCAAAACCCTAGAATCAGATTATTTCATCCCTTTTAGGGAAACTTACTTGTCATAGGGAATACATGTTTGAGACACTCCCTCTTCACCTTGTTAGTGAGAGGGGATTTTCGTCCCAGGGTTATGAGGATGGTGGAACACATAACACCCCACACCCCACAGTTGAGACACACAGCAGGTAATTAGTCAGGTAGACTCAGCCTGGGAGAGGAGGACACACACATCACACAGTCACACAGGGGCCACACTCAGGAGCAGAGGGAATAAGGGGCTGGAGGCGGCAGGCTTTGTGGTATCAAAAGGGTAGAGTGACCTCCAGTTCCCACGGGAGGATGAGATTGGCTTGTTTGCATCATTCTGTGGGCTGGTGGAGAACCAAAACCTGCTACTAAAGGATCAGTAGGAACTATGCCTGTTTCCTTTGTTAAGGAGGTTTGTTTAGCTAGAATACCTTATCCATGGGAACAGAGTAGGGAGAACTTGCTATTAGGCCATTCAAGGCCCTCTCAATTTTACCAGATGTCAAGGCAGCACACAATATGGAGCCTGAATTTCAGGCCTTAACACAGCGATATGCCATCATTATGCAACTTTGAGAAATACCATTCCTCTCTTATTCTACAGAATACCACCCAGGTACTCCTGGGATCCTGATTACAGGATATAAAGTGTAGTTAATTATTGCATTCATAGATGGGATTAATCTGCCAATCTTTTGTCTTTTTAATGTTACTCCATTGCTTAAGCATTGATTCCAGAGGAAGAAGGACCAGACACTCTGTTGTTTTAACTTACTTGGAAATTCATCAGAGTCAGTGCTACTCTGACTCTAACGTGGTCAGTGTGGTTTCCAGACCAGCAACATCAGCATTACCTGGGAGCCCATTAGAAATCCACATTCTTGGGCTCCCTGCTAGAAATACCACATCTGAGTCTGAAGAAAAGTTCCAGGAATTTGTTTTAACAAGACCTCCCAGCGATTCTCTTACTAAAGTTTGAGAAGAACCACTTTGGCAGGACTCGTGACAGTTACTCTCAATCTAAGTTATGCAGCAGGGACAGCACAGTAAGGAGACAAAACATAAATAAAGGCCAAAGAGGCGGGGCATGGCGGCTTACGCCTGTAACCCCAGCATTTTGGGAGGCCAAGGTGGGTGGATTACTTGAAGTCAGGCATTCAAAACCAGCCTGGCCAACATGAGGAACCCCCGTCTCTACTAAAAATACAAAAATTAGCCAGGCATAGTGGTGTGTGCCTGTAGTCCCAGCTACTCAGGAGGCTGAGGCAAGAGAATCGTTTGAACCCGGGGAACGAGGTTGCAGTGAGCCAAGAACATGCCACGGCACTTAAGCCTGGGTGACAGAGTGAGATTCTGTTTCAAGAACGAAGGAAGAAGGGAAGGGAAGGGAGGAAGAAAGAAAGAGAAAGAAGGAGGGAGGGAGGGAGGAAGGAAGGAAGAAGAAAGAGAGAGAGGAAGAAAGAAGAAAGAGAGAGAAAGGAGAAGGAAGGAAGAAGAAAGAGAGAGAGGAAGAAAGAAGAAAGAGAGAAAGAAAAGAGAAGAAAGAAAGAAGAAAGAGAGAGAGAAAGAAAAGAAAAGAGGAAGGAAGGAAGGAAGGAAGGAAAGAAGGAAGGAAGGAAGGAAGGAAGGGAAGGTCAAAGAGTTCTGCACTTCCCTGACTTCATTCTCTAGTAGATCCTAAGCCCGTTTCTTTAAATAAAGCCCTTCATCTGCCCTAGAAAGGATAAAGATGAAAGAAAACTCTGTTGGCAGTATGATCGATATTGCAGAGCAGTGGGAAAAGCAGTGAAGCTAATTTTGAGGAAAAATGCTTTTCATAAAAGAAGTAAAAACATGCAAGCCAAACTGATGACACTAGACCAGGTGGAGGGAGATAAAGTCAGTACAATAAAAGAAAGGCAGGTTTGACCTACGGTGATGAATGAAACCTGCTGATCAGGTAAAGTTGAGGATATTAGACCTCGTGCAGTGACAGCGAATGACTGTCACCACAATAGTCCTAGTGGTATCTCAAACAGGAGAAATTATGGCAGAAAACTCATAGAAGTTTAGAGCCTGGGCTGGACAGTTTTAAAGAAGGTCTGCAAGGTGAGGAACTGGTTGGGACTGGGCATAGCTTAGAGCTTAACAGCTTATTGGACTGGTAGGCATAGCATGGTTACCTGAAGTGAACCTAATGAGCAAGTTGTAAGCCTCAATCAAAAATGCAAACAAAATTAAGGAACTCAGACGGGTGTGGTGGCTCATGCCTGTAACCCCAGCACTTTGGTAGGCTGAGGCGGGAGAATTGCTTGAGCTCAGGAGTTCCAGACCAGCCTAAATAACATGGTAAAACCCCATTTCTACAAAAAATACAAAAATTACCCAGACATGGTGGTGCATGCCTGAAGTCCCAGTTACTCTGGGGGCTAAGGTGGGAGGATCGCTTGAGCCCAGGAGGTCAAGGCTGCAGTAAGTCATAATTGCACCACTGCACTCCAGCCTGGATGTCAGAAGGAGACCCTGTCTCAATAAATAAATAAATAAATAAATAAATAAATAAATAAATTTAAAAATTAAGGAACTCATTTACAGTATGCTTCCTAATATTTTAGATTACCTGGTTTGGTTTAAAAAATAGATCTCTCATGGTTCAAACATTTCTAAAATCTGACTTATGATGAGAATCAAAGAGCAAAAGCACAACTACAATGATGAAATATTTTTTAATTCATCATCATCTCATCCTCTAAATTATGTAGTTTATTTACCCTGAGTATATGTATGATACAGTTGACCCTTCCTAGCAGCAGGCTCCACATCCATGGATTCAACCAGCAGCAGATCAGAAATATTCAGAAATAATAATAATAAATAACAATGCAACAATAAAAACATAAATTTAAAACAATACAGTGCAATAACTATTTACATTGTATTGCATATTAAAGTAATCTGCAGATGATTTCAGTATATATGGGAAGATGTACATAGATTATACTCAAATGTTAGGACATTTTATATAAATGACTTAAGTATCTGTAGATTTTGGTATCTGCAGGGGATCCTGGAACCAATCATCTGTAGATACTAAGAGACAACTGTATATATAAATTTTGTCAACTCCATCTTATTTTTGATTGATAGAATATCACCACTTATTTTGAAATGATTATGCATTACTGTAAGCACAACCAATTCAAGAATATTTCTGTCCATTGGTGCCTTAATTTAGAACAATATTTTTAATAATGCTTTTCACCACCAAAATTTGTACTTGTTATATTATCTCAAAAACAAACAACTTTTCCATCAATGTTTAACTTTAAAATTGACTTTACAATGCATTTACAAGAATTTAAAATGATTCACTTTTGATAGGATGCATTTCAAAAAGCTTTGTTACAATTTCATAAATTAGGTGGAAAATTGAACCACTTAAGGACTCATCCCAACTCATTTTCTATTTGAAGCATCTCATGCTTGCAAAGGTCTTCTTCTATTAACGGTATTAACACATTAACAGGTGTTGCTTTACTTTTTTATAGACCCAAGAAAAGTTGGAATAAAAGTAAGAAAAATTATTTCAGAAGTGTCTAAATAATCTAAATGTGATTATTTTGTTTGATCTGAATGACAAATCATGCTTCAGAGTGATATGTAAATACACTGTGTGCAGAGTGGCACATGGTAATAACTTGTCTTCAGGTACAATCTTCTTAAAATAGAATCTTCAATTGATCCTAAAGGTTCAAGTTTGTTGCATCTGGAAAAATATGTAGATTTAATTATTTGCAGGTGTGTCCCACATACTAGAAGCCATGAGTGAAGGTGAAGATACAAAGTGAAAAATCTATTAAGTCCACCCAGCCTATGTTGCTGTAACTGTTAATCAGTTAATGTTTAACTGTTAATCAGTTAAACTGTTAATGTTTACCAGAAAACGAAGTCTAGGCAAACACAAAAATAGACAAGACCTGAGGACGACAGAGACAAACTGAAATTATTCTAGGAAAACCAGATTATATGGTTGCCCTACCTCCACCTCCACCTACATCCATCTCTCTCCAAAAAGGTCTCCTTTTCCCCACAGATCTGAATAAGATGGCCCATCCTCTTGCCTTACAAAAGCCCAATGCCCTTTCCAAAATGTTCGTGGATACCACAGCCTTGCATTCTCATGGTCACCTCTAGCCCTAAGTTTCTGATTCTTCTGAATTGTTTTTCACACCTTTAAAATTTTATACTTTGGTATCAAGTGAAATTCAACTCCTTTCCTAATTTCTAAACAACAACAACTTGTGTAGCTGATGAGTGACAAATTTGGTTATTGAAAAGGGAGGGATGAACTTGTGTTCCAAGTAACTTATAACTGAATATTTATATCCTTGTTTCCCACATTCCCTGGGGCCCTCTTTCATGCTGCTTGCTCATTCTTTCCCTTCTGCCTCCTCCTTCAGAGCTCCCACCCCATTCATCCCATTTTCTTCTGTAGAGTGATTTATCACTCTCTAGGCTTGTACTCAAAACTCAGCCCCAGGCCTCCCTTTGAGTTGAGAAATGCCTTGAAATTAACACTGACAGGGATGTTTCAGATGAAAAACTAGACAAAGGCTGTTGACTGATTTCTTTCCTAATTTCTGCAAGGTAAGTAGGAATTTGTGTGTGTGTGTGTGTGTGTGTGTGTGTGTGTGTAGAGAGAGTGAGAAAAAGAGAAACAAAGATGCAAGTTTATAAATGTGTAGAACTATATACATGTGTGTGTGTATATATGTATGTATGTATTTATATTACTCTTCCAAAACATTTCCCTAGCCTGTAGGTTTAGATGAAGTCACATTAATATTAACACTCACATTTCATGGGCTCATAATACCTCTTTGCAGGACATCAGCCTCAAAGTCACTCTAATTTTATCTGGGTTCCCTGAGATTTTATCACACAGAAAAATCTGCCCTTTTTAGGGTGCTGCTCTGATTCTGCCAGGGACCGTCATCCCCTGTGAGCATCCATTGATGACCATGTTTTCTGGGCATCTAGTTCCTTCTGGTGCTTTGTCAGTTCCTGAGATCACTAAATAGTGGAGATGGGCCCAGCACAGTGATGTGTCTAACTTAAAGGTAGGGCAAAAGCTGTTCTCCCAAACCCTGTGTTTCAGCTCCTCACCTGGACATCTAAGCTGCATATCTCATGGCTCACTGATTTTATGACCCTGTTCATAGGCATCTGGCTAACAAATTCCTCTAGACAGCTTCTCTCAACACCCCCACTTCTATGTAGATCAGTTGCTATAGACACATGTGAGCCCCCGACCCCATGCACAGATAGGTACAAAATCTCAATTTAGTTTCATATGGAAATGAGACCCCGTGCATATTTTGCTTTTTTATTTTCTTTCTAGAGTTTCACATGCCATCAAATGTAAGATTTACTACTGGTGAAGCAGGAGGGCAGGGTAGAGAGAAAAAAAACACCACATTAAGCTCATATTTTTATTGTAAGATGTACTTTCATTTCAGAAACTTCCAAGTTAAAAAAAATTGACCTTAAAATTGAAGGAAGAAGTATAATTTAGTGGAATTTAAAAACAAATTATTTTAGTATTTTCCTTTTGAATTTGTGAATCTTGTGTTCAAAAAACGTCTTATGTTTTGCCATAAACTTATACATTCAATGTGTATACAGGAATCATAGAATTTTAGAGCTAAAGTAAATCTCCTTATTAAAAAGTTTGGACCGAGAGAAGCTGGTGATATCTTGAAGGAACAGAACCTAGTATGATTGAATAGGTGGTGATCAGTTTTCCTGCCTCTCCATCCATACCATTTTGTCCAAAGAGGGAAAATATGCATTTAAAGTGTTCACCTTGAGGCCAGTCTGGACAACATAGCGAGATCCCCATTTCTACACAAAATTAAAAATATTATCTAGATGTAGTGGTGCACACTTGTAGTCCTAGTTTTGTTGGGAGGCTGAGGTGGGAAGTGAGCTATGATCACACCATTGCACTCCAGCCTGGGTGACAGAGCTAGAGCCCATCTCTAAAAATAAAGAAATAACATGTTTATCTTATTATGAAAGTTTTTAATAATCAGTTTTGCAGTCATTCTGTTTACTGAAAGAAGTGAAACATACACTTATTAATCCTTTGGAAGTTGAACCATCTGCAGTTTGACAAGAGTAGTTGGGAAATATTTTTGTTTTACTAATTTAGTAGAATAGCTGTAACCAAAAGCAATAGTTTACACATATTGAATATGTCTTATAAACAATGTTGAATTGTTTTTATTAAAAAAAACACATAAGCTTTTGGGTATATTTTACATAATGAAATAAATGTAACGTTACATAAAAATCAAAGGCTATTTCTGTCAGATTTACACATGAAATTAAAAATATTGGGTCATCTAATTATCCTGGGTTTTAGCTTTCCCCTTCACTTTCCTGACAGATATTAAATAAACATGGTCTAAAGGAATTCACTGTAAAATTATTAGTATGAATAGAAGAGCTCTGTAATGTTGAAGGATATAACAATAAATAAAGACTAATGAGTTTTTTCTTTCTTGGTAATAAGCAATAGGAAAAATGGCAGGAAAAAGGCCGGATTAATAATACCAACAGAAAAATAACTAGAATGAATGTTATACAAATAGGAATTTCATTTGATTGCAAGAAGCAGACACCTGTAGTAACAGTAACTTAAATTAAGGAAATGTTGTGACATAAAGAAGAGACAGGCAGTGAAGGGCTAACGTGGTTGTGACAACACTGAGAATAATTTTCCCTTTCTTTTCCACCCTCTTAGATGTAGGCTCCATTTCCACAGATGCCTCATGATCAGGGATAGCTGCTCAAGTTCTCCCTATTACATCACATGTCCTCCATCAGTTTTCAACTGCAGAGAACTGAATCTGCTCCAGCTACTTGACACACAAATGGCTCTATTCCTGTACTAAAGAGCTTCTGGAATCCTAGACAAGGCAGAAACACAAACTCTGTGTTAATATTTTGGGACTAACACCCAAAGTCACCTGAAAGAGTTGGGCCACCAAGGTAGCTACTGTCCCTTCTTGTCCCTTCTATGACCAAGAAGCTCCTTTTCTGATTGGAATGCTGTCACTCCACTTGCTGGGTCCAGAACCTCAGAGCTCCTGCACAATGAGGGAGCTGCAGTCCCAGGAAGCCACACAATCCCAAAGCTGTAATGATTGGGAATCTCATACCACAGATGCTGTCTTCAGAACCAAGCTGTTTCTGCTTCGGTCTGCACCCATGACTTCAGTGACCAGAAACGAAGACCTCAGCAAATGCTTCTTCCCAGCATAACTGAATGCTTGCCCAGTGGGGCTTGCCAGAAGGAACAACAGAAGCAACACGTCTCCATTTTGCTTTACATCTACCTTCCAAATCATCACTTGTGTATCTGAGGGGTCGAGCATTCACCGCATACAAAAGCATAGCTGCAAGAAATTGGGGGAAAGTCATTTTTAGCTTTTCAGTCTTTGAAACATAAGAAGACACTCTAGAAGGGAGTTGCAATAGACAGTAAGTGTTAATTCACAATTCCGCCAAAATATTCCAGGAAGAGGGAAGGAGAAAGAAAGGGGAAGGATAAAAGGACATCCTCCTTCACTAGCTCAGTGATCTTTAAGAAACTTTTCATGAAGCCCCACTAGATGATTTTCATTTGCCCTTCATTACCTACTCTTAACTGCAGGGGAGACTGGGAAATGCAGAACTTTAGCTATATGTGTTGCCTCCCAGAATAAAATGGGGTTTTGTTAGAAAGAAGTAAATAAACAAGATAATGAATATTTGGTGGGTAATTAATACAGCTGACCCTGGAACAGCACAGGTTTGAACTGCTTGGTCCACTTGGTCCAGAGGTGAAAGTGGATTTTCTTTCACCTCTGCCACTCTGAGATAGCAAGACCAATCCCTCCTCTTCCTTCTCCTCCTCAGCGTGAAGCTGGTGAGTATGAAGACCTTTAAGATGATTCATTTCCACTTATGAATGGTAAATGTATTTTCTTTTCCTTATTATTTTCACAATAATGTTTTCTTTTCTCAAGTTTCTCAAGTTTGTTCTATTGTAGAAATATAGCAGACAAGATAATACATATAACACAAAAATCTGTGCTAATCAACTATTTATATTATCAGTAAGGCTTTTGGTCAACATTAGGCTATTAGTAGTTAAGTTTTTGGGGAATCAAAAGTTTTATATGCATTTCTGAATGCATGGAGAGAACAACATGGGAATTAGGTTGGTGCCTTAATTCCTATGTTGCTCAAGAGTCAACTATAGTTTCAGCTGAAGCCTGCTCTTTTTTTCTCAATGTCTATACTCATCCTTCTTTTCTTACATAGAACACTTCACCCCTTTCCTATGAACATACCCCAAAGTCTCATCCAAGCAATGCACCTAACTCAATATCCAGGATTACTGGGTAAAATGTACCCCTCTCTATTCCATCTAGATGTGGTTTCTTGTGATCCAGTAATGTATAAAAATAGAAAAAAATATTTGCTGCCGGAACATCATAATGGAGAAACAGTAGGATAGGAATGATTGAGCTCTTCTTTTCAGAAAGTGGTAATGGGAGCATTCTTCAGTCACTGTTCCATAGCAATTTTGAAATCCTGCTGGGAAGGATTATCAAGACCCCCTGGCCTGGCAGAGCAGTTAGCTCATCTGGAAGCTCTATGCTCCAGGAGGTTTCTGTCTTACTAGCTTTATACTGAGTTCTGTCTTTTATAGGATGCAATTAAAAGTCAGTAGCCAACATAGCCCAGCAGCTACAATTTTTCTACATTTTCCATTGTACAACAGCTTTATACAGTCTGCCTTCCAAAGTACAAGTTTGGAAGTACAAGGTGAAAGTTTGATCATAAGTTTGCCACTGCATTACAAGGGACAATGTTCCAAATGTTAACAGGTGGATTCTTACTGCTCACAGCACGGCTGCCTTCACCATACAAATACAACTACAAATGTTTACAATGCATCTAAGTGAAAACTATCTACTGAGCTTTATCATGAAATATAAAAGATTTAAATAAATAGACTAAAAGAAGTCCCTGAAAGGGAAAACTGAAATTTATAAATGCCAATTTCTCCCAAGTATAGGTTTAATACAATTCAAATTCCAGCCCTCACATTCTAGCATGATTCTTTGAAACTCAACAAAGTGATTTAAAGCCTACCTGTTAGAAATAAAGCATAAGAATGAACAAGAAAATGCATGAAAAAAGAAAAGAGGATACTTGCTACACAGGAACTTGTCCCTGAATGTTGATAGCATTATTCATAATAGCCAAAAGCTGAAAACAACTCAATTGTCCATCAACAGGTGAAAAGATGAACCAAATGTTTCATATCCATACAACAGAATATTATTCAGCCATGGAAAAAAAGAGTGAAATATTAATACATGCTACAATTTCAATGAACCTCAAAAACATTATGCTAAGTGAGAAAAGTCAGACACAAAAAATCACATTTTATATGACTCCTTCAGTATGATATATCCAGGATAAGCAAATCCATCGAGACAGAAAGCAGATTAGAGATTACCAGGGAGTGGGAGAAAGGAGAAATGGAGTGTGATTAATGGGTATAGGGCATTTTAAGGGATGGTAAATATTTTGAAACTAGAAAGATCTGGTAGTTGCATAATATTATGAATACACTATATACCACTGAATTGTATACATTAAGATGGCTAATTACAGGTTATGTAAATTTCACCTCAATAAAAATAAAAGAAGACAAAATAAATGAATATGGGGCTGGGCACAGTGGCTCATGCCTGCAGTCCCAGCACTTTGGGAGGCCGAGGCGGGTGGATCACAAGGTCAAGAGATCGAGACCATCCTGGCCAACATGGTGAAACCCCATCTCTACTAAAAATTCAAAAATTAGCTGGGTGTGGTGGTGTGCTCCTGTTGTCCCAGCTACTCAAGAGGCTGAGGCAGGAGAATTGTTTGAACCTAGAGGGTGGAGGTTGCAGTGAGCTGAGATCATGCCACTGCACTCCACCTGGCGACAGAGCAAGACTCTGGAAAAAAAAAAAAAAAAAAGGAAATGAATATGGAGGATAAACAATATCATTTTTAGGGACATGAAGCACAATTCGCAAACATCACTTATGTTGCTATATCATTGGCTAAAACGTTGAGATATGACTACATCTAAGTTCAAGAGAAGTTGGGAGATGCAGTCCCTAGCAGAATGGTTACAAATACAACCAAAATATATTGCCGAAGTATTGTTCTGTGGTATTACATAAAGAAAGAAAGAAAATTATGCAAGGAGATACTATCCCATCATTTGTCTTTGTAACTTGCTAAAAGCAACAAGGAACAATGAATACGCATGAACATTTTGGCTATTTCCAGTTACTTCCTTAGATCTCTACATATCCTAGGCACATGTTCTGCCTTCCAGGTGAATGCTGGCAAGAGTTTTACTCAATGTTTTTTTCACAGTAAACATTTCTGGCTTTCAGTATCTGTCTCCTCGTTTCCTGTTACCTGACTGTTGAATCAACACCAGATAGTTTATTTTGTGTCATCGCAGTGCCTCAATTCTGATATTGATCAGTGAGTATAAAGGCTAAGACATGACGTCAATGAGACTCACACATAGTGATTTAAATGGGATAATATTTTCCTCTCTCTCTTGCAGGAGAGTCTGGGGTCAGGCAGGGTTTACTCATTTGGTCATCTAGTGACCTAAGGTGAAAACTCAACATGCATCTTTCACCACTGGGTCTAAGCACCTACTCCAGCTTTCCTAATTCCAGGGGTTGAATTCACTGACACCATGTCTGCGTGTCAGTCAATGAGGACGGGGAAAACAGGCGTGAAGATGCACCTTCATGTTCAAGGACCCAAGGCAAAACTGGTACCTGTACCTTCTGCTCCAAACCAGTGGCTGAGACCTAGTCACATGGTCATAATTATCAGGGACAGAAGCTGAAAAATGATAGTAGTAGCATCACCACATGACCACCAGAATAGTGAAAGGCACCAATTAATAAAGGGAAGAAAGATATAATGGATATTAAAACACAGGAACAGTCTTTAACGTAGTATGAATGTAAAGTTTCTAGAAAAACAATGAAAAGGATAGAAAAAATATGCAACTTTCAACTGGTAGAGAGAAACAGTGGAATGACAGAAAATTACCATCAGTCTTGCTGACATCAAGAAAGGAAAAGAAGAGCAACATCGAAGAGCTTGGAAAAATGAAAAGTCCCAAATAATCATAAAAATAAATCTAAATATATCAGTAATTATAATTCACATAACTACACCAAAGCTTTAGCTTTAAAACAATGATTGAGAAACAGAGTGAAAAAAATCTCTTAAATGCCATTTAAAAGAGAAACAGTTAAGACATCAAAATTGAAAAGAGTTGAAGGTAAAGGGTAAATAATAATACAGCAGGTAAGTATTAAACAAATAGCAAGCTAATTTACCTATGTTAATAGCAACCTAACGAAACTTTAAGGCAAACAGTTTTAATAGAAATAAAACTCCGACAGCTTCAAAATATCAAAGGCTTAATTCACTGGGAAGATATTTAAAAGTTAAATTTGTATGAACCTAACAATTTAGCTTCAAAATGTATACAAAAGCAAATATTGAAGGAACTACAAAGAGAATCGTCAAAGCTATCATTTCAGGCTACCCTCTTGGTAATTGATAGATCAAGGAAACAAAATCCAGTGATGATTCAGGTTTTGACCAACATAATTAGCATGCTTAGTTTAATGGACTTAGGAAAAATTTCATGATTCCGTGAAAAAGCCAAGTCACTGAAGAATAACAGTGTCATCACATACATAACATTATAGGAAGCTCAAAAACTTGCAAACCCAGCATACAAAAAAGGGATTTAGAAATTCAAGTATATGTGCTAATACTATAAAGAAAATTTTAAAAAATTAAAAGTAAGAAGTTTTAATTTTAGGTTGTATCTACTTATCTTCCATTATGAAAAATGGAGTCATTTGCAAGGCTCCAAACATTAATGTTCTGTTCTATAAGCGCATGTGAGAGAGCGCATGTGAGAGAGCGCATGTCCTGTCTTGTATAGCAGTAGGCTTTACCAAATTTTAAGAAAATAAAGCCACAAAATATTCCAAGACTAGTCTTCAGGTGGCTTGTATTTCTGTAGAATACCCAAGTGATTGGCAAATGTCAGCAAGTGGGTCATTGCTAATGGATTCTTGAACTCCTGCTCTGGGACAGTGCCTTCTAGTCCCTATGCAAGGAAAATGAGAAAAGCCTCATCTCCAAAAGATGAAAATCTCAAGAAGAAATTTGGGTAAGATCAGCTTTTATGGCATGTATGAATGTAAATTTATGAGTCTGAATGATAGTGCTCATGTGTGAAGAGTATTGTCTTCACTGTGAAGGTGTCCCAACTCCACATGGCTTTGGATCTACTGGGAGCAGCAAACACCACGGCACTGGAAGTCTAAGAAAACTATGTTGTCCCAAGATGTGGTACCACTCACCAGTCTCCTGCCTAACAATCAAATCCCTTTGCATATTCTTTAAAAAAACAACTGAAATAACTTTTTATATTCTTTGCTAATAACCTAAGCATTGGTTAAGATCTAATCTGAAGTGTCTTTGCCATGTAGAGTCTCACTTTTACAAATTCGAAAAGACATTTTTTAAAAACATCTGATAAATTCTACTACACAGAATAAATTATTTGAATTTAAAAACATCATAAAGTCAAAAGACAAATGGCCAGTAGAAGAAGTACTTGCAATTTATATCAAAGGCGAAAGGTTATTCTTTGTAATACATATAAACCTCCTAGAAATTGAGAGAAAAAGACCTACAGCCCATTTGGAACAATGGGCAACGTATATGAATATATAATTCACAGAGAAAGAGATGCACGTGGCTCCTAAACACATAAAAAATGCTCAAGACAACTGATTATAAGAATAATGCAGGTTGGGCACGGCAGCTCACGCCTGTAATCCCAGCACTTTGGAAGGCCAAGGCAGGTGGATCACCTGAGGTCAGGAGTTCAAGGCCAGTCCGGTCAACATGGCAAAACCCCGTCTCTACTAAAAGTACAAAAATTAGCTGGGCATGGTGGTGCATGCCTGTAATCCCTGCTACTCAGGAGGCTGAGGCAGGAGAATTGCTTGAACGTGGCAGATGGAAGTTGCAGTGAGCCGAGATTGTGCCACTGCACTCCAGCCTGGGCAGCAGAGTGAGACTCCATCTAAAAAAAAAAAAAAAAAAGTAAATTTTTAAAAAACCTGCCAAACCTGCCATTACCATATTCACCTGTCAGAATGGCAAAATCCATTAAATCTGACAGCACACCCTGTTGGCAGGCTGTGGGAAAACAGGGTGTACCACACATTGCTGAAAGGAGCACAGAGCAGTATTACCCCATGGAGAAGTTTCTCATTATCAATCACAATTAGCAAATGCGTATCATCTTTGACTCAGAAATTTCACTTCTGAGGATTTTTCCTACAGATAAACCCATACACACATAGTTTAGTCCATACACATTTTTGTCATAGCAAATAATTAGAAAGAACCCAAGTCTCATCAAATAAGGTTTCTGTTCAGTGCTAACAAAATTTAATGTGAGTCACTTTATAAATTTTAGTTCTCTAGTGTCCATTTTAAAAAAGGGAGAAGACTCAGGTATAATCTATTTTAATAATATATTTTATTTAGCCCATATAGCAAAAGTCTTTTCATTTCAATTAGTCATCAATATAAAAATTGTGAATGAGATATTTTGCATTCCATTTTCACATAATACAGTGTATTTTACTCATAGCAAATCTCTATTAGCACTAGCCACATTTCCAGGATTCATAACTCCATATGACCAGGGGCAGCCCAGGCCTAGTTAATAAATACACGATTAATCTTAGGATGGGTCTCCCAGAGCGTGAAATCTGTGGGAAAAACTTAAGTGCTACTATCATCAGAAAGGTAATTCCAGGGAAGCAGCAGTGAGAAAAAAGTAAAGTTAGGCAAGAAAGAAGAAAGAGTAAAAGGAAGGAGCTTTATGAAGTCAGCACCACTTGGTGTTAAGGTGTCTGCAGGACACTGAATCCTGTGGGGATCTTCCAGTATAATGTACCTCAGGTCAGTTCCCGGTGGCCAGGGAAAGGAGGAACGGAGAGAAATCTATCCATAAGCTCCTGTCTCTCACGGGGCAAAAGTTTGGCAAAAAATGTTGCAGAAGAGGTAGAGACCCAGGGAAGTGCCTGGAATTAAAGCCACACCTCCACACTCTTCTGCAACATCCTGGGCTTCAGCTAAGCCGGAAGCCTGGTGCAGGAAGGGTCAGGAGAAGTGTTAGGGAAGGCACCTTTAGACTATGCCCTCATGAATTTCATTGGACGACAGTTAGCAGTCACAGTAGTGAGACTAGGATTGGAAAAAGTAGACCAAGGCTCCAGAGACAAGTGAAACCAAGAGGATCAAAGCAATTCATAAGAGATGTATGGCTCGACCGCCTCATGGAACGATCAGCAGCTGCAAAGGCAGGATGAGGAATGCTCCATCAATACTGACATAGAAACGTCTCTCTAACATATGCCTCATGTGAAAAAAGCAAAGTGCCAAAGAGTGCATACAGTATGCTACACTTTGTGGATGAAAGGCGGAGAATAAAAATCACCTTTGTATTAACTTATTTTTGCATGAAGAATTGCTGGAAGGCTGGACACAGTGGCTCACGCCTGTAATTCCAGCACTTTGGGAGGCCGAGGCGGGTGAATCATTTGAGGTCAGGAGTTCGAGACCACCCTGGCCAACATGGCGAAACATGGTGAAACTGCATCTCTACTAAAAATATAAAAAATCAGCTGGGCGTGGTGGCACATACCTGTAATCCCAGCTACTCGGGAGGCTGAGGCAGGAGAATCACTTGAACCCGGGAGGCAGAGGTTACGGTGAGTCGAGATCGTGCCACTGCACTCCAGCCTGGGTGAGACAGTGAGACCCTGTCTCAAAAAAAAAGAAAAGAAAAGAATTGCTGGAGAAAACCCAGGCACTAACAAAACTGGTTCCCTAAATGAAGAGTGAAAGAGGACTAATGGAGAAAGTGGTGGGAGGACACCTCTTAGTGGATGCCTTTTTATATAATTTTGATTTTTATCTCTCGTGACTATATTTCATAATCAGATACAATACACCTTTCAGTAAAACTATGATAAAGACATCTGGATAAGGTGGTAAGATTAGTTATTCTCAAGCACCATCTTTTGATATGTTTAGTTTCATTCATAATGTATTCACAGTTTCAAACAGTTTTATATATTCTCTCCTTTACTGAGATTTTATTTTCTTTTTCTTTTTTTTTTTTTTTTTGAAACAACGTCTCACTTCATCACCTAGGCTAGAGTTCAGTGGTGTGATCTCAGCTCACTACAACTTCCGTTTCCCAGGTTCAAGCAATTCTCCTGCCTCAGCCTCCTGAGTAGCTGGGATTATAGGCACAGGCCACCACGCCTGGCTAATTTTTGTATTTTTAGTAGAGACGGGGTTTCACCATGTTGGCCAGGCTGGTCTCCAACTCCTGATGTCAAATGATCCACCGCCTTGGCTTCTCAAAATGCTGGCATTACAGACATAACCCACCGCACCCAGCCCTGAGATTTTATTTTCCTTCCATGTTTGGACACATCTCAGAATTGACTAGATTCAAACAGTTTAATAAAAAAGTTCAGGATCTAGGAAACAGTGAATTCTTATTCACTTGTTTGTGTTATTGTTAATTCTGCCTTGTTTTGTTTTAATCGAAAGGTAGTCGGGCTTGTTGAAGATTCTTCCACTATTATTGGACATGACTGTTTTAGTGAAGAAGTATGACGTCTCTACTTATGGCTAGCCAATTTTCCCAGCACCATTTATTAAATAGGGAATCCTTTCCCCATTTCTTGTTTTTGTCAGGTTGTCAAAGATCAGATGGCTGTACATGTGTGGTATTATTTCTGAGGGCTCTGTTCTGTTCTATTGGTCTGTATCTCTGTTTTGGTACCAGTACCATGCTGTTTTGGTTACTGTAGCCTTGTAGTATAGCTTGAAGTCACTTTCCTTACTCCTTATACGAAAAGTAATTCAATATGGATTAGAGACTTAAATGTTAGACCTAAAACCATAAAAACCCTAGAAGAAAACCTAGGTAATACCATTCAGAACATAGGCATGGGCAAGGACTTCATGTCTAAAACACTAAAAGCAATGGCAACAGAAGCCAAAATTAACAAATGGGATCTAATTAAAATAAAGAGTTTCTGCACAGCAAAAGAAACTACCGTCAGAGTGAACAGGCAACCTACAGAATGGGAGAAAATTTTTGCAATATACTCATCTGACAAAGGGCTAATATCCAGAACCTACAAAGAACTCAAACAAATTTACAACAAAAAAACAAACAACCCCATCAAAAAGTGGGCAAAGGATATGAACAGACACTTCTCAAAAGAAGACATTCATACAGCCAACAGACACATGAAAAAATGCTCATCATCACTGGCCATCAGAGAAATACAAATCAAAACCACAATGAGATACCATCTCACACCAGTTAGAACGGCAATCATTAAAAAGTCAGGAAACAACAGGTGCTGGAGAGGATGTGGAGAAATAGGAACACTTTTACACTGTTGGTGGGACTGTAAACTAGTTCAACCATTGTGGAAAACAGTGTGGCGATTCCTCAAGGATCTAGAACTAGAAATACCATTTGACCCAACCATCCCATTACTGGGTATATACCCAAAGGATTATAAATCATGCTGCTATAAAGACACATGCACACGTATGTTTATTGCGGCACTATTCACAATAGCAAAGACTTGGAATCAACCCAAATGTCCATCAGTGACAGATTGGATTAAGAAAATGTGGCACATATATACCATGGAATACTATGCAGCCATAAAAAAGGATGAGTTCGTGTCCTTTGTATGGACATGGATACAGCTGGAAACCATTATTCTCAGCAAACTATCACAAGAACAGAAAACCAAACACCGCATGTTCTCACTCATAGGTGGGAATTGAACAATGAGATCACTTGGACACAGGAAGGGGAACATTACACACCAGGGCCTATTGTGGGGAGGGGGGAAGGGGGAAGGATAGCATTAGGAGATATACCTAATGTAAATGACGAGTTAATGGATGCAGTCCACCAACATGGCACATGTATACATATGAAACAAACCTGCATGTTGTGCACATGCACCCTAGAACTTAAAATATAATAATAATTAAAAAGAAAAAAAAAAGAAGGCACCTGAAGAAACAAACAAACAAACAACAAAAAGAAGTATGAGGTCAACCTGAATTTTTTTCTCCTTGATGTGACAGAATTTTTCTACCTGGTTGACTGTAAGATTTATTGTTTTATCCTTGAAGTTCAGCAACTTCAAGAAGCTACGTCTTGGCATTTATCTTTCTGTATCAATTGTTCTTGGGTAAGGGCATGCCCTTTTGATTGACAGATTCAATCATGTTTCATACTTTGTGCTTTGTGGCTGTACATATGTTCTTGTTTCATTGGTGTCAAAAATACTTATTTTATATTTTTTGTTCCCTATTGTATTCAGTGGATTTTTTTCCTCAACATTTTATTATGGAAATTTTCATGCATACAGTAAGGTTGAAAGAATTTTACAGTGAGGAATCATTTATTTACTGCCTGGACTCCATAATTAATATTTTATAATATTTGCTTTATTATATATCTGTCCATCTAGCCATCCTTCTATGCATCTTTAGTAGATCTTATTTTATTGATGCATTTCAAAGAAATGATGCCATTACATTTCTCAATAAATATTTCAGCATGCATTTCACAAATTAGAATTTAATATGTATTTATTTTTACATTTGCAATAAAATTAACAAACAACAAATATAAAAGTCTTAATTCCATGATTTTCACAAATGCATTGATGTAGGTAACCAGATCCCT
Organism: Macaca mulatta; assembly: GCF_049350105.2. Taxonomy (NCBI): domain Eukaryota; kingdom Metazoa; phylum Chordata; class Mammalia; order Primates; family Cercopithecidae; genus Macaca; species Macaca mulatta. The sequence continues at coordinate 81,697,161 of NC_133412.1, forward strand.
TAGCAAGACAGAAAATGCTACAATTGCCTGGGAATTTCCCTCCTGTACATTTTCAGTTAATGCTTAGTTCTAGCCCTTCCCCTGACAGGCAATCACTGGTCTGCTATTTTTTTTTTTTCCACCATGGATTAGTTTTGCCTATTTTAGAACTTCACGTAAAGGGAACCACAAAGTATGTGCCTCTATTTTGTAAAGTTTCTTTCATTCGGCATGTTTTGAAATTCATCCATGACATTATAGGTGTTGATAGTTTGTTCCTTTTTGTTGCTGTATGGTATTCCATTGCATAAATACCTGATGCATTTTTTAATTCATTCCCCTGTGGATGGACAAGTTGGGCTAATTCCAGTTTGGAGCTGTTATGAATAAAATTGCTATGAATAGTTTTGACATGTCTTTTTGTAGAATGCCTGGGTTGAATGGTGGTATATGTTTAGCTTAATAAGAAGCTGCTTCAACCTTTTCCTAAAGTGTATTATTTCACACTGCTATCAACAGCAAATGAAAGTTCCAGCCTCTCCACATCTTTGCTTATATCTGATGTTGTTAGTTATTTTAATTTTAGCAGCTCTGATGAATGTGGAGTGGCATTTTATCATGGTTTTAATTTGCATTTTTCTGATGAGCAATGTTGACTAAGTAGTTTCAGATGTTTGTTGGCCATTTCTATGCCTCCCTTTGTGAAATGCTTGTTAAAATCTTAGGGCCATTTTTAGTCAATTGTTTGACATTTTATTATCTTGGCTTATAGTCTTTTGTAAGATACATGTATTGTGGATATTTTCTCTCATTAATTTTCTTAATCAAATCTTTTGATGAGCAAGTTTAATTTTGATGAAGTCTAATTTATTAAATTTTTTCTTTTAAAATTATTGCTTTCTTTGTCCTAAGAAACCTTTGCGTACCTGAGTCATAAAGGTATTTCCCTATATTTTCTACAAGCATTATAGTTTAGATTTACATTTAGGTTTCTGATGCATCACAAGTTAATTTTGATGTGTGCATGAGATAGGAGTTGAGATTAATTTGTTTTCCATAGGGATATCAGTTATTTCACCACCATTTACTGAAAAGTTTTTTTATTCCCCCCGCATTGGATTGCTTTGGTGCTTTCGCCAAAAGTCAAATGATTATATCAGTTGTATTAGTGCAGGTCTCTCTCAGTTACACTTTCTGTTTCACTGACTTATCTGTCAAACTTTATGATACTGTCTTAATTACTGTGGCTTTATAGTAAGCCTTAAAGTTAGGTAGGTTAAGTACTCCAAATTTGTTCCTCAAATAGACATTGTAACCATACTCAGTCTTGTAATCCATGAGCATAGCATATCTCTTCATTTTTTAGTCTTTTAAAATTTCTCTCAGTAATGTTTTCTGGTTTACAGTGTAGAGGTCTTACTGATGGCTTGTTAAATTTTGCCTAAGTATTTCATGCTTTTTGACAGTATTGTAATGAAATTTTTAAAATTTCATTTTCCAATTATTTGCCACTAGTATATAAATATACCACTGGACTTGGTGATTAACTTTGTATCCTGCAACCTTGTTAAATTAGCTTATTGATTCTTAAGTCTTTTATTCATGTAATTAAATTTATCAATCTTTTTCTTAATGGTTCCTCAAGCTTATGTGTTGCTCATAAAGTTCTGTGTTATCCCAAGACTAGGAAAATACGTTATCACTTAAAAATATATTTTAACATCTTACATTTAGATTTTCATTCTATCTGGTATTTAGTTAAAAGTATGGCAAAGTAAGAACCTAGTCTTATGCCAATCTAATAATTGGCATAGTTAATTGTTTCAGCACCATTTATTCAATAAGTTATCCATCTTTGAATTGGCTTTAAATAGCCACCTTTATCTTATACTAAATTACAAAGCAGATATGGGTCTGCTTCTAAAGTTTGGAGTTTGGTCTAAAGAAGTTTTTACCAATAATAAGATAGTTTTATTAATTATGATAGTTTATTTTTAAAAAATGTATTGGCTAATTCTGCACATTGACTCTTTCAGATAAACTATAGAATTAAGTTTTATGAAATACCCCATTGGAATTCTTATTGGAATTGCACTTAATATACAGATTCATTTGAGATAACTGTATGCTTTTGAATGTTAAATATTCTCTCCAAAAATATAATTTGCATGTCTCTTTTTTAGATGTTGTTTTATGACTTCAGTAGAACTTTATAATTTTTTTCACATAGGTCTATAATATTTTCCTCTAGCTTTTCATAAGTATTTTATAGTTGGTATCATCATGGAATCTTTTTATATTACATTTTCCAAATAATAGTTGGAAAACGATTTTTCATAATTTCTGTCTTCATTGATTTTACAATACAGCTGAATGTAATTGAATTAAAATTAATAAAATATAATAAAATTTTTGAATAGGCTCCTCAGATAATTTCATAGATGAAGGAAGAGAGTCTACCAGATACCAATAAATTTCCTTGTATTCAAAGAACAGTCTTTATGAAGCAGCTTGAGATTCACCTGCATTTGTACCTGTAGTTGAATAACATCCTGATATACACTAAGACTTGTGAACCTAAAAGATTTCTTTTTCCTTAAAAGCTCAGGGATCTAAAACAACTGTGTTTTCTCTATTACCTGTGTTCTTATCAAGAGAAAACAATGAACAACAATTGTTTCATTTTGGCTTATGCACTCTTATCCTTACATTACTTTTGTGACTCTGTCCTGAAGATTATAAGTTGAGTCCACCAGTTTATCAGACCTGAAGGATATTAAGCTTCTCCCGATATACCCTTACTCCATTTTTAGGAAGTAGCAACTTCATGTGGAGGAGTGAACAACATAAGAGTTTAGAAAAATCCCAGTGAGTATGTTGATCAGATCCCTTCTTGGGCACAAAGAAACAATGCTGAATTTTTAATAGTATGTCCAAATTATAGAATGATTAAATTTCTCCATTTCATATTAAGCCAAATACATTTTTTCCAGTGCTATCAAAAGGATGAATAGACAGGGAAATATCCCACCTGTGCTCCTTTAAAAAAAATGCACAACCACATTTGAATCCAGAAATACCACCCAATTTTCTAAAGCATCTCACCAGGCAGCATTTTCGCCTCATAAAACTCAATATAATAAGGCTAAATGGAATGTAGATGTCAGGGGAAAATGCTCCACCACTTCCTGCAGCCATTCAGCCATTCAGGTATTTATAAGACCTTTCCCCAATCCTTCCTAATGTGTCCTAAGCGTTCATCTATTCAGTGGGAAGCTCTTGAACCCAACAGCCCAAAGTGGGTTTAAAAAAAAAAAAAAACTCACGAAGCTTTTCTGTGGCAGAAAAAGCAGATAATGTGGCTCACAATGATTGCCACTCATTGCTTTCCTTATCCTGGGAGTGAGGGCTGCCCTAATTCCAAATTGTATGGTCAAAGTCAGACAGAGATTTTAAATTTTTTTCTTGATTTAATATCCTGTAAAAATTCTCAGCTGGACATTTGTCTTTCTCTTTTATGTGTTATTCAGGGTTTATCAATATCATCATGAATGATGACCAATTATTATAAACATAATTTTTGAGTTATTTGATTAAGACTTTTAATTTTTTAGTACAAATTTCTAACATTCCTACTCATTAATGAGCCACCAGGTTAGCTCAACCTCCTGTTAATGGACCTGCAGTCATTGTCATATGTACCATGGACTGTGGTGTTTTGCTTTCAATGTTTAACTGTGGCTCCCTTGATTTGTAACTGAAACCTAAAGAAATTCACTTTGTTCTCACCTATAAGTGAGAGTTAAATGATGAAAACTCATAAACAGACACTGGTGTCTACTTGAGGGTGGAGGGTGAGAGGAGGGAGAGGAGCAGAAAAAATAACTATTGGGTACTAGGCTTAATACCTGGGTGATGAAATGCTTTGTAAAACAAACCCCCATGACCATGAGTTTACCTATATAACAAACTTTACATGTACCTCCAAACCTAAAAGTTAGACAAATAAATAAAATCATTATGACATAAAGACATTTTTCAATTACCATTTAAAAAAACAACTCATTATTAAAAATGAAAAGGTTGGTTGTTGGCAGAATTTCAAAATGATTTTTATGGAATATATTAATATGGATAAATAAATTCATCTTCTCGAAAAGAAGAAATGCATTCTGTATATATGTATTTCGCCCTTACTATGTGTGAGGCAGTCACCCTGTATTCAGGAAGCCCATTCTAGTGGGGCCTGTGATCAGGTCAAAAGTGAGTTATAGCACAATGAGGTAAGTGCCGTGGTGAAGGATGGTTTTCCTTGGAAATAGAATAAGTTTCAACTTACCAGTCCTGAGGGCTTACAGAGGGTTTCCTGGAGGAAGTTATCACCTGGATGAGGCCTGAAGATTAGCACTGAAACCTTGGAGGGGTAGGAGTTGAGAAAAGCAGAGAGAAGGGAATGTGAGCAGACCCAGATGGAGACAAGAGCTTGCCTGGTACAGATGGGGATAATCATGAAGGCCCCAGGATGGAGCAAATAGACATGAGGCTGGAGAATTATGTATGAGCTAGATCATGGAGTGCTTAGACAACACATGTGAAGGAATTCCTACCTTGAGGATAATGGGGAGGTACTAAAAGGTTTTATGCAGAGGAACAAATTTGGATTTCAGATCACTCTGGCTACAGCATGGAGAATGAATAGGCTAAGGGCTAATTAGGAAGCAGTATTCCAGTACTCTCAGACAGAGAGAGATGGTGATTTAGTAAAAGCTATGGTTCACAGGGATGATGAGCAGTGAATACTTTGAAAAATATGAAGAGGCAAAACTGACAGAAGTTGGGGAATATTGGCTATGGGGCAAGCTGGGAGAATTATCAAGGGTGACACCCATGTGTCTAGCTTTGTGGAGACATGTTTTACTTAAGATCCCAGGGCAGATTTCTTAGAAGTAAAGCATTGTCTTCAGAGTCAGACCTATATATGCTCTCAGCTCTGCCACTTGCTGGGACTGTGTGTGCACATACTTTAAGTCATTCACTCCAGTAACCGTTTTTGTTGTCTTTCAATTTTTCTTATTCTACCCCTTTGCTTTCTATTCTACCAGCTTTCTTTAGATGACAAATTATTGAACTGTATGAAAGGATGGAGTTTAGATTCTGCCCTGAATGAGACCTGGTTAATCATTGTGTAGGCAAGTCTGTCCCTGCCTAATGCTTGGACTGTGTTCAGGGAATGCAAAACCTCATGGTCTCTCTAGACTATCGACCTCCCTCTTTACTGAATGGAGAGATGGGGAAGGTTTTACTACTGTTAGAGTAGCTCTGAGCCTGCTTTGAAGGAGTCTTTTCTCACTCCTCTTATGTACAATTTTTTGTGGACATTATACAAAAACAAGATGGACTTCCACCCAAAATTTGGTTTACATATTAATACTGATGATACCACACATGCATTAAGAGGAGATAGAAAAGCTTATTACTTACATAATGAGCCTCTGGGGAGAGCCTGCCTCTCAAGCTGGGTTAAAAATGGCTTTGAGAAAACAGGGACAGGAAACAGGCTTGGGATTTTTACTGTGGTTAGGGCATAGGGCTACAGTGAGGGGTCTCACTTCAAGAAGAGGCTTGCATGCTTTTTGAAACTCCCACAGGTGCCAAAGAAGGGACCACTCAGGCTTTCTTATCAGCTTCCCAAGACGTGGAGCAGAAGAGGAAGAGGGAGGTGTAAGGCTTAAGAGTTGTCAGTAAGCATCAACAAAGGGAGTCAGACTTATTCCATGAATTTACACCCCTGAGTTGTAATCTTTCAGTTGTCTAGCACAGTAGTTCCACTTTAGAAAAATGGCTTTCAACACCCACAAAGTAGTTCTTGTTTCCAAAATCAAAGTTTTTCTCTTTTCTCTAAGATTACTTCAGTGGTTTTTGTAACTCCTTAACACCTAGTTATTGTGTTCCTGGGGCTACCTAAGACTCCAGCCAAGATTGCAAAGACAAGAGCCAGCCATAGACATGCAGACAGTACCCAAAGGAGGCCCCAGAACTGACTGATGCCCCCTTCCTGACTGTGGATAAAAAGGAGCATATCAGTCAGAGAATAAGTGCCAGCCTATTAGTTTGGCAAAAGGTGAGCCATACAAAGAAATTACTGGAGCCTCCGTATCACTTTACCGTTAAGTGACTAATCTCTGATCTCTTTCCATGACTACATCCAGAGGGCAACTGCTGGACCAGGAAGGAAGACTCTGCCACAATGATGGGAAAAAGGAATATTGAGAGCAGCAAGGGCAGGTAGAGGGGCAAACAAGGCAGCATCCACAAAGAAACCAAGTGAAGCACTGTGGCCAACCCTCCTCCCAGGTGACACGCACAGTATTCCGATCATAACAAAAATGCTTTGGGCCAAATGTAATAAATCTGCTCTTAAGTAGCAGGTAACTGAGTTTGCTGTTTTTGCTTTTAGGTCTTGATATTGGGCAACAGTTTAAAAAAATTGAGATGTTTTTGAAAAGAGGCTTTGATGTGCCCCTTTCCCCTGGACTCTGCACGTACTGCAAGTGCAGGTGGGAGATGGAAGGGTGGAGGGTGGAGGGGAGTAGGGTTCAGCCCAGCCCTGGGCAGCCACTGTGGATGCTGCTCCACTTCACAAGTTACAAGCAAGGCTCTTGACCTAACTCTGACTGCAGATAATGGGTGAAGTCTGAGACAAAGTGGAACAAAGGCAGCTGGATGGCTACTTTTCAGGTGATTTCTCTTAGGACAGGAGGGATTCTTTTCAAAGAAAAAGGTTGGAAAACTGTTACCATGGAAACTCTCCAAGTTCTGAAGTGATATTATCAGTAAAGCTCTGGAGAGAAGACGGAAGGTGGTGGGTGTAGTACTCATGAATGGATACATTCTACAAGTTGGGCTTTTTCTTTCCTTTTAATAGTAAGTCTGAATGTTAAGAAAAAAAGAAGGTGATAAAAGTAAAAAGAAAGGCAAGGAAGAAAGGAAAAGAGGGAGAGAGGAAGGGAAGGAGAGAAAGAAAACAACAGGAAACAAAATAATGTAAGATAGAAGGAGCGAGGGAGAGAGAGAGGGAGGGAAGGAAGGAAGGAAGGAAGGAAGGAAGGAAGGAAGGAAGGAAGGAAGGAAGGAAATTCAAACTAAATTTATTCCAAGAAAATATCCTTGGTAGCAAGAAAAAGCTGCCTGTGGAACTGCCGCTGAGAGAGGGAGGTTAGATTCTGTATGATTTTGATGTTTATGCTTTATTAAGGGTGATAGAAGAGTTCATTCAGTGGCTGGATTTCTCCCACTTATTACCATATCTGTAACGTTGATTATTATAAGACGTACTTACCTTGAAATCATCGAGTTATTATTGGTTTAACACAAAGCTCATACTATGTTGTCTGTAATGGCATGCTATTAATAGCATTATGAAATATAATGATTAACATGTGCTTGATATCAATAATGAAGCTAGTCATAGGCTAATTCTACTTTCAAGACGGTGCAACTTAATCTATTCTGATTGGTAAAACAATATACTTGGGAGCAGAATTTACAAAATACTTAGAAATAGTTGCATTAATTATTCTGTATCATAAACCTGTCAAGTAGGTTATTAACTCAACTCCTTTGCTCCACCCCTTTGTCATACTTGCCTGGTAAAACCCCACTTAAGTTCAACCCAGCTCCCTGTCTACTATGCACAGGCTGAATGTGGTTTGAGAAGCACACACACCCAGGCTGACTGGCCACACTTTAGTTTATGACTTTACTGAGCGCCCATCACTGCCAAGAGTCCCTTACACAATTCTTGTAACATTCTTCTATCCTCCTAGGTGACAACTCACCTCTCTTTTTTCCTTAAACCTTCAATATCCCCTCCTCATCCTCAGTATCAACATGTGGCTCACTCTCATTTTGCTGAAAAAATAGAATTCGTAAGAAGAGTATTTCCTCATTCTCCTACCCCAATCTCCTAACCCATCTTTATGTGTAATGATATCCTCTGGTTCCCCGCCCATGATGATGAATTATATCCATACTGCTGTGTAGGACCAATCCTTCCATATGTAACTGGATCCCATTCCCCAGAACTCTCATAGCCGTTAGTCCTGCCATCAGTCTTGCTCTCTCTATTCGACATTATCAAATTTTTTCTTTCTCCTAGATCATCTTCAATAACATAAAAATAGCTGTGTTACCTTCATGATTAAAACAAAAAGACAAACACAAACTTCTCTTGACTCCTCTAACCCCCACCTCACTTTGTGCCTTTGTAGCAAAATTCCTCAGAAACACTCTCAGATCAACTCCATTAATGGTTTTGCCCTCATCATTGCAGAGAAACAGCTTTCACAGTAGTCATCAATGAAATCCACATTGCCAAATCCCACAGTCAATCTTCAGTCTTCCAGTTACCTGACTAACTAGCAACGTATTGCAATATCTCCTTCCTCAAACACTTTCTTTCCTTGGCCTCTGAGACATTAATCCCCTGATTTTTCTTCCACTTCACTTTGTTTCCCTTTCAGGCTACTTTGTTGACTCGTTTTCTTATTTTCAGGCTTCAAACGTAGGACCTGACTTATTCCTCTCATGGCTACTCTAATGACTTGTAAATTTCTATCTCTAGCCAACACCTCTCCCCTGAACTCCAGACTTGTGTATCCAACCTTCTATGTAGCATTTCCATTTGGATGTCTAATAGACATCTCCAAATACAGCCCTTACCTTCTCCCCTGTCCACACTAACCCTCCCCTCTCCCAGTATTTCCCATGCAGTAAATGATGCTACCATGCACCCAGTTGCTCAAGTCAAAGTGTTTGCAATCAGTTTTGAATATTCTCATCTCGCATTTTAAATGCAAGCTCTTATCAAATTCTGTTGGTTCTACCTTCAAAATGTATCCATAATCCAAGCACTCTTCAACTCCTACACTGCTCTCAGGCTCCTTCAAACAACCACCATCATGTCTTGCCTTTATTAATAATCTCTTATCTGGTCTCCATACTTCTACTCTTACAAGGCCATGGTCTCTTGACACAGTAGTCAGAGGACTTCTTTTAAAATAAAGCCGGGTCATTTTCATGATGAAAACCTTCTGGTGGCGTCTGATCTTACCAGCAATAGAATCTAAATTGCAGTCGTCCCTTATAAGATTCTACATGATCTGGCTCCTGTCTACCTACCACTGATTTCCTCACTCACCATTCTCCATGCACACTGGCCTCACTGTAATTCTTTGACAAAACCAACCATGCTCACAATTCTAGGCTGTTGCATTGGCCAGGGCTCTTTTCCCCTGGATACTTACAGGGTTTATGCTCTCGTTTCGTTGAGGGCTTTATTCAAATGTTTCTTTCTAACAGAGACTATCTGACCACCATATGTAAATTATTCCAATCCATTCTTTATCCTGCCTTACCTTTTTTCACTGTGCTAACTTATGTTGTGTCCTATATGTATTTGTTTCTCCCTTTCTCATCTGTCACTAGACTGTAAGATCCACAAGAGTCTGCTTCTTTTTTTCATCGCTGTATGTTTTTCACATAGTAGACCTTTCATAAATATTTGTCAAATGGGCTAATGAAGGAATGAATCAGATATTATGTTAGGATCTTCCATTCACTGGGTATCTCAGTTATTGTTGTGATTCTAATCCCATTCTGGGGTTACAAGATTCTCAGCTTTATGCTGTGCCAGAAAATGAAGGATCAGGTCGTTGGTGGTTAACATACTGATATGTGATGCTGTTGCTGGCATTGCTTCTAACTCCCATCTATCTGCTTCCTGCACCTCACAAATATTCTGCACAGAAGACATGAAGCCAAGACTCAAAATTTATAAGGACCATCCTTTTGGATATTGCATTGTAGCTAGACTAATCTCTACCAGCATTGCCTGCCTCCTTCCCATTCCTATAGGAAGATCAAACCTTCTTAGGAGAAGCCATACCCAGCTCACCACTCAAAGAACTTCCATCCCACTTCTCTATGGAATTGTCAAGAAAACCTTCTCACCGAAGCTGGGGAAGTAAGGTTGTCCTTTCCTCCTAGCTGTGGGCATGTCTCACTGATGCCAGAGTTTGGAGGAGAGAGGACCAGTAGAAGAAATCAGAGATATAGGAGAATGTAGCTAGAGCTTTAGTAGAGAGCTTCCTTCCTTTCCTATAAGAAATGAATATTTTCAGAAATGTATAATGGAGACAGTGAGGTTGTTCTGAAGCTCCCAGGAAAACATAAAAATAATAGTACTGTAAATGAGTTAATTCTAATAAAGGAATTGTTATTTGCCTGAAAAAAAGAATATCTTGTTGGGTTGCTCTCACTACAGTCAAAGCAGGGAATATTTTATATGATATTAATCTCTGAGGCTCCAGAGAGTTTATAGATGACACTGAACATCAAAGCAGTGTTATCGCTTAGTTTTTCATGGCCAAGACATGCATCTCCTAAGCTTGATGGCATTTTGCGGTGGAAGTCATCTGAAAAATTACTAGTCTACCTCTCTGGGACAACTCTTTATCAATTGCTCTTAGAATGCACTTCTAAGAGCTGAATCAGTCCAGTTATTGGCAAAAGTTGGAATGCAACCCTTAACAATTCATTTGTGATAACAATTGGGAATAGAAGAAAGGAGTTGAGTGGCAGTTGTTTGTTTTCAGGACCACAACATAAACTCTTCGGTGAGTACAAAAAATAGCTTTAATTTCTCCTCTTTCAGGAGAAAAGACATAGTTAGAACATCAAAGATGTTGGAATTAGGAAGACATTGATCCAGTTAATTTTGCAGCCACTTGTTATATCTTCTTGGGTAAGTTTCCTGACCCTTCTGAACATCCATGTTCTCATCTATAATATGGAATTAATAATGTAGTCTACATAATGGTGTTATTATCAGATTGAAGTGAGATCATTAAAGTGCTGACGACAGAGCCTGTCATGTAGCTCATATTCAAAGGCTAGTTATATGCACTATCAGCCATTGCCACAATGATGCTGCATCACAAACCACCTCCAAACTCAGAGGCTTACGATGACTCTCATATATTCTTTTGTTTAAAAGTCTGCAGGTTGATTTTATTATTACACTATGGACTTAAATGAACAGCTCTGCTCCAACCTGTAGGTCAGCTGGACTTGGCTCCAGCTGCTGGTTGGGTTCAGTTTTGTTCCATGAGTGTTTACTCCAGGGCCAAGGTTAAGAAACAATAGCTATCTGAGTCATACTCTTCTCATGGTGGGTCACCAGAGAACCAAGAAAGCTGAAAGACACCAGCACATTTGAGGCTTCAGCTCGCATCATCTCTGCTAATATGTACTGGTCAAAGCAAGTTACATGGCAACCCCAACATCAATAGAGTGGGTTAATTCCACCCACAGCAGGATGGGGAAGGAAGTGCACATTTGCTGAACAATAATGTCAACTACCCCACTATAATAATAATGATGGTAATGATTGCCAAGTAGAAAAATAATCATTGATTATTTTCTGCTGATTTTGTTTGACTGCCAATTAATTCTCTGCTAGTGATTGTCTTAGCTATTTTCCCAAGCAATGTTAAGTTTTTCCCAACCATATGTGACTTCGATGTGTGGTTTTAAAGAATGACTTTTGCATGAAACCCCGTCTCTACTAAAAAAAATACAAAAAACTAGCCGGGCGCGGTGGCGGGCGCCTGTAGTCCCAGCTACTCGGGAGGCTGAGGCAGGAGAATGGCGTAAACCCGGGAGGCGGAGCTTGCAGTGAGCTGAGATCCGGCCACTGCACTCCAGCCTGGGAGACAGAGCAAGACTCCGTCTCAAAAAAAAAAAAAAAAAGACAATGACCTGAGTCGTGCAAATCCTTTCCATCAGCTCGGGAATAGACAAATAGAGAACTAAATGAGTCACCAAATGCAACTCATTCCTTAATGTACACTGACTAACTCATTTATGGTGTTGGCATCTCCTTGGACATCTCTGAGCCTTGGTTTACCTTATTTGAAAATGAAAAGATGTTCTCTTAAGCTCCTCCTAATTTATTAAGTATTTTCCATAAATGAGAGAACTTTTTCTTTATACCCGTGAGTATATTTTGTTTTATACTTGTCTTATGCATTTTAAGTAAAACAGACAAGCATTTAATGCAGTCAATTGACATTAATTTGAGGGGAAGCTAAGATTAAATGCCAAATTCAGTTCAGCCACAAAATAGCTCATGGACAGTGGAAGTGATCCGCAAAATGCATTTCCTTGGCCTTTGCTGTGATGAATAGATGACTTGAAGAGGACAGTTCAACCTAAAACCAGGAAAAACATCTTAGGTATTCCTTTCTAGAATTATAAATGCAAAGCACACAGGGTGGAGGTAGGGGAGATGGCTATAAAATATAAAGGAAAAAAGAAGGCATTTGTCAGATGCTATTTGGCAATCTAATCTTACTCTCTGTCATTTATTTAAGGCTTTCGGGAAGGAAGAGAAGGCCCCTGAACCATCCATGGATGGCAGTTATCAAGTCTACAGAAACATCAAATGAAAGGTTATTTTACCAAGTTTTATCATCTCTACTCAAACACTCTACTGGCAAGTAAATCAGAAGAAATGGGCTAAAGCTACAACATGAAAAATATAAGTTAGGCATGCAGGGAAGTTTCCTATCTTAGAGGGTTGGTATGTATTGTTAAATATCTTGAGGTTATTTGACAGCTTTTCCTTCCAAATCTCTCTGTGGGGAGTGGTGAGGGAGGGAGAGAAATGACTGACGTTTATTGTTAAGAAGGAGCTGGAAGTCTCATGCATGGTATCATATTAACATCACATAAACTCAGCCAGGGACACATCAAGAACCTTATATATTCAGAAAAGAATTCAGGATTGTTTGAGTTGGACACATTATCCCCCAAGGAAATGCTGTTAGGAAATGGTGGAATTGGTCTTAAGCCTAGCCTCTGATTTTCCACATTATCACATTTTGATTTGTAAGATACACACCTAGATTTGGAAAGTTTTATTGGCTATCGGACAAGCAGGGAGATAGACAAAATTAATGCTCACAAAGTCCTTTTCAGTCCCAGACATCTGTGAGTCTATGATATACAACAAATTATTTCCTCTGCAAATCCAAACCATAGGCTACATAGTACAAATTTTTTCCTTGTTTTCAGCTGTCAGCTACTTGACTGCCCCTCACCGCCACTTTGCAAGTCTTGATTGCCAAGCATTTATTTTCTTTTTCCAGTTTGTCTGGAAGACAGAATGCCTCAGGAAGGGATTGTTGGGTTTTTCATATAAAGCACATGAAATATCTGTAATTATGGATTACATTTTTGTACCCAATATATGGCTGAAAGGAGTCCTGTGATAGAAACTTTTAGAAGATAATTGAATGTGTCAGCTGCATCAAGAAATTATGTACTTGCTTCACTTCGACAAACTGTAATAAATAGCCTATTGTCTGGAGAGTTTGCTTGGCATTTTCTTTTGCATTACAAAATTGTGCTAGTCCTTGTCACTGAATTTTTGGTTAACAACTCATAGAAACCCTTTGAACTAGAATTCATCTGTAGATAACAGTTACTGTGCATAGCTACCTAGAAAACAACAGATTTTAGTAATTCAACACTTCATTTCTACTATTACCCCAGACAAAGAATATGTGTATTTTTTTTACCAAATTTACTTGGTTAAAAGCAAGAAATGTCTTATGCTGAGTGGCAATTAGCATTTCTCCATCTGAATAATGAAGTGAGAGAAAAAGCATTTATTCTTTATTCTTTATGTTTCCAATTGTGTCTTTGCATAATTGGCTTGGAACAGAAGTATCTTATTAAAATGTACAATCAATAACAGAAATAGGATTTCCAAGAAGAAGAACAAAACAAAATACAGTTGATAACTTCCTATTAAACCTCAGCCTTATATTGTATGCCCTCACTAAGAAGAATTGAGCTTGTTTAAAAATAAATAAATCATAAATCATAAAAATCTAGTAGAAAATGGAAATAAATAGTGGTCAAATCTGTATATAAACTGGAGTGATCATTTTTTAAGCTCAAAAGGAGTAGAAGAAATAACAGAGAGGGAGATCAGTAGATTTTTCACGTACGATTTCTCTCAAAATTGCTTAACAGGCAAATAAACCAGAGGAAATACTTGCTTCAAATAGGACAAAGGGTGGTATCCTTAATAGAAAAAGAACTCCTGCCAAAAGGTAATGAAAGCATTAAGTTCCCAATAAATAAAGGGGAAAGGAACAAAGACAATGAAATAGAGGCATATTAATGGCTAATAAACATTTGAACATTTTTCAACCTCACTCATTATCAACAAAATGGAAATTAGAATAACAATGAGATACTATTTTTAACATAACAGATTAATAGAACTGTAAAAAATGTGAATATTCAATATCAGAGATTGAGTGCAGTGACACAGACACACTCAACACAGCTGGAAGAAATATAAAGTGGCTCCAGGCTTTAGGAAAGGAACGTGGCATGCTATTCAAGAGTCTTGAAAATATTCTTACCCTTACCTGGGAAATTCTCTTTCTGGGATTCTATTAATGGAAATTTATCTGAAATGAAGAAAGATTTTTCTGCCTAAAGGCATTCATTGCGATGCTGTTTATAATATTAATATTTGGAAATAAATGAAGTTTCTAAAAATAAGAGTGATATTAAACAAGTGAGAATAAAAATAATGTAGTCATTCAAAGATCTGTAAAACGTTTTGAATAATATCATAAAATGCCTAGATTTCAGTGTTAAATATAAAATTAGAGTATAAAATTTTATATGTAGAATAAGATCAAAGACGTAAAATACCTATAAAAATGACTGGAGTGGATTATAACAAAATGTTAAGAGTGGTTTTGTCTGGTGGGTAGGATTATGGGGAAGATGGCTGTGAAATTTATTTTCCAAGTGGAGACAGTTGGGAGATTAAAAGGGGCCTGGATCAATGGTTATGAACTAAAATGCTCCAGTATATATGGTCACATTTCTCTCAAACTGACTTCAAACGAATTTTGTCTAAAATTATACTGCTGTAAATGATGAGTAAGTGGAAGAGCTCAGTCATTCATTTGAAGGTGGTCTGGGAGAAGTGTGGTCAGGAAACAGCTCTGAGAAATAGAGGAGGGAAGTGGAAAGATGGAACGTTGGAGAAACATTCTAGGCCAGAAGTAGGGACTAAGAAACACGATGTTTAAACATTTGCAGAAGTCCTAACCATCAGTAAGGAACTGATAAAGGTTCCGGCTATGTGATGAAATACTATGCGGTCTTTAAGAAGAATTAAGGAATATACATGTGCTGATCTGGAAAGATAACTACACTACAGTTTATAGGAAAATAAGCAAGTGGCTGACTGATATTTTTAATGGAGATTCCAATCTGGCCATCTGCTGGCTGGACAAGGCCTGAAGAAGTATTTATTGTGGCTGGCACCTTTCTTAACAAATTTGACTTTGTTGCCAACATTTAAAAACAAGGAATTGTCATACAACAATCTTGATTTCAACTTCTCTTGGAAAATCTGAAGCTTTAGTAAGCCAGCCTGTATTCCCATGGGCAGCAATTCTATGAGGTGTGGAAATCTGCCCCCTTTAGACATAGCTGTCTGCCTCAGTTTCCCCAGGCCCCACCACTCCATACCATCTCATGTTCAGTTTGCTTCCCTTTGTAACCCTTGATGCAGTACCTTATTCCATTTTCCTTAAACAGTAGATAAAACTCGTGCATATTTTTGTTGTTGTATCTGTAAAAGCAAAAGAAAAAAATCAATTCACAAACAAGATCAAGTTGTTTACAATGGTTACTTCCAGTAGATAGGATTAGAAGACAGAGGCCTAGAGAGAAAAAAACTGAGCTCTTACTTTATATAAATATTATAAAGCATTAGCTTTAAAATAAATTTTAGTTCTTTTTTCGTGCCACATAAAAGATAAAAATAAAATTACATATTACCTGTGAAAAACATTAAAAAGGGGACCATATGTGGAAATTTGATAAGTAGAAATTGATATACATTAGAGAAAAATTATTGCATTATTTATTGTGCATATTTCATCTTAGGAAGTGAATTGCCAGATTAGACGACTGTTGTTCTATGAGTTATACATTAAAATAACAGAATCAAAGAAAAATATTTTCAAGTGAAAAATTATACCTAAACACAGAAATACCATTCAACCCAGTAATTCCATTACTGGGTATATACCCAAAGAAATATAAATCATTCCATCATAAAGACACATACATGTGCTTGTTCATTGCAGCACTATTCACAATAGCAAAGACATGGAATCAATCTAAATGCCCATCAATGAATGATAGACTGGATAAAGAAAAAGTGGTACATGTATACCATAGAATATGCAGCCATAAAAAAGAATGAGATCATATTCATTGCAGGAACTTGGATGGAGCTGGAGGCCATTATCCTTAGCAAACTAACATAGGAACAGAAAACTAAATACCACACGTTCTCCCTTACAAGTGGGAGCTAACTGATGAGAACACGTGGACATATAGAGGGGAACAACACACACTGGGGTGTTTTGGAGGGTGGAGGGTGGGAGGAGGAAGAGGATCAGGAAAAACAGCTAATGGGTAGTAGGCGTAATACCTGGGTAATGAAATAATCTGTATAACAAGCCCCCATGAACAAGTTTACCTATGTAACAAACCTGCACTTAAATAAAAGTTAACAAATGTATACATATGAAGATAACAAGGAAGAAGGTACAGGCTCCTTCAACGTTGTCCCTGTTCCCAGGATGGAAGCCACAGGGCAGACTGTGACTGATGGAACCCCAAAGGCTCCCCACCATGGTCAGTTTTACAGAGTTGTGAGTTCTCATCACTGGCATCGTTTGAGCAGAGGCTGGGTGACTCCAGCAGGAGTGTTCTCAAAGAGAATGGAAGCCTGCCTGAGAGACACCAGCTCTGAGATCTGGAGTTCTTTGGAAGCTCAGTTCACACACAAACCTCAGCCCTTGCTTTTTTCTAGAACTGGAGCCCTGCCCTGGGGTCTAACCAGAGAGGACAAGAGAGCCCAGGGCAGGGGGGCCCTGTTGGCATCAGCCACACCTGAGCAGGGCACAGGCAGGCAGGGAGGCGGACGTGGAAACCATATTCAAAACATTTCCTGATATTTGAGTATACTAACTATTTTCAAAGTCATTTCATATACCTATATAATTTTTTACATTTATGGTTCTTATTAAAAACACATTTCCAGAACTCCAAAACCTCTCTTATTCACACTGCTAATCAGAACCTCCTTCTTCTCCCAAAGGAAACCAGTATTCTGACTTGTTATTCATTTGGCCTGCTTTTAAGTTCTTATAAATGGGATCATACAGTCTGTACTCTTTAACATTCCCCTTCCTTCACTCAACATTATGTTTGTGAGATTCACCCATATTGTTACTTTATAGCATTGAATTCTCACAGAAACAACAAAAGGTAGGTCAAAAAGGGTTCAGCAATTTACCATGAAGATAAAGAAATAAACCCAAAAGGATGAAGTGACTTGCCCAGGATCACACGACCAGTAACTGGCCAAGCTGAGTACTTAGATCTCCAGACGTCACATCTAGGGATAGTTCCTTTCATGTGTTAGTTCACCCCCAGAGAGGTGTGGCCTGCTGGGAACGGTGTGGAAACCCAGGCCATTCATTTCTTGACTCTCCTACTTACCTTCTATGTGACTTGGCACAAGCCACTTACCTTCTCTGAAACTTGAGTGGCTCATTGGCAAAACAGTCCCCTGTCATCTGTGCTTCAATGGCGGTCTGCTAATGTTTGTTACATGAATGAACACATGTTTGTTAGGAGAAAATGAGATCATGTGTGTAGAGTCTGGTGTGCTGCTTGTCACCTTTGTAGCAGTCAATAAACAGCCATGATAGCTGACACTGAAAAGAAAGTCTCATTTCAGGGGAAGCTTTCATGAAAGACTACATTTTAATGTATCAGTTGGAATACGTTAGGTTAGGGTTCATTAAGCTATCTGATGCTAGACAACAGAAAAGGAAGTGAAAAATCAATCATCGGGACTTTTCCAACGTCTGAATACTTGCTGTTGTGTGGATGCCCTGGATGACCCACTGCTTTCCCTGTGTCACCTGGAAGCATACATCTGGTGACAGCTCCTCTCATTGACCCTCTGAAGGCACCAAACATGTTTCTCAGACCCCCGTTTGTCCCTGGTTTTGGCGATATGTTAAAAAATGTCAGCGTTTCAAAGCGAATTTCTGCCTGAGTTTTTGACGTGCATAGAGCGCGAGTGAATTTGCAACAACCTCTGGGACAGCATAGCTTAGCTCAAACAGAATGTAAAAGCCATCCAGCTGGCAGGCTGAGCTGAGAAATCCACGTTCATCTAAGTTGGTTTGTGCCTAAATGCTCCCTGGGGTTTTACTTATTTTTCAACTGGCTCTCACTGTGCGAGTTCCGTCTTCTCAATGTTAAGTCACTGCACCATTAAAAGGATGTGATGTGACCGCAGCTAGCAGGCAGCATCAGTTGTTCTGTAACGGTCTGTAGGCATGGCACTAACTGTTGAGAATCTGTGGATGAATTTCTAAATATTGTGGCATTCTTATCCTTTAATATATAATAGTTATCACTACAATTTGTTGAGCATGTAGTATGTGTCAGACTCTGTGGTAGCTGCTCCCTTGGTGTTTCATTTAATTTTTACAATAAAACCCTTGAGGTAGGGTTATTTTCATTCATCATCATTTTATGGTGAAAGAAATTGAGGCCCAGAAATGTTGAATCACTTTCTCAAGGTCAATCAATTTGTAAGTGCCTGAGCTGGGATTGGAGCCTAGCACCATCTGACTTCCAAGCTAATGCTCTTTCCTCTATTCTCTGAGTTGCCGCAGGAATGAGGAAGCTTTGATATAAAAGGTCTGGAACATGGGAACCAGGAAAGAAGATGGAATCTGACCTTCCTGACATGTACGAGCCTATGGGAGTGAGCACCATGGCTTCCCAGAACATCCTGATGACTTAATATTAAAGAATACAGCCTGCCATGGCTAGTAAATGTTGCCATACCTGCCTAAAAGAAGGTCAAGTGTACTTGTATTGGCCTCAGCCTATGTCTGTACAACACAGGCCTCCTATGGGCACCCTGGAGAAATAGAGGCAATTTTTTAGATTTTTTTCAATCAGCAAAATGAGGTGTTACCTGCTGGCATATCACAGTTCTTTATTTAGCATTGCTGTTCTGTTCTGCCAAAATAATTCAAATATAATTATTTAAATTATTTATTATCATTATTAAAATAATGATAATATCCAGCACTTTGGGTGGCTGAGGCAGGTGGATCTCTTAAGTACAGGAATTCAAGACCAGCCTAGACAACATGGAGAAACCCTGTCTCTACAAAAAAAATACAAAAATTAGCCAGGCATGATGGCACTCACCTGTGCCACCTACTTGGGAGGCTGAGGTGGGAGGATCTCTTGAGGCCAGGAGTTCAAAGTTACAATGAACTATGATTGTGCCACTGCATTCCAGCCTGGGCAACAGAGTGAGACCCTGTCTCAAAAATCAATCAATAAATAAAATAATGATGATTATATCAGCAAATCAACAAATTCACCCATAAGTAACCTCCAATAGTGAGTCCCAGACATGTGGAAGAGGGGGAGAAAATGTAAACACAGTGCTCCCTTGGGGGAACAAGGCCAGGCCCATGGTACATCTGAAGGTGAGAGGTACATCTCTGGGCACTCTTCGCCTTGCTCATTCCCTTTTTTTGTTTGGAGCCATTTGGGTATTTAAAGTAACCTGTGTACAAACCAGGCACTTAATCCCTGAATTCCATCCTGTTTTTTATACCCACTCCTCCCATCATAAGTCTAAGTCACTTTCACCTCTGTCCAGGACTGCTTAAGCCACCACATCAGGCTCCGTTTCCATCTTTACCCTTCAATAATTTATTCTCAAAGCAGCTAGAGTTTCCTTTCAAACACATAAACCACATCCTGTCTGGACAGGTTTTATTTTCCAAAGATGGCCACTTTTCCCACATGCTCTTACAGGGTAATACGGGGAGACCACCATCAACAGCAGGGTCTGTGTTCCCTCCCCTGACACTGGGCACCCTTTTGCAGTGGCCTCCGTGAGAAGAACACAGCAGACTTCCAGGACTGAGTTAGAAAACGCAATACAAGCTACCATTAGGCTCTCTCTCTCTTAGGATGCCTGTTTTGGAAACCCAGCCACCATGTTGTGAGGAAGTCAAGCAGCCGCATGGACGGGCTACGTGCAGTCCTGCTGAGGTGCCCATTAAAAGCCAGCATCACCCACTGGACATGTGAGTGAGTGAGGCTTCAGATGACTCCTGACCCCAACCTTTGAGCTGCCTCAGCTGCGCCAGTGAAGCAGAGACAAGCAGACTGTCAAGCCAAGTCCACACTGCAGATCTGTGAGCAAAACAGATGTCACTGGGTTAAGCCACTAACTTTAGGATTGGGTTATACGAAAAAGTAGGAAACTGAGACATCATCACTTCCTTGCTTAAAACCCTCCGATGGTTTTCCAATGTGGTGTGAGGAATCCAATGTCCTTACCTCCATTTAATAAAATCGAACATTGTGCCTAGATCCTTCTAGCCCCTGACTATCCCTCCTATCTCATCTTGCTCCACTCAGCCTTCTTCATTGTACCACAGCCGCAAGCTCCTTTCTCTCTGTTGAATCCACTGAGCTTGCTCCAACCTTGGGGCTTCTGTACTTTCTGTTCCTTCTGCCTGAATGCTCTTCCCTGGATCTTAGTGTAACTGGATTCTTCTTATCAGTCTCAGTTTTCAGTTCAAACATCACCTGCTTTACTGGTTGCCAGGACTAGCCTCTGAGTTTATTTCAGTTTAGTGGTCATACATATAATATTAGGTAAGTTGGGGTCACATTTTTTCTTGTGAGCCATGTTCAGGTGCGGATATGCAGGCATGGAATGATGTTGGATTTAAACAGAGTTGGAACCTTATCAGGTGAATATGGTGGAAGTGGAAGAGGTGCAGTGGCAGTTTTTCACTTTGCTCACATTCCAGATGTTTCTGATACCATTTTTGCCAGCTGTATTAGTCAGTATTTGTTGGTTATGCTGCAGTAACAAACCACCCAGAAGATCAGTGTCTTATTACAACCTAGGCTTATTTCTCACTCCTACCACATCTACCCCCAGTTTTCTGTAGTTCTACTTGAAGTCTTCATTTTGGGACCAGGCTGATGAAGTTGCTCTGTCTAGGACACACTTCTCATGGAAAAGGGGAAAAGGGCAATGGCAACATCATCCAATGGCTTCTCGTGGACATGGCATCCATTATTCATTGGCCAGAGCAGGCCACAGGGTCAGGTTGGGAGTCATCAGAGTGGCAATGTACTGCTCCCACAGGGAGGGGCTGCAGAAGGGTGACTTTGTAGGGATGGGTCTGGAGTTAGGTAGGGAATAATTTGAACAAATAATAAATTCTAGCACACCAACTTACCATGTTCTGCTTCAGACCCCTTTTAAAGCAACTCTGTGTCAGTAATCATGACTCCCCACTGAGTCTCCATGAGTGCTTTTCACTAAGACAATATGCTAATATTGAAAGACCCGGTCTCCAAGGTGTGTTTATCAGGGTTTTTTTGTTTGTGTGTTTGACTATTCTTTGGCTCATTTGCAGTCAAAGAGAGAGAATCTTGGTATGCAAATTCCAATGCTGTCTCCAATCCATTCTTTTCAATTATTTATTCCTCCAAATGCATTTATTGAGTGTCCCCTGTCATCATGGAGGTTACATTCTATGGGAGGGGAAGATATTAAACAATCAAAAAATAAATAAAATACGGTACATCAGAGTGTGATAATACAGAAAGGAAGAGAAGAGTCCTGAATGAAACATGTCAGTTAGTCCCAAAGCTATCCATAAAAGAGTGTTCCAGGAAAGAACAGCAATCATAACGTTCCTGGCTTGTGAGCATGCTTGGCATGTTCGAGAATTAGCAAAAATGTCACTGTGATTGGAATGTGGTGGGCAAGAGAATAGGAGAAGGAGGTGAGGTATCAGAGGTACCACGATAAGATCTTGTATAAAGTTGTGGGCCATGCCAAAAACTTTCACTTGTGCTCTGAGTGAGATGGGAAGCACTGCTTGGTTTCAAACAGATAAATAACATGGTGTAGCTTACAATGTGGCTGCTGTGCTAAGGGAAGGCAATGGAAGAACAAAGAAGCATCAGGAAGACAGATTAGGAGACACATTTTCAATGAGGTAGAATTGAGGCAACAGAGACCTGTATGGAGGTGTTAGAGATTTGGGTAGCTATAAGTGGCCAGATTGTAGGTAGATTTTGAGCATAAAGCCAAGATTTGCTGGTTAATTCGATGTCTGGGGTGAGAAAAATGGTGTCAATGATGAATTCAAGTTTTTAGCCTGAACAACTGCAAGGATGGAGTCACCATATATAGCAATGAAAGAAGCTGATTTGGGAAGGATAGTCAGGACTGTCAAGAATTTTATTTCATACAAGTTATGTTGAAATGCTTCAATGTCTATCAGACATCCAAATCAATATAAGGTACAGGCAGCTGGATATATAAGTACTACATAGATTTGAGGGAGAAAATCTGGGCTGAAGATACAAATTTGGTAGTCATCACAGTATAAATGGCATTTAAAATCAAGAGAATGAAAGTTCTCACTAAGAAATAGATATAGACAGAGGAAAGAAATTCAAGAAGTGAGACCTGGAGATTTCCAACATTTAGAGATAGGGGAGAAACAGCAAGGTAACTAGGGAGGATTGGCCAATGAAGTGGGAAAACAGACAGTGGCACTTGGAAAACTAAGTGATAAGGATGTGCTTAGAACAGGAAAGAACAATTCACTGCCCCACATGATCATGAATGGTGTAAGATGCATGTTGAAAATTGCTTGTTGGATTTGGAGAGAGGAGGTAATTGGTATCCTTGAGAAGAACTATTTCAATGGTGAGGAGAGGATGAAAACCCAAATGACAATGGATTCAGGAGAGGATAAGATAAAAGGAGACAGTGGCTTTATTCCATGGTGTTTTTCCTTTAAAAAGAGCATAAGAATGTGTTCAACAGCTGAAGAGGAATGTAGAGCAAGTGAGAACTATTTTTTTTTTTTTTTTGAGACGGAGTCTCACTCTGTTGCCCAGGCTGAAGTGCAGCGGCATGATCTCGGCTCACTGCAAGCTCTGCCTCCGGGGTTCACGCCATTCTCCTGCCTCAGCCTCCCGAGTAGGTGGGACTACAGGCGCCAGCCACCATGCCCAGCTAACTTTTTGTATTTTTAGTAGAGACGGGGTTTCACCGTGCTAGCCAGGATGGTCTCTATCTCCTGACCTTATGATCCGCCTGCCTCGGCCTCACAAAGTGCTGGGATTACAGGACATTTTTTTGAATATGAGAAAAGATGACATGTGTATGCTAATGAAAAAGAGTGAGGAAAGTTGATAATGCAAGGTAGAGAAGAAACAATATGTAGATCACCAAGGGTGTATTTGGTCAGAGAAAGGAGAACAGGAAGTTGATCTATAGAAACAGGAAATGAGGTGTCTTTGCATGGGGGCAGATAGATGTGGTGATGGGAATGTATAGGACGTGTCTTCTCGTATTAGTTCGTTCTCATACTGCTATAAAAACTGCTTGTATTAGTTCGTTCTCACACAGCCCTGATACTGGATTGGGTAATTTATAAGGAAAAGAAGTTAAATCAGCTCACAGTTCTGTGGGCTGTGCAGTCTTCTGGGGAACCCTCAGGAAACTTTCAGTCGTGGCAGAAGGTAAAGGGGAAACAGGCAAAGTCTTCACTTGGCTAGCAGGAGAGAGAGAAGGAAGGGGGAAGTGCTACACACTTCCAAAACAACCAGATCTCATGAGAACTCACTCACTAGCAAGAGACCAAAGAAGGGAAAATCCACCCCTATGATCCAATCACCTCCCACCACCTCCCTCCCCCAAAATTGGGGATTACAATTCAACAGTGAGATTTGGGTGGGGATGCAGAGCCAAACCATATCACTTCTGATGGCTTCAACTATGTGTAGTAAAATAGGAAGCAAGGTGATTGTTTGAGAGTGAAAATGGGAGGAAAGATACTGAGGGGTTGAGAAGAAAGAAATAGAAATAGCCAACCAGGAGAGGAGATAAGTAGACTGATTAGTGAACTATTGTGTAATTTGTGACCACACTAAAAGTGCTTCAGGTTAGCGGTCAAGTATTCAAATTTGAGCAGTCATATAACATATGCTGTGTTCAGCTGCAAACATGGAATAGGCATAATATTGAATTTAAACAAGGTTGAAGTTTTGTCAGGTGCTATGGGCCAAATTTTGTCCTCCCCCAAATTCATATGTTTAAATCCTGAGCCCCAATGTGACTGTACTTAGAGATAGGGGTTTTAGGAGATAATTAAGGTTTAATGAGGTAATAAGGAGGGGTTCTAATCTTATAAGATTGGTGGTTTTATAAAAAAAAAAGAGAAGAAGAGAAAGAGATGTCTCTTCCTTTTCTTGTGCATGCAAGATGAAAGGCCATGTAAAGACATAGGGATAAAGAGACCATCTGCAAGCCAGGAAGAGATCTCTCATTAGAAACCCATTTGCCCAACACCTGATGTTGGAATTCCCAACCTGCAGAATTATGAGAAACACATTTCTGTTGTTTAAGCCACCCGTTTTTGGTATTTTGTTAAGGCAGTCTGGGCTGATGAAGAAAGGCATTGGGTGAGTAAAGGAAAAGAGGGTCAAGGAAGTTGAGGGTATGCAAGAGAATAGTTATGACCACGAACCATGATTGGGTGAGAAGGGAGTGATGATATGATGTGGAGTGGAGGGTTGTCTAACTGTTGAGTATGGTAAAAATCAGTGAATTATGGATCTAACTTGATTTGAGAGTCCAACACTCAAAGGGATAAAGTGGCAAGATAGGATGTGATGGTCAGAAAGTGGGATGCTTTCTATTAAGATCATAGAAATGGTATAGTCATTGATAGTGGCAAAGTCTAGGGTATGACAAAAGAAGTGGAAAGATGCATTATTCAAGAAGTAAAAATTCCAGGGCGTTAGAAAGATTGTCTTGATGGGTGTTGAAATAAAGATTAGAGTAACTACTGGATTTACAGCAAGTGTTGAAGTGAGTGGCCATGGCCCATTGAAAATATCTTCAAAGAATAAAGACAAGTACCTGAGTAGAGTGACTTAATTGACTATGAAAAGGTTAGGTAGTGAGTAGTTGAGTCTGAACACATGAGCTTCAAAGCTGAGGGTAATTAGAGAGAAGGGAGTAACAATGAAATGTCAATGAAGACAAAGGAGAATATATATTCATATACATGTAGGTATTCTTGGTCCACAGAAAACCAAATTTCAGTTGGAGCAAAATATGAAGGGCACACTGAGAAGGGAGGCTAAAGATAAAGAAGACATTGCTAATGGCTGCCCTGAGTTTCAGAAGTACAGAGGAAGGGGGTCAGGTGCTAGGGGCAGGAAATGGGGTCAGATTAGGGCATGTGAAGAGATTGGTGGCATTTGAGTCCAGATAATAGGAAACTACCTGAGAGTCTGGATGTATGAAGGCTGATGTATAATGGGAAAGGACATTATGGAATTCATTGTGATCCACGGGTTCTGTTTGGCTCTCCTCCAAAGCCGGTTTTCTGCCCTTCTCTGGGTCTTGAGAAACTAGCCTCTTTTCAGGATGTACCACCTAGGCTGCTTTGTTCTTTAGCTTCCAGTTGGTTTTGACCAATGGGAGGCTCTAGCAGGTGATCAGAAGGCAGGAGGAAATGGTGATTTCCTCCTGCTTCCTCCCTGCCTCTTGGCAATTCTGGCAATAGCTGAATTCCTGAATTCCTCAAATAGCAATGTGGGCAGCCCCCCTTCACCTGTTCCAGCTCATGCCAGTCAAGGGCAGGAGATTCCTTCTCCCTACGCTGGTCCCTCGGTAATTTCTATCCCTTGTTGGTTCTTGTATCCCTGCTAATACCCAGCCCCTTCATTAACTTTCTCCACCTGAATGGCTCTTTTGATTCATACCTGGACTCTGGTGGTCTTACCTTCTGCTAATAGGGCTACCACATGTGTGGGTGTGCCATGGACAGTTCCGCTTTACATAATTTCTACCAATGTAATTATTAACTGTACCCCCTTTCACTCTCAAAAGTCTTTTAGTTTTGATGAATTATAACATCCCCTGGTTCCATTTGTTTCTGTCTTAAATGCCTGAATTCAAATCTCTGGATTACCTTCCCTCTAGCCAGGGTCTTTTTGGTCTCTTCACAGTCTTTCCTGTGAAGAGAGAGCCTGGGTGTCTGGAGAGGGGTTGATGCATTAGCTTGTGAAAGGGAGGGGGGAGTTTAAGAGCTCAACCTGGTCTTTATCTTTATTCTACCAACACAGTAAGCTAAAAGCAAATGAGAAAACAAAAGTCTTCATGTTTATGTTTCGTGTTTTTCCATGCTTAATAATGTATAATAAAGAGACACTTCCCTAGGGTCACTGGCTCATTAGCCTCTTATCTTATTTTAGATACAAGTGAAATCACCCCTAATAGCAGCACAGGCAAAATGAGACATGTCAAGTGGTTTTGTGACCTTGGGCAAGTTAAACTAAGCTCTCATGGCCTTGCTTTCCTCTTTTGTAAATGGGAGTACTAATTGTACTTGCCTAATAGGAGGATTAGGATTAAATGAGTTAATATATAAAGACGTGAAATACTGCCTGACACACGTATTAAGCATTATGCAATGTGCTGCGCCACACACACACACACACACACGCACACACACACACACAAATACAGACACAGACACACATAGAGTGATGAGGAAAGGCACCACGCAGAGGCATGGGGGAATAGCTTTTTGTGTAGCAAAGAGGAGAAAGTGACTCTGCTCTGAACACAGAACTGTGGCTCTGATGTAATATTATGCTATAGATCACTGTAGTTTGTCGAAACAAAGGGCTGTTTCCCATTTAGAGAGAGTGAGCATTTCCTAGGAGAAGGGAGAAAAGGAAAGCTTGCTTGCTTTAATTTGAGTCTCTGCAGAGCAATCTACTTTTGATCTTCCGGAGACCAGCCACTGGGAAACACAGAACAGCTTCCAGCAGCCTGTACACATTTTTGGTTTTTGTCCATGCCAACAAAATAAATCACATCTGAGTTCACTTTTGTGATCTAACATAAATTCTGGGGTGGTAGAAAGGGCAGAGAAGGGTACATCACTCTGTGTCCAACTAGAAGATAGATATCATTAAGTAATTTAAGCAGAGGAATTGTAATATGACTAATCATTGGAGAATAGTGATAAAGATAGAAAGGAAACTGCTCAGTGCAGTGGCTCATGCCTGTAATCACAGCACTTTGGGAAGTCAAGGCTGGAGAATCGTTTGAGACCAGCCTGGGCAACATAGTGAGACCTCGTCTCTACTAAAGTGGTGGCACATGCCTGTAGTTCCAGCTACTGGGGAGGCTGAGGAGGGAGGATCGCTTGAGCCCAGGAGTTTGAGCTTGCAGTGAGCTTACGATTGTGCTACTGCACTCCAGCTTGGGTAACAATGAGATCCTGCCTCAAAAAAAAGAGGGTAGGGGAGAGGATAGAGAGAGAAAGAAAAGAAGGAAGGAAGGAAGGAAGACAGAAAGAGAGAGAGAGAAAGAAAGACAGAGAGAAAGAAAGAGAAAGAAAGAGAGAAAGAAGAAAAAGAAAGAAAGAAAGAAAGAAAGAAACAAAGAAAGAAAGAAAGAAAGAAAGAAAGAAAGAAAGAAAGAAAGAAAGAAAGAAAGAAAGAAAGAGAAAGAAAAAGAAAGAGAGAGAGAGAATGAACTGACTTTAGAGGTAACCTGGAGTTGAAAGAGAATACCCCAAGGACAAATTTGGAAGAAGTTCCCTTCTTATTGAAGAAGGTGTGGCTGAAGCCAGTGCATAGTGAGGAAACTCAGTGGCTCACTGGAGCCAGAGCTGGTCTACAGTTGCTGGGCATGCAGGAATAGCCCATGCCTAAGCCTGGTGGGCAGGCAGGCAGAGGGAGTGGGAGCCCTGCATGAGGTGCAGGTCCTAGAGTGCCTGGTGTCCCAAACAAGAGGGAAGGAAAAATACTCCAGAGCACAGGTGGGCTGCAGTTGACAGTGGGCATGCAGGGGAATTAAAGGACTCTCTGGTGGTGCATGCAAGGCTGGAACACACAGTGCCCGAGTTGATAGCTTTGTGAGAAAAAATTCCCTGGGGCTAGTGGGCAGGCGTACATGCAGAGGGAATCAATCAATTAGGGCACCACTGCAGACAGGAGCTGGAGAGGCCTCTGTCTCCAGGAACATAGTGCAATTCCAGGTGGGGCGACAGGATCACTTGCAGGTCAGCCCTGCAGAGACAGTTTTTATTCTTCTATAATATTACCTATCAGATGAGGTCTCCCGATTTCTGACAGCTGTTCCTTCTATAGCTTTGTGATCCTGGTCACTGAAAATTCTCCTTGTCCATTGTCTGGTGCAATATTCCAGATGTAATAACACTAGTTTAAAAAATACCAAAAAAAATTAGTTCCTATTCCTGGCACACTTTGGGAGAGTGTCATGAGCTTTTGCTAGCTTTTGTTGCAACTATACAAAGGTTATTTTAAAATTAATGAATTGTGTTCCAAATAATAACCATGGCTATGCAGTATATAATTGGGCTTGCTGATAGTTACCATTGTGGATATGTTCTTTCAATCTACCAGAATGTATACTTTGCATTTTTATAATCACAATATTAAGGACTTGGCAATGTATTCCAAGGTAGCATTTCTATGAATGACATCCATTTTCTGTCTCATTACCAGGAAGGGTCATTAGGTAATCTTCTGATGGCACTGGGTAAATCTATTTTTTGAAATTATTCTCCTGAGATAAACAGATAAAGTCGTCATTTTGTTCGCTGTGGTGTCTCTAACTCTCAAAATGACTGATGGGCCATAATGATATTCCATGGGGATGGAGAGAACCAGCAGTGGGGTTGGCTTGTGGTTGGCTTGTGGTTTCCTTAGCAACTCTCTCTTAGGGACACCATGGCAGCCACATTTATTCAAAGTTAGGATTCTTGAAAAAAAAAAAAAAAAGACAGTATTTCAATTGAGACTGTATATACCTAAATTAACTTGGCTCAAGAGAGATGCATTTTGCATTGCTATCATTTTTTAGTTGGTGTGCTGATTTCTCGCTAGAAAAGCAAATTCTGCCCTCAAAAAAGTATTAGCAGGGAGGGGCGACTGCTAGGGTAGAAAAGATTAGCAGAGCTTCATAACTCGAATTCCAAAGAGAAAGTGGTTTTCTCTTAGCTCTGTTTTCCAATATAGCCCTGGGGGGAACTAATTTAGAATCTAAGCAAGCCCCTTTGAATACATGGTCTCCTTAGTACCCTACTATTCGGTCAAAGTAGAAATCACTTAGTCTTTCTCATTGTTTCTACAGAAAAGCTGGTCTCTGTGTGAGATTTATTATCATTTCCTGAACAAGGGTTTCTCAAGCTTGGCACCACTGATATTTTGGACTGGGTAATTCTTTCTAATATACTGCCTTGTATATTATAGGATGCTTAGCAGCATCCTTGGCTTCTACCTGCTAGATGTCAATCACGTCCCTTCCTCTACTGGGATGACCGTAAGTCTCCAGGGACTAGGAGACAAAATGGCCCCAGTTGAGATCGGTTGTCTCAAAGAAAAGTGTCATGTGATCCCATGAGTAACTTGCTGCCACTTTTCCTTTATCAGACCTCATTTGCAGCTTCCTAAAGCAAATAACCCATGCTTCAAACACTTCAGAATCCATGCTGAGAATGCCTGTTAAAGAGAGCTATATTATATTTACAAATAATATTATAAGTACTCTTATACATAAGGACATAACACTGATGTTCTGGTTAGCAGTAAGAAGAAATGATTTGATCCATCTTTTGGCCTCAATCACTTCTCATCTCTGCCATCACCATTCTCTTCTCACCTCTGTCATACCCATATTTCTTTGTTTTTTGTCACCCAGGCTGGAGTGCAGTAGCACAATCTTGGCTCACCGCAACCCCTGCTTCCCCGGTTCAAGCAATTCTCAGCCTCCTGAGTAGCTGGGATTACAGGCATGCACCACCACACCAGGCTAATTTTTGGTAGACATGGGATTTCTCCATGTTGGCCAGGCTGGTCTCGAACACTAGGCCTCAGGCGATCCACCCACCTCAGCCTCCCAAAGAGCTGGGATTACAGGCGTAAGCCACTGTGCCCAACCCCCACATTTTTCATAAGAGAACATACATCAGATAGAAGGCACCAATTACCTTCCAGTACCAAGACATGAAAACTAAAAAAAAAAAAAAAAAAAGAAATAAAATAAGAGGAGAAGCCATGGGAGAATCGATGATGAATTTCACAGGACATAGTTTTGTGGAATATTTATTGATTCTACTTGTCCTATAATTCACCACAAAATTAGATACATCTTGGGGGAGATTTATGTAACATTTTTAAGCCTAGAAGATAGTTTTTTTTCCCCCCAAAATCAATGATAGCAAAAATTCTAAATTAACAAAAGAAAATGTGCAGCTCCTTGTACTTCTGTCTGACCAAACTACATTTCTAGGAAGAAGGTGTTAGTCTGTAAATAATATATATGGAGAGTTTTTTCTGACTTCAAAAAATGATAGTGTTTTCTAGAACCTTTATAATAAAGTTAAAATAGACTAATACTGGAATTGAACCAATGCTTGAAAAATAGGATGTGAACTAACACCAGTGTCAGCCATGAGATACCCAGTTGTTTGCTGGTTGTGTTGGAACTGGTTTTAATATTGGGATGGAGCTTATATCACAAGGGAGATGGCAAGACCATGGATCTGTATATCACACTGACTTGAGTTTTGAACCCAACACCAGTACTCATTGGCTGTGTGATTTCAGGCACCTTATCTAACCCTTCTAAGCTTAAGCATCCTAATCTGTAAATAAGAGTAAGATACAATCGTCGCAAGATCACTATGGAGATTACAGCTTGGAGACATTATAATGCACATAATATCCCGAGCAGACTATCTGGCCTGAGGATGAGTCTCTTCACTGTGGGATAGGGAGTCCAGCCTGGCAAGACTTCTAACACCCTCAGCCTTAGGCTAACACATCTAACCCAGTGTTCCAGGTCCTTATGCGTGTGGCTGATCAGAATTTACACGTTTACCTGAAAACCAAAAAATTACAGTCGACCTCAGAGGTTTCCAAATGACAGCGTCAGCCTGTCTGACTCATATATGCCAATGAGGATTCCTGGTTTATATCCTAGAGGCTCTGATTCAGTGGATCTACAGCAGGACTTGGGAATCTGGATTTAGAAAGCTCCCTGGAGGTGGTAATGGGTTTATTTCACAATCTAGTGGGTTCCATCGGCGCATTCACTTTGTGAAAACTCACCAACTGATGCATTTTTCTGTATGCATGTGATATTATATGTCAATAAAAGTTTAATTGAAAACAAAATATCTCCCCAAGTGATTCCAAGACACAGTCAGATTTGAGAGCCACTCGTTTTCTATCTTTCCCAAACCACATTTAAAAGCCAAAAAATGGCCAGGCACAGTGGGTCTCGCCTATGATGTCAAAACTTTGAGAGGCTGACGCAGGCAAATCCCCATCTCTCCAAATAATACAAATATTAGCCAGATGTGGTGATGCACCTGTAGTCCCAGCTACTCGGGGGGCTGAGGTGGGAGGACAGCTTGAGCCCGGGAGGCAAAGGTTACAGTGAACTGAGGTGGTGCCACTGCACTCCAGCCTGGGCAATAGAGCCAGACCTTGTCTCAATTTTTTAGAAAAGTCAAAAATTATAAATACGATGATTTTCATCATCATTGAAAGAATTGTTGGACCAGCACCCTTGGCCAGCTGGAGTAGTCACTTCCCAAAGTTGCAGAAGAATAGATCTTGAAAACATATAGAAGGTATCTAGCCCGAGACTTTCATTTTATAGTTGAAGAACACTAAGACCTGGGAAAGGAAGATGATTCCCTTATGTGACCCGGCAAGGAACTGACAAAGCAGAGAGGCATCCTGATGGCCCTTCCTGTCCTGCCTGTATAAAATGTGAGTCACTTGTAAAAATGTACCCACATTTCAAACACAGGACTAGATGCACAAGAATGTAGGCCTTGGTGACCTGGAGTCTCCCTGCCGATGGAGGGCTTGGCCACCGCTGAATGCCTGAAGGTAAATGAATGATTCAGCCTTTCAGTGTCTTACATTCTGACCCACACCTTTTACTTCTATTAAACTTCAAGGCATAAAAATGTCTCAGGAATAAAGCACTTTCAAGCTTCTGCTCAAGCACTGTCCTTCATGGCAATTGTGTTTCTGAAATCAGAATAGTACTCCTCAATTGCTGGGCCTTCCGCTGAACTTTGAAGACAGAGAAAATGAAAAATGGATTGCTAATTGCTCTTGTCTTCATTGCTGCTCAACTAGAAATTAAAAGCCTTAACACTGTGGAGCCAAAGATTATAGATTGTGTACAAAGTGGCACACTTGGAGTTTTCTTCTTTTCAAGAGCAGTTAATTTTCTCCTAGGAATTCTCACGGCTCACTGTTCTCTCTAACATTGAGTAACTGAAAGCAATTGCACATTTTAAGCTTTGTAAGTGGTATTTATTTGTAATTTTGCTTAAGAGATGAATCAGTTAAGACTTATACAAAACATCAGTATGTCTAAACACAGGGTGTCCAGGACAATTGCTGTGAATTGGACTAGCGGTTTAGTGCCAAATTTGCTAGTTTATTTACTTATTTCAGTTCTGGATAAATAGGGTAAGCTAACTTCATAACGCTGCTGAGACATTTTTCCCCAGGATGATGGATAAGAAAGCTGATAGAGATACACTGTCGATGTCTTAATCAGACATTAAACAGTTGAAATATGTTAACCATCTGACTTCCTAACCAAAACTACTGGGATTTTTTCCCCCAACCAATTGAAACGATGGGACAACTAATTCTGTCACTTGGGAAGGACATATTAAGAAAAAGGCTCACAATGGAGATAGATGGATGAACAGCAGTAAAGCTGAGGCTGCCTCACTTGAGTCTGAAGTCAGTGGCGTAGAAGTTAAATAACTTCAGTTCGATCCTCATAGTCCCCCTTCGAGGCTGGAATAATACGCCCACTTTTCAGGTGAGAAAATTAAGGCACAAAAAAGCTGCCCCCATGACTCTCTGAGCTAAGGGTATGATGAGAGGAGGAGGCCAGGGAAATCTCCAAAGAGCAGTGAGTCTTCACTGTCACCACGACTTGTTAAAGCATCTGTCACCCTTCATAGAAAATCAGTTGTTTGAAGGCAGCTGTTGTCCATGATTCCTGTTTAAACATTTGGGGCCCAGCCGGGTGCCTGAAGCACAGCAGGTGTGGGTCCACAGTTGGGGATGGCACTCGAGCTGCCTGCCTTTCCTCACCCCTGCCCTCATCTTGGGCCTGTATCTGGCAGGAAGAGTTGATGGCTCTGCTGGTCCATGTATCCAGTACATTATACACCGAGGCCCTGGGGGGTGCTGCTCTCCTCCATGTTACACTCATTCAGCTATTCCAGTTGGCCAGAGCAGGCCCCATGGCCTTAACACTCCTCACCAGTCCTCTCCCTCCTCCTGGGCACACAGGCTCTTGCACACTTCCATGTGCTGTACATCGAGGCCTATAGTGAGAGGATCATCAAATCCAAATCCCAAATACTTGATTTGGGCTTAGAAAGAGAGAAGGGCCCTTTCACATTGCCCTTGCCCACCTGGTCTTCCCTAGGCTGCCAGAGAACTCATCAGTGGTGTTTGGGCCACAATCCCAGCTAACAATCATAACCAAAGGGTACTTCGGTTCTCCATTTACTACTGTCCCTCGTGTGTTTCAACCTCTCAGAAGCAGAGTTTTGTCCATGAGGCAATCTAGTAACATCACAGCTCTACTGCAAACCATTGCCACTGGCTTCTGCACGATGATTTGTTAAAGAAAACAGAAGTGGCATCTCTGGCATTCATGTGTACGGCTTTAAAAAGCTCCAGTGGCTGCACTGCCAAAGCTGAAGGCTCCAGGTGGGCCAGGCCTTTCGCAGGAGCTGATTCTGCTGTTTGCTGGGTTAGAGAAAACAGAGTGGGGTGTCACAGGTCCCGGGCCTGGCAGCGGGGCTCTGCAGGGAAGAACCAGTGAAGAGATGGGTTGCAGAGATTGGCTATCTTCCCAATCTCTCATTTCTACAGTGCCACAATGATTTTAATTAAATACCCACCCTGACTCAGCAGCAGCTGACAAGGCTATTCGCAGAGCCAGGAGCCTGATGAATTGAGTGTTACTGGAGGTAGTCAAACTTCAAGGCCGCTGCTGGAGCCCGCCAGCCCTACTCTTCTTGCCTGCCAGCACGCAGTGCCAGTGACAGCCCCGTCTTCCTTCCCTTCAGTGGGACTCCCCAGGGGCTGCTTGGAGGCAGGCAAGCTGTGCCTTCTCAAAACCTTGTGGAAGAGACATTTTCTGGACTCCACTGGTCTTGGCTGCAAGACCAAGGTTCCTTTACTGAACCCTTAATGGGAAAGCTGCTTAATTACCCTGTAAAGGTTGCATCTGGTTTTTGCATAGCTGTGGCTGGAAGATGACTTCTGAGAGCTCTCTGCAACACCTGAAGGAAGACAGAAGAGAACAGCTCTCAAAGAGAGGAATCCTGGGTTCACACACCGCAGTGGAGAGCCGTGGAAAGCCTCAGGCTTTGTGCCAGACCCACATGGGTTCTGATAGGGACTTTTCTGATTCTTACCAGGGTTCCTGGGCTAATTACTCAACTTCTCCAGTCTTCTAATATGCACATAGGATTAATAATAATATCTATTTTATAGGGTGTTAGGAGTATTCATTGAGACAAAAATGGCACAATCTAAGCCTTCAGTAAGTGGTGACTATCATTTCAATGTATATTATCCGGGTAGATGATGGATAAAACTAGAGCCTATGGCAGAGCTGCCAAGACAAAGCAGATATTTATAAGCACTTACAATATTTCAGATATCGAGCTACATGGTTTGACATCATTCTAGGCAACAGGGGAAAATAGTTGTTCTGTTCCCTCTCTCCAAGGAGAGGATTCAAGGTCTCAGTGAGGTTGCCTCAGGCTCTTCTGCTTCAACATGTAATGCAACTGTCTCATAGTGTTTGCCAGCCAGCCAAACAAGTGTTTGCCAGGTTCAATTATTATTCAACAAATTTTCCTTCTTTCCCTTTAGATGAGGAAATTATCTCCTTGCCCCTTAATATTGAGCTTGGTCCTGTAGTTTTTTTGCCAATAGCATGTGAGCAGAAGTGACAATGTCTGAGTCCTGAGTTTAGGCCTGAAGGGGCATGGTGAGTTTCTGATCACCATTCTGGAAGTTTCCTACATCTGCCGGAGTCACTGACCCTCTAACCTGGGCCCCTAAATGGGACACATGGAGAAGATTCCCAGCCTGAAACAGAACTGCCATAACCAGCCTGCAATCCTGTGAGCAAAAATAAATGCCTAGGCTACATGCCAAAATATTTTTGTAGGTATTTGTTATACAGCAAGAGCTGACTAATTCAGTCTCCTGGGGAACTGAGCGGAAAACAAGACAAAAGTATTGTCTATTCTGGGATCTCTAAAATATCTGGGGATTCTGCTATTCCTCTGAACCCAAAATTCAACCAAGAAGAAAAATAACCACCATCTTTTTAGGAATTACTGACTCCCTTCTCTTTTTGCCCATGTTAGGCTTAACAAAAGAGAACATGGTTTGGCAACTATTTTTCTCCACCTTTCCCATCTTACACCTGAACTTCTACATTTTATGGTCTCTGACTCAACTAGGACAATTTCCCAATGAGACAAAGGTGACCATGACTAGCAGAACAGAGAGAAGGGATCAGTACTTCAAACTATTACATAGCTGTGGAAAGGTTCAATGAATCGAAAAGGATAGAATAAGTGCTAAATAAATCCATGATTTCTTTTATTTATTTATGAATGCAACAAATACTTATTGAGAACTTTATCTTACTGATAAAATACAGGATGCCAAATTAAGTTTGAATTTCAGATGAACAGCAAATATTTTAGTATAAATTTGTCCCAAAATATTACATGGGATATATCTTTACTAAAAATTATTTATTGTCTGAAATTCAGATATAACTGGGTGTCCTGTATTTTTATTTGTGAAGTGTAACATCTCTACTAACTGCAATCCAGGTACTGTGTTAGATACCGAGGATAGAATAGTTAGGAATGGTGGGAAGGTCTCATTCCTCAAAACGCTGGTAATATCTTAGATGAGATATGCAATGCATACAAGATTTATATATAGGCAAGTATATAAAACATGAACATGGACATGTATACAAATTACATTAAATCCTTTAATATGGGAAGCTGGGTGCTATGGGCTGTATAGAAGGAGAAGGTATTAGCACATGGACTGCCCCTACTTCAACCCACACCTGTGTCTTCACAGATTGCTCCACATTCCGAGTGACGAAGGAGAAAAAAAATTCAAACTTGTCTTTTTGGATGGCTCTACATGATGTTTTGGCAATTGCCAAAATTAACTGATGCAATGTTAGAGCTTATTCAGGGATGGCCTTGAAAGAAAACATATGTATTAGTCTGTTTTCGTACTCCTATAAAGACTTGCTCAACACTGGGTAATTTGTAAAGGAAAGAGGTTTAATTGACTCACAGTTCAGCATGGCTGGGAGGCCTCAGGGAACTTAAAATCATGGCTGAGGGTGAAGAGGAAGCAAGTACCTTCTTCACAAGGTGGCAGGAAGGAGAATAACCAGCAAGGGAAATGCCAGATGCTTATAAAACTATTGGATCTCATAAAAACTCACTATCACGAGAACAGCATGGGGGAAACCACCCCCATGATATAATTACCTCCACCTGGTCTCTCCCTTGACACATGGGGGATTATGAGGATTACAGGGATTACAACTCAAGATGAGATTTGGGTGGAAACACAAAGCCTAACCATATCAACATAGAAGGCAAATTGGCTCAGCAAATAAATATAGCCACCCATCTCCTTGGTCATTTTATTTAGCAGAGAGACTGTGATTAATGGACAATAGCTAATAGTTTGGTCAGATTGTCAGAGACTCAGAAGAGGCAGTGCTGGAGCATTACTGACAAGGACTTTTGGAGAAGTGTGTGCAGCTTTTGAAATGACCCTAGGATATAAAAGTATCTGTATTTTATATGAGGGCCCAACAAAGCACTTCCACCACAGAGTGATTTCTTAATAATCAGGAGGGAAAACTGACCCAGTCTGGGAATACCTGTCAGTTTCCTTCCCTGGGCCTCCTAGGGCCAGCCCAATGGGCAGGTGAACAGTGGCAGGAATGAAAACCATACCAATGCCCAACAACCTGGATTTAGGTTTGCCAAATCTTTTTGTTTGTTTGTTTGTGAGACAAGGTCTCGCTCTGTCACCCAGGCTGGAGTGCAGTGGCATGATCTCGGGTCACTGCAGCCTTGACCTCCCAGGCTCAGGTGATCCTCCCATCTCAGCTTCCCCTCCAAAGTAGCTGAAGTACAGGAATGTGCCACCATGCCTGGCTAATTTTTCTATTTTTTGTAGAGACGGGGTTTCACCATGTTGCCCAGGCTGATCTCAAACTCCTGGACTCAGGTGATCTGCCTGCCTTGGCCTCCGAAAATGTGGGGATTACAGGCATGAGCCTCTATGCCCAGTCTCTCTGTTTGCCAAATCTTATCTGTGTACTGTATTGCTGAGTAGCCAACTTTCTGACAGCAGCAACTAACTACAAGTCATTAGCATAGTATCTTGGAAAGCCACCTAGATACTTAGTGGCTGGTTGATTTCCTCTACCCTCTTCCATTGTGGAGAGATATCAGTGAAAGAGATATATTCTGAATTTGAACCTGCTCTCCTTGCCAGTCACACTTCTGCTAGTTACCTGTATATGTCATATTATATATTATAGAATGTGTGTGTGTGTGTGTGTGTGTGTGTGTGTGTTGAAAAACTAGACCCTTAGCCCAAGTGATGAACAATACTTTTCTTGGAAGGGAGGCAGACTTGCAGAATAAAGAATATGCTCAGAACCAGTTTCCAGTATATCATTTAGCAAATCTCACAGTCATATTACAATGATCCATGACAAGGGCTAGAACTGGGATGCATATCACATGATTAGATCTAATGACTCCCTAGCAAAATTATTTTCATCTAAATTTATAGACTCTGTTAGTCTAAAAGTTTTAGTACTCAGTTACAGAAGGCTTCCACCCATGAATACAGTGATTTCATGGAATTGGATACTAAGAATGCCATCTGGCCATTTTGAACTCCTCATGCTATTCAATCAACCAGCAAAAAAAGGGTACTACATGGTTGGCTGGGGCATTTAATCCTGCCAAGGAGACATGGTGTTGTATGAATGAAGCACAGGTGTTCCTCTGGACACTTCTTAGCTCAGCCAGGCTGAACATGAGATGCTAATGGGCAGGACCACCAAGGGCTCATGTCTTCAGGAAGGAAGGGTTGAATCATCTCACTAGGCAAGCATCCCAGATCACCTTGTGTGCTGCTGAAAGCCTAGGGAACAGAGACAGTATAGGGGACTGGATTTATATGATTCGTTATAGCCTTTAGACCAGTTGCAGTAAAAGGGTTATGGCCTCCCTGATATTTATTTTTATATAGGTTGCATTGCTTCAAA